>NW_013531107.1:133399-451741 GCF_000836235.2 Papilio xuthus | reverse complement strand
TTTTCATACATAATAGCTACTGTTTGATTGTAAATAACATTAGAGAATAAACGGCAATGACAAGTTCATTTGCTGACCTGTGAAAAGAAGGGACAAAGAGTTTGTCTCTTTATGTTTTTTTATGTTACGCTTATATTGAAAAAGACTTTTACTATGTTCAGAGTAGTCATTAGCAATTCATTGTTACATATAGGTTGAACATCTGATAAATTGAAAACTTATAGTGGCATTTAAATATTGTCCATCAAGTTAAATATAAAGTTCAACATAATTAAATACCGTCAGTGACTCCGTGTTGTGGGTTGAAAGATCTCAAATAAGCTGGGAAATAAATTTGGTAATTAAATATAAAAAAGGTATAAGTCTTGACTTTTGAAACCTTCATTCAATAGAAAATATAACATCTTTGAAGGAGAAGAAACATTAAATTGTTAACATAGTAAGTTAGTCATTTTCAGGTTATGTATTAGAAAAAGAAAATTACCATTGACTATTCCATAATATAGGGACAGAACATTCTTATTGATGCGTGGGTGGCTTCATCTGTCTGTCTGTCTATCTGACCTTCTTTCAAGCGGGAACTGCTGGGCCAATTTGTATGAGGTTTGGTACATTGATGGATAGGAGCCTGGGACCATTGTCGTGGACTGATTTTGATGTTTTGGAATATGTGAATTTTGTGCGAGTATTTAGTGGGTTTAATATGTTTCAGTATAAAACTTAGTAATATTAAGTGATTAGCCTAAGTGATTGAAATGCTATCCAAGTCAGTATTTCGTGCGAGCGAAGTCGCGGGCACAGTTACATCAGTTACAGCTTTTGGTGTTCCAACCAACTAGTACTGTGTCTACAGTGGATAACATTCATAGTAGAGAGTAAAATTTTATTATTACTACTAGCGTAAATTATCACGTCTAGGATACATTCAAACTGTTAAGTACTTTTAAGTACTGTTAATTATTAAACATTACTTTTTAGCAAAATATTTGGTTTCGACATTAATAATTTACACAAAGATAACAAAGTAAGCGTCAATTAAAATCCTGCTTCCCATACGGTAGAGACAGGTATTGATGGCGATATTGAAGTTCGGAATATTTTAACGTGACAAATGCCAAGACGAAAATAAGTTTATTTAAATAGAATTGAGGGACACTGGCGCGTTCTAAATAACAAATGGAAGGAAGTAGAGCATATATAGAAGGAAGAAATAATGGAAACATGGAAGATAAGTATAGGATGGTAACAAATATCTATGCAGTTGTTGTGAAAATAATGATTAAGTGAATTTATAGAAAATTGTTATTGAATCTAAGTTTATTAAACTTACAAAATGGATATACATGTAGAAGTGTAGAGAAACTTAGGATATCGAATTTCATGTATACTTGTATTCCATTAATTGATAGTTTTAGAATACAAGTACCTATACTTAGCAATATTAAATATATTAAAAAAGGAAGGGATGTAGTGTATGCGTAAACGGAGTGTTGTTTGTCTCGAGCGTACACGCCATAAGTACATGCCGGAGAGAGGGGACGTCAGTCGATGTCAGACCTTTGAGCCGGCAACACGTGTCGGTACGTGAACGAGCCAAATATAGCACAACGAATGCTACACTAGCCATTCAATTTGCCTGCGATAGTTAACTGTATCACTTAATTAAGCCTATGTAGATCATTTAGTAATCATTAATACTGATGTACGCTGATGTAAGATGTGAATAATTTACTTCTCTATTTTTTAACGTTAGAAATTAAAAAAGGAACAAGAGTTAAAAATAAAACCGCCGAACAAGACCACTACTCTCCTTCCAAAACGAATATATAAATTTTTTCAATTAAAAAGTATTGATTTGCCGTAAATATCCGTAAATGTTAGTGAATTTAACGCGAGATACAATCTTACTTCTTACTAATATTATAAATGCGAATGTTTAGATGGATGGATGGATGTTTGTTTGAAGGTATCTCCAGAACGGCTTCAGTTTATTAGTGAAGTAAACCACAAACGTAAACATTGTTGAATAGTATAGAGTTCTCTTCCCTTGCCCTGATTAGTTCTGGGCCACCATGATTGATTAAGACCTAGTCACCTCTAACCTTAGGATAGGCTTCAGTCCCTCGGACATGACCTGATAATATTCTTTATCACAATAGCTAATAGGCATGTTTACAATACTTCAGTTAATTACTATTTCCGTGTCAACATAGCGTCAGTTGACCACGCTCTCGCCGCTCGCCGCGCTATCATCGACCCGCGTACTGCCGCCTACCCACGTGTAAATATTTGTATAACGCGACCTCAAAATGTTCAATTTCGTGGATGTAACAGCGTACTGCACATATCTATTACAGTGTAGGCGGTTACAACGCCCACAATTTAGCTCATTTAGCACAAAACATTTGTATAGGAAACATATAATTATTGTACTAAAAATATATTATTAGAATACAAGCTTTAGCCCGCGACTCTGACCGCGCGAAATTAAAAAATAACTTTATAAGATGCCTATGTGTTCTTACAGACTATGTTCTACACCTATGCCAAATTTCATCGAGATCCGTTCAGCCGACCTTCAAACAAACATCCATCCATTCATCTAAACATTCGCATATATAATATTAATATGAACATGATTGTAATGTTGCATAACACAATCATTTCATGGTTACTTAAGCATTCCCTTAATATATTTGTGTTACCCTTAATGTCCGCTGAATAACTGTGAGTGCGCTAAAAAGCCACATGATTGTTTAGCTTATAAAAAGTGTGAAGATCCAGTGAAATTCTACAAAGATACCAACATTGTACCAAAAACTGTTCACAATTTGTTTTCTTGTTTATTTCTTGAAAGAAACTTACACATTTTCCGCGTCATAAATTTATATTTATGTTTAGTTTACAACTTTACGATAAAAATGTGCAAAAACACGTATTTTATTATCATACAAAATGGCGGATTTCGTGTGAGAATTTTACTTTAATAAACACTTTGTTAATCAGACTTTTAGTTTGATTATTTGAAAATAAGCAACCATTAAACATTTGATAACAAGAGAATAAATGCAAAAACAGATATATTAAAAATAGAGAAGGAAAATACATCGGAAAGAACAACAAATTATGAAGAGAAACGCATAAATAACACAAAAATATATGATAAATAGCATTAATAAATAAAATCTAATATCAGGCTTATAAAACGTCCGTAAATATGTGAATACAAAAGTGTAAACATGATAAGAAAAAGGAAAATAAACAATAAATTCCGAAGTATTTTGACCTCAAACAGCGCTATAACTAAAGAGAATTTGTCAATGCCAGGAAGACGTTAGTTAGTTTATCGTCCAAGCTAACGTCCTGATAAACATCACACGGAAAAGTTTCTCATGTGAACGAATTAAATTGGATTTCCAAGAAGATGTTTTAGCGTTTACTTCTAAAGGTTATTATATACTACCTGTCGCCTGCGACTCCGTCCGCGCAAAATTAAAAAAAAGTTAATTAGTAGGCTATGCGTTCTTTACATTGTTCTAGATCCATGTCGAATTTCATCGAGATACATTTAGCCGTGTTGGAAATACCTTCAAACAAACGTCCATCCATCAAACCATTTTCATTTATAATATTATAGTAAGATAAACTGAATTGGCGGGGTTTAATGAATTTGCATATAGGGTAAGTACTTATGTAGGTGTTTACTAAATATTTATCTACTGCTAAAACAGCTATTTATTCTTCGAGTATTCTTGCTATATATAAAAGCTATATAATATTAACCACTTACAATCTTCATTTTCGGTATCACAAAAACATACTTTATATTAACCATATATTCTTTTATTAAAAACCTTATCGACACATAGAATTGAGTCAGGATGAATATTTGTGATAATCGCAATCGTATCGTCATCCTCAATACCAAAATAAGTATGAGAGTTTTGGTGCACTTTACCACCGGTAGAGGCGCTGCACGAAGTCGAATAAAAATCTCGATTACTGATAGAATGGAGATTGTGAAACTGTATTTTCTCACGCGACTTCCTCGGTCATTTGTTTGTGTTCTAATAAATATATGAAAATAATAAAAACAGAATACCAAAACGGAAATCAAATGCAAAAGTTGTAATGATGTTACCAAACACGATAGAAGTTGTAATTCGATTGATTGACTTATTGGAGTCCATTTAGAATTTCCTCGTTGCGGAATATTGATCAACTATTTACTTATACATTCTTTGGAAACAGAAAGAGGACAAATCCAAAACTTCTATTTTCATTAGGTTAACTGTTAATATAGAATTTGATTACAACTTTTTTAATCTTTGCTTTGTCTAAGGGAATGAAACGGATGACACTATAGGTGTCAAGGCAATGGAATTCTACGGCAAAAGAAACTTTGACATAAGGCGGAACAGTTATGGGCCACCGAACCGTAGTCATACTTTTAAATTAATTCTATTATATAATCTGTAAAAACGAATTGGTGTGTCATTGATATGTTAAAGAATTATAAACATATATTTCCTTAACCATTATCTAAACAAATAACCTCAATAAATCATAATAACTTAACTAAAAAGCGCTTATTCATCCTATCACTTATCTATGAACCGTTTCGCAAAGAGTCACAAATCAGCTGAGGCGGACCACTCGGCCGTTCAATAACCGGTCACAACACCATCCATCATTCCGATACGGTTCAATCGTTATCTACAACTCGAGCGAAATTCACGATGTTCGGGTAAATACCCCAGTCGTAGACGCCCTCCCGTTTCATTAGCCGAAGTAACTTCACGTCATAAGATACAGGGAAAGAGGTAAACAGGGCGATTCATTGTTCGCGGACGAACAATCGCCGAATTAATTTCGAGATGTTTGCAAAACATCTTTATACAGTTAATTGGGATTATTACTTAGTTGTTTTATTGCTACGCGTAATATTTGTATATTTTCATAAGATTAATTAATATCTAGCAATATAAGTATACATTCCAAATCATCAGACCTAGCTTTTATTATAAGAAAACTTCGTACACCAAAAAATGTATGAAATACAGAACTTACAATAATACTGATTCCAGTTGCAAGGACTTTGTCAAATTAATGTCCATTGAATATCAGGTAGTTTGCGAAAGCGGGATGAACGCTAGGGCGGGACGCTACTGAATCTAGGTCAGGGATGCGAACTCAAATGTTGAAGCACAAATCCAGGACAGAACTTGGAACTTTCAGTTAAACATGTTAGGGTAAGTTTTAAATTATATTATTAATGTAAAATGAGAACAAATTTATTTTATTGTGTAGTTAATTAGAGTTTAGATTGATTTAACAGCAGCCTATTTTATCCAAAAGAAAATTACCACAGTCATAAGGTAGAAATATGAACATATGTGGTATAACAATAGAAGTAGACTCGAGAAGAGATGCATTGAACGAAGAGTGAAACGACTAAGAAAGTGTGACCGCAAGAGTTGACCACTGAAGTGACGAATGCTATACTGATCTCAAGGACAAGGCTTTTAAGCTCCCACTTATGTAGAATGGAATAATGAAATGATAACTAGAAGATGGTATTTAAATCTTTCAAAGCTCCGATAAGTTTTTAGTCGCCCATAACTGTTTCAGTCACCTTATACAAAATATCTAAAGCCTTGGTTACACTATTCCAATGTCCTTGTTCCGTTTTGTATGCAATACGAGAACATATGTATCCAATATTTATAATATGCACACAGCCTTATTATAAATATACTCGTCGTGAGCTAGGCTTCTATTCAAGGCTCAGTTTGCTGCCACTGACAGCGTCATTATTAACTTTTACTTTATATACGAGATAAGTAAAATTACATAGATTTTTTTATTTATCTTTATCTAGATGTATTATACCTAGGTATGATTAGATGTTATTTTTTTTCAGATTAAATATACCGAAGTAGTAATTCTACTAGAAATTCTGATCTGTTCAGAAATCTGAACACGTAGTCTGATTCTCTGGAATTTGAAGCAGTAATGCAACAAGTGTCAACACATCTCAGCTATCGTGATTGCATCGTGATTGGAATAGAAATATGTTAAAACTGTGTTATTTTAAATATCCAATAGATGGCGTTATCAGTTTAATAGGAATAATTTTTTAAACAAAATTTTAGGGAAAAGGAGCAATAAAAAATAAATGGACAACCTGAAATCGCATTACTAAAAACAGTACTAAAATTACCTTAAATTCCTTCAAAGTATTTCAGTTCTCTAAACATTTATATTTACGTCTAGCTGTTGCCCGCAACTCCATCCGCGCGGTACAAAAAAAAATAATAAGTAACCTATGTGTTCTTCTATGCTATGTTCTATATCTATGCGAAATTTCATGGAGATCCATTCAGCCGTTCAGCGGATACCTTTTAAGAAACATCCATCCATCCATACATCTAAACATTCACATTTATAATTTTAGTAAGATTTGTATTTGCCAAACTGAAAATTAATCAGAACATTCAGATATTTACGAAGTATTGAACTATCTTTTCTATGCAAAAGCATCAATATTGCAACTGGAACATTCTGTTTGATATTTGCTAACGATTTTTATTGAAAAAGAGCGCGGCGAGGATTTTGAATATTGCCTCACAGAACTGTGTATTGATAGAATGTCCAATATAAATATTTTTTAAACTACGTAATAGTTGTAGTTGATGTTTGATTTAGTCGACAGTAAACCAAATAGTAATGCCCAATATTGGCTGGTGATAAACAAATAACTATCATTTTTTTATTATTTTCTTTATTTGCAACTGACAACAGCAGTATCTTAAAGAACTCTAAATTATTACGCGACGAAAGAAGGTAATGTTTTCTGGGTATATCAATATGTTTGTATGTCTCTGTTTAGATCTACACAAAGTCACTTCATCATCATCAGCTCACTACACGTCCCCACCGAGGGGCTCGGAGCCTACCCTAAGTTAAGGGTGATTAGGCCATAATCAACCACGCTGGCCAAGTGCGGGTTGGTTGACAAAGTCACTTGAACTATCATAATTTTTCTCGGAGTTATAGGAGTATATTTCGCGGACGCGGCCCGTCGCTCACCGTCGTCACCAGTGAGCGACGGGCCGCGTCCGCGAAATAATACCAGTACCACTCATCCTGATGAAGGGCCTCCGACGGGCTCGAAGATAGTCGGTGCCGCCACCGGACGAATATTTAGCTGTTTTTATATAAGTTTATTATAATGTCTCACGAAAGTTTGAATAACATATCTTATAATGTTGGTATAAATTTACTTAGAAATTCACATAGCTATGGACATATAAAGGTGGCTATCAAAGGGCAACGCTGTTCAAAGCTCTACAAATGTGCCTTATAATATGAACTTCAATAGTTACCTTAGCCTGCGTTACTTCGGCATTATACGGAATCATGTCTTTGCCATATTTGAGTTGGCAAGAAAAAAGATGCTTGATGTGTAATAAATGCAAATTTCATTTAACAAGAGATTTCCATGTAAAGTGATTTTTTATATTTCCGAAAATCCTAAGTTTTAGAGAGCAAAAGGTACTAAGTTAAACTAAATTATTTTATCAAAATTGTATAGTTAAGTTGAAGAATATTTTTATTCATGTTGACTACAGCCGTTAGTTTCGTAATTTGCCATAATAATCGCATTAAATACTTTTGAAACCGCAACACTGTTAAAGCATTCCATGTAGCTAAAAACTCAATTTAACATCTATTAAAAAATACCAGCCATAGCAGTCAGGAAGTTGTTTATTTACGAGTAAAAAATATGTAAAAATATTACACGATAATAGATGATATTAGTGCGCGAAAAACGTAATTTTATTCATGGAACGCTAAATCTTTTTTTTCGGCACCAAGGAGGTTTATTTTATTAATGACCTGTACGTAAATGTTTTCTACGACGAAACTCCTTGGTAAAGCGAAGTTATTGGAATACATTAAGGTTTCAACCTTCTGCTATTCATAGCAGTGTAGCTGAAATGGGTCAAAGCTTTAAGGTTTCTACAAATTGTAAAGACGAATTTGTTTTTAATATTCAATTGAAGACGTTGATAATCTTACTTATATTATAAATGCGAATGTTTAGATGGAAGGATGTTTGTTTAAAGGTATCTTTGGAACGGCTCAATGGATCTCGATAAAATTTGTCATAGATGTAGAACATAGTCTAAAAGAACACATAGGTTACTAATTATGTATTTTTTAATACCGCGTTGACGGAGTCGTGAGCGACCGCTAGTAGTATATAAACGTTACAAGTAAAAACATTTATTTATATATAAACGCATATTTTAATATGGTTAGTTATTAATTTAAAGTTGTACTTAGTAATTGAATAATGAATTACTAATGATTCATTCTGTATTTCTTTTTATTTAGGTACAGTCTATTACAGTCAGCTTGCAGCAAAATTGAGGTTATAGTGTCATTTGTTTTAAAAATAACAAATTCATTTAAATATTTATATCGTAATAAAATTATTTCATTTAAATTAATTTAATTAATTAAGTAGAGAAATATTTACTTAACATACTTTTTAGTTCCTCTAAATACAAGTTAATTAAATGTAACTTAAAAATAATTATCTCACATTTTTCATAATTAAAAAGATAAAAAAAATCGCCACTTATAAAATGTTGTTTCAAATTTAACAACATTTAAAATTATTTGTAAGAAAATAAGACATTAACGCTTAAGATATAAAAAGGAAAAAGACTGAAAAAAGACCGTGTAAAATTCTTGCTTGCAAAAAGGCTGTATTTATGCGCATAAGCTAATTAAAGACGTACGAGATATTGTTGTTTATTCGCTTTTCCGGAAAGCAATTTGCTAATAACACGACTCGGAAAATGTATTACGTAGACAACGTTAATAAAATTAATGATACATTCTAACTAACGTAGGTTGTCCTGAAAAAACTATATATATATATATATATATATATATATATATATATATAGGCCGCCTGCTCATTTGCTACCTATATATATTTGAACTCCTGGATTCGCCGAAAAAGCGAAGTAACACTGCCCATAGAAATCCACAATTGCAGATACCTTGCCTACCTTTAATAGAAGGAGGTGGGAGAAAGAGAATATGTCCGCTTCTTACGCATCCCTCCTCTATCAAATCTACTTTCCCTTTCCATCCTTCACTTACAATAAGAGGGTAAGTAGTTACAGAGAACTGAAATTAAGCCTCCGTAACGCATGTATGGGAGGATAAGGGAGCAAAAGCGAGAAAGAGATATGATAAAACCTCGCTTAACAAAAATTCGTATACTCTACCTACTCCGGTTATGGCGTTAGTACTATTTTTTATTTATCAATTTGATTTATTTAAAAAAATGGAGTCTAAAGCTTCTAAGGATTCCCTAGTTTCTATTGAAGTGTGTTTACAATAATGACCAATTATTAAGCTATCCGTAGACATTATAAAATTTTCTAAACTCTTGCTACTATCGACCTCAATAAATCTGTTAATTCATTATCGGTTAATAAAGTAATAAATAACACGGTCTATTTCATAGTCTGATACATAAATAAACAGTGACCTTTCTCACAAACTCTACTAGTAAGGTCTTGAGACAAATTAGTTTTAAAAGTAAAATCCTAACGATGTTAATTTTATGAATCGATTTTATAGATAGGTCTTATGTCGTACCAAAATCGATAGGACATTATTGATCCTATTTATTTGTCTACAAACCTTATGTACCGATTATACATGAAACAGATGCCTTCGAGATATATTAAAATTGTTATATATGTTGCAATGATTTGCTTCCAACAAGTATATATGTTGACTAGGCGAAGGTAACAAGATGGAGAAAATCGACTCGCTGAAAGACGCCTTCCCTTTCAGTCCTGTATATCATGTTGCGTAAACTGATAAGCGATCTGTAATTTCAATCTATTTTCTACATTATTTCAATCAAATGTATTATTCAACTTTAAATCAATATTAATTAAATTTATTTTCTCATACTTCATTCAAAACAATTCGATTCATAATATTATTATATATTATTTGGAATATCTTAGCAGGTCCTTACTCGAAATAGAGTCCTTCGGTTACGTAAACATACCAAGGATTTAATAAATATTCAGTCAAAAAGTACAAGCTGAGACGATCGATAGCGAATAAAAAAATTGTCTCCGGAAGAATTAGGCGGCGAATCCTCCAGGAGTGGTAAACATCGTAGCGCGCAGTCGCACCAAGCCCTGTTATGATAAAAATATTTTGGTACTTACTTGTAGTGGGATAGTTTGACAGTAGGGACAGGTCACCTCGGGCAATCCATTGATGGGTCAGGTTGTGTCACATGTGTCAGTGGGGATGAGGAGTGGGACGCGCGCGCTGGTCGGCGATCGCGGCGCGACTGCCGCACGTGGTATCAATCAATCGATGCGGGCGGGCGCGGCACATTCATGTGCTGAACAGCTGACGCTCGGGCCCCGTAAACATGAATCGGCCGCCGCCCTCGCCGCCCGCCCTGCCTGACGCCCTCCGCCGCCCTCCCTCGCCCTCGCTATCCTGACACTCTGCGCAGGGCGCTGCCGAAAGCTCACTCTGTTAATCATACGACCAACAATGGTGCAAATAATATCGTACAATTTTTCTCCCGACTGACAAATGGGTTATATTTTTATGGGTATGTAGCTTTTATGGAGATATGTACATTGTGACCTTGTACGCTGATGATGATTAGGGAGGGTTCATTCGATTCAAATCCTTACTCTGACTGTCATAGGACTTTTTTTATATAATGTGTTTATCTGTATTTTAGTAAATAATGGCATTTTTGTATAGGTACTATCTTATCATACTAAGTAATTATTATATCTATTACATATTTATTTTTGTATTTTAATTTAACATATTGCATTAAAATGTGTCGTATCTTGTTTACATCTGAAATACAGTGGGCGTCCCTGCGTAATGCGGCTGCGCGGTACATCGGGGCCCTAGGGCGAGGGGGCGAGGGACAAGCGAGCGTAGAAGACCTAGGTCCCGATTCCTCGCTCCTTATTGCCAAACGTTCCAACACAAATGTGCATTTAATGTGTACAATCACTATTACATTTTATTAACATTCTCGTATACTTCAACAGCAAATAAAATCTGTTATCTACGAATACAATATTTATATTTTTTACTCGACGCTCTAAAAAGCACGTACAAGTACCAAAATGAAAAAACATACTTTTTTTTAAGTAGATTTAGTAGTAGATAATAGAGTTAGTAACTGGCCATCAACATTCGCTACAAGCAAGTCGTAAGGGCACAAAAAGAAAAAATAATCGATAATTATTGTAATTTAAAAAACTGCACTTACCATTTAATTTCCATCTTTCTACGTTGAAAATGGATAGGAAATTGAAAAACGAGATTTTATTTAAATTTTTTACCTATATTGGTTGGCTTTTGTATTAAGAAAGAAAATAAAATACTGTGTAACATCACAAAGGTTTTATAAAACGGCAAAGCTACTATTGAAAGTAAATGAATGTCCGCAATATAAAGACCGGGAACAAAATGTCCACAGCTTTATGTGAAAAGTTGGATGTTAATGATTAAAATGTTTTCGATATAAAATTTTATTGCTTTAACATTTTAATATTTTCTGCTGTGAACATCAGACTTTTACGATAATTCGTTTAATTTCTTTATCTTTTTTTAAAGCATGGAACAAAAATTTAAGAGCTTTTCTCTGACGAAGACACGCATTTAAATTTTACTGTAATCTGATTGTCAAAAAATGTTATGAAAAAAAAAGAAACGGCTTCATCCGTATTGCTTTCTTTTTATTTATGTTACATTGAAAAACTTTTTTTTGTTCACATTGTGTCAAACTCAATTGCAAATGTCAAAATTCAAATGCTCAAATGATAACGAAGACGTTCGCCATTGGCTGAGATTTACCGTTACCATGGCAACAACCGATCTTTGCTGCTATTGGCTTGCAATTTTTGTCCTTTTCTTGCAATACTTTTTTTTAATTAACCCTAAGGTTGATGGTGTGAAAATATATTTTTTGGCTTTTTATTATAAAAATAAAACAAAGAAGTGTGTGATTACGTTTTATTATATTAGTGTAGATTTATATAAATAACTATTCTATATGCAATAGTAAGTAAATGTTCAGAATACGTTCATTTCTCTTCAAACACGTTATGCACTTCTACTAGGGTTTCCGAATTTAAATCTGCTCCATTTATCAGAGAAAATCGATGTGAGCGCGCGTTTGTTCAGTTACGTTTGTCGACTAGGGATCGATTACAAGAATTTTCAAATGATGTTGGTACTTTACTAAATTCACTCCAGCCAGCGTTAGATCTTACTAATATTATAAATGCGAATGTTTACATGGATAAATGGATGGATGTTTGTTAGTAGATATCTCTAGAACAACTGCGTTGATCTCGCTGAAATCTGTCACAGATATATAATAGGCTAGAAGACCACGTAGGCTACTAATTATTTTTTTTTAACTTCGCGAAACTAGTCACGGGCGACAGCTTAATAAATAAATTTAAGAGCACAATTTTTTTAATTTTTTATCTATAACTTTACTAACTGTCGCCCGCGACTATAGCCCCATGATACCCTGGAAGAACCAAGAATCGAACATCAATCGTCAACTATATTGCGTTCATAATACAAAAAGCACACACGACCTGTCCTAAGGGAGTACCTATTAATTTTAAGCGGATTACTCAGCGAAATTTCACAGTAAACTTTAAGCGACCTTATATCCTATCCAACACTTGAATGTTATCCCTAGAGAATGCAAATGTCTGGCCACAAATGTTTATTAAAATGCCAAGCATTACATACCATCGGACGTGGAAAATGGTACTTAAACATAAAACATTTGCGTATATTCTTCCGGTCGCGGCACCGACTAGCTTCGAGCCCGTCGGAGGCCCTTCATCAGGGTGAGTGGGACTGGTATTATTTCGCGGACGCGGGCCGTCGCTCACTGACTAATCGGTGCCGCCACCGGACGAATATACGTGAGTGTTTAGCCGTTTTTTTATAAGTTTATTGTATACCTCACTTAAGTTCAAATAATTTAATAAAACACATGTTTCATTCTTTTCTACGATTTGTGTAAATTATGAGTATGTTGTTCTTCAACTGTTATTGTTGAATTGTTACAAAAATAATTTAATTTTCAAATGTTTTTAACAAATTCAAACAATGGTATTAGATTCGATTTATCACTTCCAGGATCTTTTATTGTTTGTGATAGCGCTAAGTGTGTAATTAGTATAGAAAATCTACACTAAGGGACTGTTAAACAGTATAATTACTTAATATGCCGCTACATTTTAAAGATGCAATAATTTAATTCAAATGTAACATTTTTACAAAAACCATTTAACAGAAAAGAAGAAAAGTTCAAATAGATTCTGTAAATTAAATGCAAAATTCATAACTCACTCGCCACACTCGGTAAAATGATTTTTACCTTTGCGTAGTAATTAAGTGCCGGTCTCAGCTCGCGGCGCGGCTTAAAGCCGGAACTACTTAGTGAGAGGCGTTTATTAAAATGCATACAGCGAACACTTTTAACTACTCGCGTAGACGAAATAAAATGACATTTAATAATTGCATTTTTTGCTTATAAACGTGATTTTTTTTAAATATTGGGTTAATTTATGTTTACAAATGTATCGCGATTAACCACTTAATATGGTTCTTAACATTGGATTTTCATAGTCAAAATACTTTTATATAGTGTTGTCTCTATTTTGTCAAAAAGAGAGAAAGGGACAGCAGTCTGTTTTTGTATTTTTTATACGATAAGGCGGCAAAAAAGCAGCGGGAACTCCGAGTTGTTCACCGAAGACCCGACATCTGCAATACTTTTGAAACTTATGGCTACATTGCTCGATTTAAACTCGCTTAAAAAGTAATATTATAAATGCTGAAATGGATGTACGTATGGATGGGTGTTAAAACAGTCTGGAAGGGGATGTAGGCCTCATTACGTTTTTAATCTGCGCCGACAGAGTCGCGGGTAACATCTAGTTAACTGTACTTTGCATGTGGTGACGTCAAATTGTAAAAGACAAGCATATTCCATGGTCGAGAGACATGATAGCTTTCGAGCGAGATTGTAGAAACTCTGGACAAGAAACCAGCTTTTTTTCCAAAGAGGAATGCTTTATGCATACTCCGCGCCCCGGGGTGGACGCGGTAGTTATGTGGGATTCTCCTCCATAACGGAGGCATACCCACTAAACCTCTCTGTTCCTCCAACGCATCGGGACGGGGCCACGGGCACGCTTTCGCTCCTCAGCTGCGGCCCCACAGGAAACCAGCTTAGCAAGCGCATTGTCAACTGCAATAACACGTGTCAGACTATCGGTTATTTAGCGTAGTATTTTCGAAGCAAGTTCGATACTTTTGTTCGGGGTTTTTTTCTTATCTATAGAACAAATCAACCATAACCAAGAGGAGTAGACAAACATGAGGTGGTCCTTACACACCTGTTTGCTCACATCCACTTTCATACATCTCATACATGCACGTCGATTTCGGGTTAACAATAATAGCTGTAACTCTTAAGTCATGACAAACCAACCTTTCTTTTATTTTTCCACTACGTTTTTTTCGCCTGTTTTCGTCAGATTTAAATAGACAAGAACCAAAGATTTCAACGATTTTTACGTATTTATAACTACAGATAATCTTTTATTTTTTTAAATAGGGTTACCTACATGAAATGAAATTGGTGTTACCATAAATAAAACTAAATTTGACGTTATGTATTTTTATTGTTTGCAGATATTTGAAAGATTGTCAGGTCAATTAGGCCACAGATGAAAAAGGCAAGGTATACTTTTTTATGACAATAATTCTACATTACAAATGGAGTCTCAGATATTTATGACGTAAAATCAAAATTTAATTTTTAAACATATATACTACTAGCGGACCCGACAGACGTTGTCCTGTCTACATGTCTTTAATTAGAATAAATTAATATGAAGTTAATATTTGATGAAAATTGTGAATCTAAACCATTCCCAGATCCCCTTGAACACACAAAATATTTCATCAAAATCGGTCCAGTCGTTTAAGAGAAGTTCAGTGACATACACACTCACAGAAGAATTATATATATAAAGATTACATGCAAAATTTATTTTTTATACTTTAAACGTATTACAATACATATATTAATAAAGTAAATTACCTTATATTTTAGTACATTGTCAAATTTTTTTCTTAGAAATACACGCATCTTAAACAGAAATTTAAAATTAATATTTATTTAAAAAATGGGTATTAAATGGATTTTATAAACAATTTTACAGTTCAAAAGTATATTTATCGCAGTTAGATTAATATTTTCATTCTTTATTACAAAAAAAAAATTCTAACCCAAATGTCTTGAGATTTCAGTATTATTATGTACAATATTTACAATAATATTGTTAATATTATACAATAATTTTATAACATTGTACAATATTGTTATAAAATTTCCGTAAAGTTATAAATTTAGGGGAGAGCGTCGATGGCTCAGTGGTCAAGCACTTGAATTGCAATCTGCAGGTCCTGGGTTCGAATCCCGCCATGTACCAATGTGTTTTTCGATTTCCGATTTACATATGTACATTTATCCGAAATTCTTACGGTGAAGGAAAACATCGTGATGCTGCACATATCTGAGAAGAAATTCAAAGATATGTGTGAAGTCAACCAACCCGCAGTTGGCCAGCGTGGTTGACTATGGCCCAATCACCCTTAACTTAGGGTAGGCTCCGAGCCCCTCGGTGGGGACGTATAGTGAGCTGATGATGATGATGATAAATTTAAAAATTTTCCGTCAAAATAAAATTAAATGCGTGTAAATCTAAAAAAATGATTACATAAATCACATAAATTTTTAAATATTACCTAAAAGTAGTTTGATTTCTACCAAATGACTTGACTCGACAAACTAGTTTTTTTTTTCTTAAATTAATTTTATTTCTAATCTTATTAATCTAGAAATCCCTAAAACTTAGTAAAGCAGGGTATTAATGGATCACAATTATAGTTATATACCAAAAGTATTTTTACACATACAGTATGATGAAAATATAAAAAATCGTACATTTATTATAAAATTCCTAAAGACTTATGTTTGACGATTATTTTAATATCTATATTAAGATTTTACTGATGAAATACAATAAGAAAAAAACTTGTTTTTTTAACTTAAACTCTACAATTGGTAGAGTTGTTTTTTTGCATAAACATGAAAAAAAATGCCTGTAAATAAAGAAGCAGGAATACAATAACAAAAACAATTTTAGATTTTAAGATCCATTTATGCTTTTATTGTTCCTAATTTTTTTTTTTTAATTTAAAAAATCAAGTCAGACGTTAAGATATTTGAGGGTCGCTTATATAATATTCTAACAGCCTTACGTAAAACAACTTCCTACGTGTATATCTAGAAAGTACCTAGATAAGTGAGAAACCTCCATAATCGAGAAACTTAGGTAAGAGACTAAACTCTATATGTGAGAAAAATACTTCAGTTTTTTTACTCTCACTTATATAACTTCAAATGTTTTTAGATATTTAAATTTGCGACTGAGCAGAAAAAAAACATATTAGTAACTTAAATAGCATATAATATAGATTATAAATCTAATAATCATAGATATATAGAATGGATTAATAATTTTTGTTATGTATTATTACATAAGTATATATAAAGAATACTAATTAAATATGTTTGAAAATATATTGTTTATTAGAGCATCAGTGGTTCAGGGGTTTTTTTTTATATAATGAGGCAAACGAGCGAGCGACCACTTGAATTCGCTGAAATAGCGAAGTGACCGTTACCCATAGACATACGTAATTGCATATGCGTTCCCTACCTTTAATCGACGGAGAAGAGGATGGACAGAAAGAAAATATTTTCCCTTGGTTCCCAATGGTTTACTTGTAGTCTTGGGTTCGAATCCCGCGATGTACCAATGTCTTTTTCAATATTCGATTTAAATATGTACATTTATCCGAGGTTCTAAAAATGTAGGAAAACAATGAGATGCTGCATATATCTGTGAAGATATTCAAAGACGTATAGTCAAAAAGACTGGACCAGTGTTGACTATGGCCTAGTCACCTTAGTGTAGGCTCTTAGCCCCTCAGTGGGGACGATAACGAGCTGATGATTGTTTATAGATTAAAAATATTATTTATGTTTAGTTACCAAAATTCTCGATAGATGCTATAAGAGAAAAAATTAAAATACAGTGTGTATAAAAAAACTAAAATCAATATTATATTTACTATAAATGGATGTTATCCATTCTTTATACCTACGAAAGAATCCATTGAATCGATTCCTAAAAGATTATATACAGGGTGGACAATAACCGATAAAATTATAATCGACGAAAGACCAATCGCTTAAAATATCTCGTTACAATTAATCGATACATCGTCAATTGTTACATCGTCACAATTATAATCGATACAATAAATCGATTAGTAATCGAGCGCCCACTCGTTCTCCTGCAGGAAAGCATCGACAACTTCCTTCATCGTGAAGTTAGGTATTAGTTGGTCTGCTGTTAACTTCACTCGCGTCACCGGGTCGAAGTGACCGACCCTCTGGAAAGGTAAGTAAAATTAGTAACACACAGAAAAATTGTTTATGGATTTTATGAAACAGGATTATAGATTTAGGACAGAAGTTTCACAAGTAGAGTTGCACACTGTAGTCTTACTAATATTATAAATGCTCATGTTTGGATGTATGGATAAATGTTAGTCAGAAGGTATCTACACAAGCTGTATGGATCTCGCAAAAAATTTGCATACATGTAGAACATAGTCTGGCATATAGACTACTAAATCAGTTTTTTTTTTAATTCCAGACGCAGTCACGGACGGCAGCTAGTATATCTTTAATTGTAAAGTAACAAACCTCAAGATGTTCTTCTATATCTTTCTTCTCATATGTAATTCCGCTCGGAGTTATAACCGGTTCGTTGAGAATCTCAAAACTGATTTTACCACACAAATAATCTGGCACATCCCGTTTCTAAAATTATATTAAAAAAAATAGTATAAATACAGAATATACAAAAGACTAAAATATTGAATTAATTGAAAATTAATTTATGAACATCCTGTACACTAAATAGTCTTAATCCTATTGAAAATCAATTACACACTATTTATTATCAAATTATTATTCTGACTTTTATTAACTAAACTATTATTATAATTATTAACTGAACTATTATTGTTAACCAAACTATTATTATAATTATTAACTGAACTATTATTAACTAAACTTACCCTTCGCCTTTCATCCATTTTAGAAAATAAATTATTTAATTCACTACTGTAGTTATTCTGAAACAAAAATATATAACACAATAAAAGAAAAAGCAAGACAAAATATTTTAATACTAGCATCAAAATTCATTGCACGTTTAATTATATTACTAATATTATAAATGCGAAAGTTTAGATGTATGGATTTTGCAGAAGGTATCTCCGTAACAGGTCAACGGATCTTGATGAAATTTGGCACAGATGTAGAACATAGTCTAAAATAATACATGGGTCACTCATTAAATTATTTTTTAATTCCACGCGGAATCGCGGGCGACAACTAGTGAAAGATAATAATTTACAATCTTAGTAGCTGTCGCCAGCGATTCCGTCCGCGAAGTATTAAAAAAAAACATAAATTGTAGCCTATTATTTCTTCCGGGCTGCATTCTATATGTATACCAAATACCATCGAGATCCATTCAGCCGTTCTGGAGATACCTTCAAATAATCCATCCATCCAAACATTAGCATTTATTTTAACTTTAATGTAGTATTTAATATTTTAATGTCATTATTATATTTTAATCAACTTACAGCCAATTAAAATACCAAGAAGATGATTATCATTACCTTCTTAAGAAGTATTTATGATAAAACACCCTGTATAACATTCTTCTAGGTGATCTTATTAAAATATTAAAATACCTATACAATAATCAGATCAAAGTTTTAAGATAGGAAAATAGACTGGAACATTTCATAAGCACCTTGGACACTACAATTTTTTTATATAGTTTTAATTATAAATGGTCATAATTATTAATATAAATGCGAATGTTTAGAGGGATAGATGTTTGTTAGAAGTAATCTGCAGTAAGGCTGCATGGATCTCGCTGAAATTTGGCATAGATGTTGAATAGCCTGGAAGAACACATAGACTACAAAGTTTTTTTTTCGGAAGATGTCGCGGGCGACATCTAGTTTACTATTATCTAAACGTACATATTTTGACATTGATATAATCAATCTATATATATAAAAGAAAGTCGTGTTAGTTACACTATTTATAACTCAAGAACGGCTTTACTGATATGCCTGAAAATTGGTGAGGAGGTAGCTTAGAGCCACGAGACGGACATAGGATACTATTTGTTCTTTTTTTTTTCGAATTTATGCCTTGAAGAGTTGCTTTTTATTTAACTTACTAATATTATAAATGCGAATGTTTAGATGGATGTGATGTGGATGGATGGATGGGTGGGCTACACTAATTAAGTTTTATATATCTACGCGAACGGAGTCGCGGGCGACAGCTAGTTTAAAATAATTTCATATATACTTACGCATTCTTCTTCAACTTTAGCAATTTTAGCATTAGCCTCTTCTTCATTTGGGTTTTCTACTTTTATTGATTCTATTCTACGCTGCATGTCCTCATTTATTAACCTGATAACGTACAAATAAAAATTAAAAAAAAATAACATTACAAAATTATGTTTTTTAAACTTACATTAAATATTAAAAATGGCTAAAACGTAAAAAAAATTCTAAACTTTTTACTTTTTTTTTAACTAATACAATGCAATTTTAAATAATTTCAAATATGAATTTAAAAAATATTCGAACATTTTTTTTGCTTTTAGTTAGCCTTTTTATAAAGTCATTACTTTATAATTTATGTATAGTAATATAGAAAATTCAATAGAAAGAAATCAAAAGAAATGGATTTTTTTTATTTTTAAAAAGTTCATACCTATTCAAATAAGTCTGCAATTCAATCTCTTGTGATATCCTCTTCTCCTCTTGAACGTTCCATCTCTTTTTTCTTGCTATACGAAGCTGTGCTGCTATGTCATCCCCAAAGTTCAACTTCTGTTCTTTAGCTAAGTCATTGGCTGAAAGAGAAAACATTTCATTATCCATACAAGCAATTAAAAAAATATTATTTGTTTGTTTACATTGAATAGGTTCCAAAACTACTGAACCAATTTGAAATACACATAAGCTATATGTATAAGGTTTTTTATTCCGAGCGGACGATATCGCAGGCAACTGCTACTTAAATATAATTTTAATGCAACACCTTAAGAAAAATAAGTTTTGTCTATGATAAAAAAAACATTCGAACTTGGAACTAAATGCAATGTTGTTCCGTGACCCATAGACGAAATCTTCTGAATGAATAAAAAAAAGATTTTTTGAGAGAAATGCTAATATTGCATATTACATCATAGAGTATACATACTATTTAGTTTACCTTATGTCTATTAATAGATTATGTATGTTACTTAGATAGTAATAGATTTGCACTGTTATGTCATCTAATTCTGTCGCCTACATTTTAACGTGATTTTTGCACCTTTTATACTTAACAACACCTAACAATGCTGAATATTAAACTTTTCTATGATATATAGTATTCATTGGTCAACTTAAAGAGTAATAGCTTATTTGCAGCTAAGAATAATTGTCAGTTTTCCACAATGTTCTTTATTTTATAAGAAACTAGCTGTCGCTGTTCCACGTGGATATATAAAAAAAACTTAATTAGTGTAGCCAGCCCATCCATCCACATCACATCCATCTAAACATTCGCATTTATAATATTAGTAAGTTAAATAAAAAGCCGCTCTTCAAGGCATAAATTCGATAAGAAAATTAAAAAAAAATGAATAAATAGTATCCTATGTCCATGTCCTGCGTCTAAGCTACCTCCTCACCAATTTTCCACCATATGGGTAAAGGCGTTCTTGAGTTATAAATAGTGTAACTAACACAACTTTCTTTTATATATATAGAGTTGTACATAATTTTACTGTTTGCAGAATGTAGATAAAAAAAACTACACGCTTTTGCCTACCCGAAAAATAAAATAGACATTTATTTTTACAACTCAATATATAAGAACAGTTCTGAATGTTATGTAAGATGGAAATTAATACAATGTAATAATGATATTTTATTTTTAATTGGATAACAAGCTTTGCTATATTGTATTGAAAAAGTCAAAGGTTTCTCCACTTGTCAGTGACATCAGATGCTTAAGACATCATTTACATTTACGTCAAACATAAATCTCCTTTCTTCTAATATAATATTAAAGTCTTTAAATAGTATAAGCTTGCAACTTGTACTTTTATAATTTTGAAACTAAGATTTCTTGGTGTACTTTATGCCCATTAACCCACTGCACATTTTCTATGCAAATTCTGTCAATGATGTTATGAAATGTGTCAATGATATTCAATTTTAGATGTAGAAGGGCATAGCAGAATGCGAGGGGTAGAGCACTGTGCAACACCCCTATGTCTTCGGCCACCAAAATATTTGAAAAGAACTATAATAAGTTTTCAATGGGAATGAAGTAAACATCGTCAACTAAGCTTAGGTTCGATGATAATAAATATGAAACAACTATCAAATTCAATAGAAATCCAAAATTAATACACATTTTACTAACATACAATGTCATTTGTTGTCTATGAATTTATTTGGTAATTTCAGTGTTTACACTGTTGATACAAATATGTTCTATATCAAGCAACTTTCACAAGAATCTTACTTTACTTTTAGTAAGCTGTAATTGCAATAACTATAAATTTTGATAGTAAAAATTTTGTTATTTATATTTGGAAGTAACAGCAAATAAAACAGCAACAGACTACCAAAAAAACTATTGCATGACATGTGAACATTATAGAATACTGGTGTGAAGTAGATTGATTATTTAGCATAGTACCTCAAACTAGTGGCAACCAGATATGTTATTTGCTACCAATAACATAAGAAGCCAAATATACATATTAAAATCATATTAAGAGCATCACTTAGTAATAATATTTGTAATTTATTAACAACACTTACCACGATGAAGATGTTTTATAGCCTCATCATAGCAATCAAGTTCAACCAATGCCTGACCAAGGAAAAAATGTCCCTTGACCTGGTTGGTGTCAATATCAAGAGCACGGCGACAGTCGTTGCATGTCGACTCCCATCTTTTCATTTTCAAGTGACATAGTGCACGATTCGTGAAATATGTGGCCACTGATGGGTTTTTGATCTGAAACGTTGAAATGCGTTGTAGCGTACCAGTTTTAGGATCCACAACACAAACAATAAACAACACTCACAATAGCCTTCGTGTAGCAGTTCATAGCATCTTCGAATTTTCGTAAACTGAATAATCTATTTCCCTGCTCTTTTAATTCCTTGTCAGTAAGGTTAGCAGTCGAATACATATGCTTACTCATTTTTATTATTATTATTCTACTCTTACTTAAAATAAAATAATCACTATGTGCATAATTTAAGACTCGCGCCTGCCCGTTATTATTTAGATACTACGCCTACACTGTGAATCTCTGTAGCCCTATTTATTTTTCTTTCTAGAAAATAATTCATCTGAAAATGTCACCACCGTTTGACAGCAAAAGTTGACAGATACATTGTGTCACAGAGCAAACATGCCTCACGAATTGTTAAAGACTAAAAACATTACGGTTTGTTATACGCATGACTAGGAAACAACTTCAACTCGCTATCTTTAGATGTAGTCCTGGCACACTCCTGGGCTCTTAAATATGAGTTAATATCGTTTTGAGAACTAACCAGAGGTAATAAATAATCACTATTATGAGTTATTACAAATTCAAATTTATTATTAAAGAATTAATTATAGAATAGAAGCAAAACATAAATCAATAGTTATGTTTTTGGGACATACAAAACAATACGATTTAACAAAATATTTAAATAGGAGATTGATAAGTTGCGATTTTCGATGCTGGATACAAACTTGAAAAGTCTTTGCTCCATAAACTGAAACGTTTGCTGTCTTGATCCTTCGTCATGTCCACGTCTTCGGTTAGTTTTATTTTAAAAGTAGTTGATCTGTTCAAAACAAGTTTGAAATATGTACGACATACAATAATATTTATATTAAAAAACTAAGTTGTTTAATGTAAAACTAATAATTTCTTACTCCAAAATATACAATTAGTACGTATAGTTCTCTTGTTTTAACCCTTTGACCACCGGTATTTGATTATAGGCGACAACGTGGTTATAAAAGAGTGTGTTGTACCCTTAAATGTGTATCATCCTGCTTCCAGTATAATTACTTTGTGATTCATTTATCACGATCGCCTAACTCTACGCATAAAACTAATACTTTGATTATGAATTCTGGTAATGTCTAACATCAGCGTTCGATATAAGCGCGCGAGATACGAGTATGTTTAAGCTAAAACGTTATTGAACCACAGTTTAGAATTACTTGTTTGGAATTTTGATAGCAGCAGGATCTTTGACAATCGGCTTACGAAGCGGTACTGAGATAGTTTCATTTAACATAGGACATGGAAAATGATTAAGGCCCATTGGCATCTCGTCTCTCTCGTCCTCTTCCTGTAAAGTATTTAACTGTTAATATATTGCAAAATCAACTTTTCATCTCCCAATCATTAAGCTTATTAATTGACCTCTGTTTGACATCTTAGAACCTAAAAAGCGAAGTCTTGATCCCCCGAGCCGGATAAACTTTACTTTTGACAACAATAATTTGCTTAGCTACTTTGTAAGCTTTTACTGTACCATTTAAATCGTTACCTCTTTTGACTTCGATTCTTTATATTGTTTGGTTACATTTTTACACCATTTCCATATATTCTCATCGGCTGCACCGCGCCTTTCTAACCGTTCGTACAGCTCAGCCATGTTACTTATAGGTTTTGGAGCCTAAATTAAAATTCAATTGAATAAATACTACAAGGTAAAAATCATTTACAGCGTACATTCCTTAAGCATTAAAATTAATTCCATCTTACGACATATTTGCGAGGTTTATTCATCTTCTCTTTCAAGTGCCTAAAAGAGAAATGACCGGACTTCTGACTGGCGCGTATACTGGGTAGCACATGTCTCGTTTTCACTGAAGTATTGGGCACTAGGCTTGGTGGCTGCGAACTGAAGTGGTCTATTTGGAACCCTGATTGTTCCAATGTGTCATCGCTTTCGTTGTGACGCAACATTATTTCCTTGAAATACGAATGTATACATTCATATATGTAGCTAACGAAGCGTTTTTTAAAACTTTTTAATAATAAGTATAACATATTGCAAATTCAACAAATAAAATGTCCATAGAAATGATGGATTATTAAAAAAATACAATGGAATTTTGATACCGGATTTCGATAATACAGAGTTAAAGTATTTCGACTATGGGCATCGTCGTAATTAAGCTATAGTTGTACAAAGTTATGTATGCCAATCAACTCGTTCTAAGCCTTTTTTTCAGAGAGTAATGCTTTATGCATACTCCGCGCCCCGGGGGGGATGCGGTAGTTATGTGGGATTCTCCTCCATAGCGGAGGCATACCCACTAAACCTCTCTGTTCCTCCAACGCATCGGGACGGGACCACGGGCACGCTTTCGCTCTCGTCCGCGGCCCCGTCTGAACTCGTTCTAAGCCTGCGTGGTTAACTATGGCCTAGTCTCCCCTAACTTGGGTAAGCCCCAAATCCCTCCATGAAGACATGAAATGACAACGAAGAGGTGTATATATAAAAGGAACATTACTCGCAATTTTTCCAACTCCACTTGAATTTTCTGTCTTGCTACGATTTCTGCTTTCAGTTCATCAATAAGATATGCCCAATACTTATTTACTTTAGAACATTCAACTAACTGCGGTGAAGATAGATATGACAGAATACATTTTCCAATAGCAGATGGTAGCAATTGCAGCTGGAAAAAAAAGAAAACTTTTGTAAAAATAATTTGAGATATTTATATATTATAATTTAAAGAATTGCAAATCTTAAGTGGCGATGGGCCGCAGAGAGTGGCGGCCACGGACAGGTCGACGCAGCGTGGGCAGGCCTCCCTCAAGATGGACCGATGACCTGGTCAAGATTGCGGGAGCGTCCTAGATGCAGGTGGCACAAGACCGGTCATCGTGGCGATCTTTGGGGGAGGCCTATGCCCAGCAGTGGGCGAATCATGACTGACAGGATATAATTTTATAGTGACGTACAAAATCAACCGTCTCCATAGCCTCAGGCATTGGTCTGTCTACTTTCCAAATTCTCTTCTTTGTCCCGTCATTAAAAGTCGTTTCTATTTCTTCCAATTTAAAGCTATCTCGAATCAACTTAATAGTACCGTTCCAAATTACCATACATTCATCTAACTGAAAAACAAGGATCTTATGAATCAAAGTTGTATGAACAAGTATTGTATTTGTACATCTGGATAACCTAATAACTTGACAGCCTTCATATCCAGTAAGATCAAGAGCGCCTTTTATAGTACATTGGTGGGTTTTTGAGACTAAAATCTCTGTTTAAATGTTGTTGTCATACTGTTATCCCTGTTTTGCCAAAGATATAACATTTTTGTCTTTGTAACCAACGATCTGCTTTCTCGGGCAAATTGAAATGTCAGTCCGGGAAAAAATCTATCTCTCGTCTTCTATTACATTCACCTTACAATGTTTCTGAGGTGATACGTTTTATTGATCATTGAATAACACCTTGACCGCATTCGTGACGTAATCTTCTGCTCGATTATGACGTGTTTTGTGACGTATTTATCGTAAGACTGTTATGAAATTCTAAAGTTACCAATAATTGTACGTAGAATGTACAGTACGGTTCGCTGGCGGTATCCTACATTTAAAGCGTTAATTCTATGAACTTGTTGTCCGGCTTGAAACGATGAAAGTCGGTAAATGTAACAATCGCGTATTCCAAAATAAATAAAAATCAAGTGAAAGCAACCTACAATTGTTGTCTGCGAACGAGTTATTTTTTCAGGAAGTGGTCCACCGACAGGGGAAGTTAAAGTACCTATGTTTTGTATTACAAAGGTGAGAAAGCAGATGTTGTTAGCGTGCGCGTTATATGTGACAATAAACGCACTAAAGGGATTTGTTGTGAAGCTTTATAAAATGTGATATATATTTTTACACCCAATTTGCGTGTCTGTAGGGATTGTATTAACGTGGTAATGAAGAAGAAATAAAAAAAAACAAATATCAATATGTAACATAAACTACAATTGTTTTGTACTTTTCGAGATTCAATGTTACCTTTTTTTGCGCCTTACCGCTGGACCCTTCACCGGTTGCCACATCTTTAATCGCACCAAGTGAATCGCCGTTTTTGCGACGAAGTGGATCTTTTTTCTGTGTTACCAATAAATAATTTTTTATATTAGACTTAACCCTATAGAAAAATATAAGTATAAATATTTCAGATGTCTTAGTGGCTCATAACTTCACACGAGTCGCTGCGCAGAACACTATTTTAGGTGAAGCGGGATGCGGGTTAAGGCTTATTTCTTCAAAGCAAAATACATAATTTACAGGTACTGCTGACTTCTGGTAAAAACCGGAATAAAAAAATAAAAAAACTCGTACCATTTGGTTGAAGAATTACCACCTAAATTGGAATATGATCTATATGGCCAGTAACAATAAAATTGACATTTAAGAATTTAAAAAAATCAGACCATATGATGAGCTAGATCTGCATGATGCGATGTTTTGCCATGATGCACAGATTCCGCAACCACCATAGATTCCTTGAGGTTATCTATTTCGTATTCACGGTAGCGGTCGTAGATTTTCTGCGCCCGAGCGTATACTTGCCATACCACGGGACCTCCCGCCACTGACACTAATTCCAATAATACAAGCGCTTGAGCTTCCTTTGAAAATACAATGTTATTGGATAAAACAGTCGTTACACAAGTATCAAGAATGCGTAGTTAGAGTTCACGGATTAAACCAAACACAACATTCCTTTCTCGATTCTTCTAAATTAAAATATTCTTGTACATCTTATATAAAGGTAGGCAACACAGCTAGAATTGCGCAGGTCTATGGGCAGCGGTCGCTTCGGAATTTCGGGGAATTCAGTTTGCAACATGCTATTTAGCCAACTTATAAAGAAAGTACTGTATCATTTCGTCAACATCGTATCTGACTGATCTGAGATGATCGACGATAAATAATGATATTAAATTGGACTGATTAAACTATTTACTACTGGTAAAAACAAAAAAAATATTCAGGATTTAAGTATGAAGATTTAAAAGAATAGTAACTTACTGGTTCTAACGAAACAAACCATTTTCTATCATCCGTCATAACTTGTGTAAGAATGGACACAGGCAAAGCAGTTCTGTTGTGATCGAATGGTGCCTGGTCATAGCTGCTCAGAACTTTACGTCTACGAAACAGAATCATTAACGCATTGACCGTTGGTTTCTGAGACGAAAATATACGTATAAAAACATATCGTCATCGCTGCCATTATATTTAACAAAACAGATAGCAATATGTTTTAAATAGGTATTTTCCTCTCAGAAACTCGTGGTGACGCGTGTTGGTACGATTCTTGAGGACACTAGGAATATATGTGATACGAAAAATAAGAAATTGACAACCCTAATATACGGAAGACCGTATTCATTAAATGATTACCAAATCTCCACTAACACCAGGTGGGATCGTGGTCAAGCTCCTCCTTATATTAGATTCACCCTTTGTTATAGGGCTGGGAGATAAAAAAAATAATTAGATATATACCTGCTTATAGAAAACACAGAATCTTTTGGTCGACAATTCCATATGGACTTCAATAGCAATGATAATGTCCATGCACTTCGCACGTCTTCCAAAAGAGCCAGTAAATACAGCTTCTTGTTAACAAATGATATTCTTTCAAACCAGCTCTTTGTCACTTCTAAATGATTATCAAACTCTTCAATATCCTCATTAACGTACTCTAAAATTGCACAATATTTTATCATTACAGTTTGAATAAGTGTTTCTTCAAATTAAAGTTTAACCTGTCGGTTTCTGAGACTAAAATCTGTGAATAAATCCTTATCTTTGACAAAAAAGACAGGGCTTTTGGTTTTTACGATTACGGACATACTATATACATATATGTACTTTGTCATAGTAAATAATATACGAGTACAATTCTTTACGTTATGCAAAATGTTCGCCATATTAACAGCGAACAAGTTTAGAATGGCGTCGGATCTAAATCTCTCTTTTGTTACCCGATTTAAGGTGTATAGAATAAATAAAACGTCTACTTCCTTTGAACTTGTATCCCTGTTGATAAAAATAGATTTTCTCTTTTGCGTTGTATTTTAAATTTCTTATGACAACTAAGTGTGAAGCAAAAGGTATATTTTAGTCTCGGAAACCTACGGTTAGTTGTACAATTTACAAACCACAGCACAAGTCGTCTAAAATAGATTCATTAATGGCATTGATCTTTGATACTATTTCTACGAAGGACATTTTTGTAATTACTTTAAATGATCGGAGTCATTAAGTCTATAATACTTTTGTATATATTTTTTTAATGTCACTTCATCTGTCGTCCCTTGATACAGTATTTTTGAACTGTCTGCCTTTTTATTATTGTAAAATCAGCCAGTTACAATCTTACGGTCATACCTCTGACCAGTATACACTGATCTTTAGAAATAAGTACTATGATATTTCTGTAGAGGTCAGTGATTTATACCGGGAAATTGGTGGTCATCAATTTCAAAAGTCTACGTCATCATCTCCCTGTTTTTATTCCCCTCTATGTGGGTTCGCAGCACCAGATTTTTGTCCTCCACAACGATTACGAAATTCGGTAAAAACAGTTCTTATTTAATGCGCTGGTCATTTCAATACGACTCCAAGGTCAAATGTACAAAGGCAATTATTTAGTTAAAGTACATCGCGGTCAGTTTGAACTGGCCGATATTCCAGTTACAAATGTGGTACGGTGACGCGATGCTGTCAGTCTGTCAGTAGGCTACTGCCATGACGCGAGTCGGCACACAAAACCAATTTCAGGTTTCAGTAAGGCCGAAAAGTGCAGATTTCTGTCGTTTTATTTGTATACTATCTTTTGTTACACTTTTAGCCATCGTATACTTGATTATAAAAACTCCAATCGACGCATTAGACGATCCTTCAGATCAATTTTTAGTTAAAAACATACCTGCGACTTATACAAAACTAGAAGGTATAGATCCGGATGAAAGGGATGTTTTTGAAGGTTTTAGGACATCTTTTTTGCCTGAAGATGAGATAATGTTAGCGCAAAGGATATCTAAAAGAGATGTTTACAATGCTAATGTGACAAGTGACAGTTTCATTTGGGGGATTGCGGACAATCAATACGATCTCCCAAATCGTGTTAAGCGAAAAAGTCATTTTACTTCTAAGGACTATGAGTAAGTAGAGAACATATAACATCCTGCAATTAATGATACGTTTCGAGAGTTAAATATGTTTTATTTTAGTAGACAGAGTCATACTACAAAAAGCAGTGCAGGGGATGAATATAATGATGATTATAGCGACGATTATAGTGAAGATGCCGAGCTTGAAAATGGAGACAGCAACAAGAATCATGAAAAAAAGTAATTTTTTTTTATTTAAATTACCTATATAGTATA
Organism: Papilio xuthus; assembly: GCF_000836235.2. NCBI lineage: Eukaryota > Metazoa > Arthropoda > Insecta > Lepidoptera > Papilionidae > Papilio > Papilio xuthus. The sequence continues at coordinate 421,920 of NW_013531107.1, read as the reverse complement.
ATAAAATTGTTAAACATTTAAATATGCTTGTTTTGTGCACATTGTTAAAGATCGATAATACTTTCAAGTTTTGTTGCCAATGTTTAGATGGATGGATGTGTGTTTGTTTGAAGGTTTCTTCGGAACGGTTGAACGGATCACGCTGAAATTTGGCATATATCAAGAGCATAGTCTAGAACACAGAATATTAGGTTTTTTTTATTCCGCGCGGACGGACTCGCGGGCGACAGCTTGTCATTTATAAATTAACATTAGTCCTCCTTCATCGTATTATGATCGCTGTTTGTTCTTAATTAATAGTATTTTCTATAACAGCGTAATAATATGCTTGTTTTTATCCAGTGCGATATTCCAAGAGCAATACGTAGACAGAGGACCACTGGACGACGTGGTGGAACAAGTGAGAAGACAGCCAGAGTTAGAAGAAGGTGAAATGGGTTCCTCTGCGCATTTATACAAGCCTTCCAAATCCCATACGGGTATCTAGCTTTTCATGCTTTACTTTAATATTCAGCAAACTCGATTCTCTTCGGATATCGTAACGTAAAAAATACCAAACCTATATCAATGTATCATCATCAGCATTCTGTCTTACTCCACCCTTACTCCACTGCTGATAGACCACCCACAGTATAGCTTTCTGCTTTCTCTTTACTAAAATCAATTGCTAACTCTAGCTGTTCCAAACTAATGCTATATTAATTGCTTATTATAATTCAATGGGAAATTAAAATTAGCATAAGTATTTTTGTGTGTGAGGTATTCATGCCTTCTGGAAAGGTGAAGGTGATCGATTGACAATAAGAAAAACACAAGCGATTATAATGAAACGATATATGGACGCCGAAGCGGACCCGTGTCACGATTTCTATCAATACGCTTGCGGTAATTGGGCATCTCTAAATCCTATACCAGCTGATAAAGCAGGGTAAGACAATTTTGTTTATGTCATTCATAATATGATTATTACATTCGTGACTTTAACCCTTATATAATCCTATATAAACCATCACCATCTCAATGGCCGCCAACGCATCTGCGGTTCCATAGGTATTGCTGATATCCATGGGCGACGTTGAACGCCTCGGTATGCCCGCTGCTCATTTGCCCCCTTCTGTATTCCTAATTCGTGATTTCTCTTTTCGCGATCTTCCCTCATCGTTCCACCTTTTATATTCATATCTATTGGTATACAGCGTGATCCATCTTTTTATGCAAATTTTTTTGCAAATTTGCATCAAAAAAATTATAATTAATTTTACTTTTAGATACGATACTTTTGAAATGCTAAGAGAAAATTTAGATACAGTGCTTAAAGATTTATTAGAATTTAAGAGTTCTGAAAACCTTAAAAGTTCGTATCCAGGAGAACATTTGGATCTCAGTGAGAACTTTTTGACACAAGCAAACCCACACAAATGTTCTGACAAACAAAATAATCTGTTCAGTAGACCGAGAAGAGGGAGGTTTTTTAAAGGTCACGATAAATTTATTAATGATTGTGCTAATAATAAAAAAGTAAAGAAATTATATGAACCTTATAAAGATAATTCGGATATTATTAGTCGGATCCGTCGATACTTGGACCATAGACCTAAACAAATAACTGGACCTGGTTGGAAAATGAAATACGGAATGCATAGTTACCTAACGAACAATATTATATCAAAGGAAGATTCATATATTGATAAACAAAAGTCGAATAAAGACAAAAAACCTAAATATGATAAAAGAAAACGGTCTACATATCAAAACTCTAAAAGGCCTTACGTAGGTAGAAAACTACAGATGTATTACACAAGAGTTAAAAAGAAACATAGTCATGGAAAGATTGAAAAGAAAACACGAGCACCAACAATAACAATGTTAAATGATCCCGCGAACGGCGATGCGGCATTAAAATCTAGATATTTATTTGCGTCTTGTATGAACCATGAAATTTTGGAGAAACGTGGTCATCAACCATTGCTGGATTTACTCAACTTACTTGGTGGGTGGCCGATATTAAACCAACAATGGAACAGTAGTAGTTTCGATTGGTTAGAACTGATGGCGAAACTGCGAGTTTATAATAATGACATTTTAATATCAGAATGGGTTGGACCAGATATTAAAAATTCAGACGAATTTGTTATACAATTCGATCAAACTAGTTTAGGTAAGGATACAATTAAATAAAGTTTTATATTTTGTTTAGATGATTCTAATTTACTTCTGTTACGTAAATAGGTTTGCCCACTAGAGATTATTTCTTGCAAGAATCAAATAAAATATATTTAGACGCTTATAAAACTTACTTGGTAACGATTGCCAAACTTCTCGGAGGCGATCCCGACCATGTTAGAGTAAGCGCTGACAAACTTATTGCTTTCGAGATTAGGTAAGTAAATATTTATTTTTCTTCACTCCTTAATATTATAATCTGGTAATTTATTATATGTGTTTTGTATGTTTGTAAAAACTAAACTCAAAAATTATTTGACCGATTTCAAAAATGCTTTTACCAATGGAATTCTATATTATCTCCAAGAAGCGAGCTTATCACCATCTCAAAGGCCGGCAACGCATCTGCGGTTCCTTTGGTATTGCTGATGTCTATGGGCGTCGTTGAACGCCTCGGTGGTCCGCTGCTCTTTTGCCCCCTTCTGTTATAAAAAAAAACGTGTAAAAGATTTGAATTTTCAGCCTTGCCAGAATAACATCAGCGCCAGAAGATAGGCGTAATGTATCGGAAATTTATAAAAGAATGCCTATTTCAAAACTTATAAAACTTGTGCCCGAAGTGGACTGGATAAAATATTTATGCATTGTTATGAACAAAACTATACATAAAAATGAGACGATTGTACTTTTTGCACATACTTATGTGTTGGTAAGTTTGGTAATACAAGAAAAAAATGTTTTTATCTTATGAATATTAAAGATGGCGGAAATTAAGGAGGGAGGAAAAGAGTGGTTGGATTTAGATAAATTCTGAAAAATGATAAAAAAAAGTTAAAAGAGAAACTAAAAATGTTAAAAAATAGAATAAGGAAATAAGAATAGCACGCACTGTTTGTTTCATGATATATATATTTACAACAACTCGAACGTCGCGAGAAAAATACGTTTTATTGGATATCCGTTTACTAGCGGTCGCCAGTGACTCCTCTGGCTAGTTGTAAAAAAACATAATTAGTAGCCTATGTGTTCTTCCAGACTATGGTCTACGTATATGCCAAATTTAATCGAGATCCGTTCAGCCGTACCGAAGATACCTTCAAACTACATCCATCCATCTAAACATTCGCATTTATAATAATTTATGTGTTATACATAATAAGGAGCATCGGTGGCTCAGGGGTCAAGCACTTGACTTGCAATCTGCAGGTCCTGGGTTCGAATCCCACCATGTACCAATGTGTTTTTCTATTTCCGATTTACATATGTACATTTATCCGACGTTCTTACGGCGAAGGAAAACATCGTGATGCAACCTGCCTATATCTGAGAAGAAATTCAAAGATATGTGTGAAGTCAACCAATCCGCACTTGGCCAGTGTGGTTGACTATGGTCCGATCACGCTTAACTTAGGGTAGGCACCGAGCCCCTCGGTGGGGACGTATAGTGAGCTGATGATGATGATGATGACATAATAAACTAAGTGGTAGTTTCAGTATATTTTAAAAGATGTGTAAGTTTTTATTAAAATGTCAATTCTTTTAGCATCTTGTAAAATTAATACAAGATACGGAATCAGACACGTTGGCTAATTATCTATTGTGGCGATTTGTGAGACATCGGGTTAATAACCTTGATGATCGTTTCCAAACTGCAAAGCAACAGTAAGCATTTTTTTTATAATAACTAGCTGTCGCCCGCGACTTCGTTCGCGCGGGATTATAAAATAGATGTTGGCCAGTCAGACCTACTCAATATGCTCACAAAATTTCATGAGAATCGGAGGAGTATGGGAACGAAAATTGTGACACGAGAATTTTATATATAACATAATTTAATCTTTTATTATCTACTGATTTTATATCTTCATTGTGTCTAATCGCTTTCCTAAATTTATCACCTTTCGATTCAAAGTCCAACTGATCACTCAATCACTAATCATTAAGAGAGGCTCTTAGATTTTCATGATAAATCTACATTTTGGGAGCACACCTAACTTTTATAGCGGGAATTAATTAATTTTAATATGTTTGCGTTATTTAACTACTAATCCTTTTGAAATACATGCTTTATATATTAAGACTTTTGGTTTCTATATATTAATACAATTAGTGTCACATCAACACATAAATCACAGATAATTAAAACATAATTCGAATAATAAATGATTTATTTTAGATTCTATTATATTCTTTTCGGTCGTGAAGAAGCACCGCCGAGATGGAAAAATTGTATCTCACAAGTGAACTCCAATATGGGAATGGCTTTAGGATCGATGTTCGTTCGGAAATATTTTGATGAAATGAGCAAGAACGATACACTTACAATGACAAGAGAGATACAGCAATCTTTTAGAGAGATACTCAACATGACCGATTGGATAGACTCCGGCACAAAAAAATTAGCCGGACATAAAGTTGATTCTATGATGCTTAGAATCGGATATCCAGATTTCATTTTAAATACAAAAGAATTGAACGAAAGATACAAAGAAGTTAAGATACATCCTGATAAATATTTTGAGAATATTCTGAATATATTACAGCATTTAACAAAAATGGAACAATCACGGTAAGATTTTGGTTTCAACTGCCGAAAAAACTGTATAAACACATATTGTCATCTCTTTCTTATTCTTAAAAAAAGCAGCGATAGCATCAGTTAATTATTATTTACAGTATTGGACAGCCAGTAAACAAGTCATTATGGAACACAGCACCGGCAGTTGTAAACGCGTACTACAGCCGAAATAAAAACCAAATAATGTTTCCAGCTGGTATTTTACAGCCGCCTTTCTATCATCGTCATTTTCCACGTTCACTTAATTATGGTGGTATAGGTGTTGTTATAGGTACGTATCCATTGTTACCTAAAAAAAACTAAAATCCTAATTCGTGTTAGCGACAAGAGCAAATGGGACCACTTTTAGTATCATTCTCTTGTTAAAAGGTATTATCGGACGTCATTTACATTGGCAACTTGTTCCAAATCCTAGTGCGCCTAAAATAATTAACGTTTATATCAATTATAATTTCAGGTCACGAGATCACCCATGGCTTTGACGACAAGGGTCGTCTATTCGACTGTGAGGGTAATTTACACCGCTGGTGGTCGGACCCCGCCATCGAGGCTTTCCATCGCCGTGCCCAGTGCCTCATTGACCAGTACGGAAGATACGTTGTTCCAGAAGTCAACATGAAACTCGACGGAGTTAATACACAGGTCGGAGTCGTGTATTGTAGATTTTACAATCAAGTATTCAGTTCGATCCTTTCCAAAATGGTGATTCCAGGATAGTGATTTAGACTGCAACCCCTTACTCATCAAACTAAACGCGGATGCATGTTACATGCTTTTTAGGGCGAAAACATAGCTGACAACGGTGGTGTGAAGCAAGCATTCCACGCATACCTCAAGTGGCTAAAAAAACACGGTTCAGAAGACGAGACTCTACCCGGTCTCAATCACACGCACACTCAATTATTTTTCCTTAATTTTGCTCAGGTATGGTTTCCTTTTAAACATGATCTTTGATTTTCAAACTTGGACATTTTTAGTTTAATTACTAGTTAATACAGATTCTCTAGTATCCATAGTTCTATCAAACTGTATTACTTATGCTCTTGTAAAAACAGTGGGTTTTCACGGTTAAAAATAGTCTTAATAAATGTAGGTTTTTCTCTCTTTTTGTATGATTATTTCTACAATGGAAATATACGTTCAAAATGCCACCAACAGGTCTGGTGTGGGGCGATGCGGCCAGAAGCAATGCGGAATAAACTGAAGACAGCTGTGCATTCTCCTGGCAGATTTCGAGTCATCGGTACATTATCCAACTCTCAGGACTTCGCCAATGAGTTCAATTGTCCACCAGGCTCGCCTATGAATCCAAAACATAAATGTTCAGTGTGGTGATATATTCTTAAAACCCCAATCACATTGATTATGGAGTAAGAAGAAGAATGAATGACACTCTTGAGCTATACGAATGACACCTCGCTCTCGAAATTTGGTCAAACCGAATTAGTCATGTATAAAAACTCATAAATACTAATACAAAACGATGTCAATATATATAAAATCATATCTTGCAAATTACTATGACTGTAGATTTTACATTTTGTGTAAACGTTACAATATTTTATATGTTTATTATGTTTAGAGTAAGTATATTTCTTTATTAATTTACGAGTATTTTTAGTGATAATATTATTATAGGAAAGTATTATTTATATGCTTAAAAAGTTCCTAATAGTTTTATACAAATATACATAATAGAAAAAAGTTTTTGCTTTAATTATAATATAGCTAATCTTATAAAAATGAATCCCTACTTCTCAAGGCGTCACTCGTGAATGGCTACACCGATTTCTTTAATTCTTTTTTTTTAGTTAATTTGGGTAATCTAGTGATGCCCACACTAGGCAATGCCTGTATCGTGGGCACCGATATTCAGATTGGTATATAATATTCAGTCCAAAAAATTACAAAAACCCACACTCACGACATTATAGCATTTAACAATTATCAGTTACTCCGGTATACATATAATAAAAAACAAAATTTAAGTTGATGAAAAAAACAACTTAAGTTAAAATATATAACAACTTAAGTTAATTATATAAATGTGTATGTACGGATATATAAATTGATAAGATTTAAATATGTTAAAGGTTTTGTTGTGTTTGTTATCGTCAGCGGACAGTATTTAAAAATGGCACTCGTTATTCCGCGCAGACAAAGTTGCGGGCAAAAGTTATTCTAAAATGAAAACCAAATACATCTATTTTTATTAAGTATAGAACCATATAACCCGAAGAAACGATAATAGTTGGAGTAGACGAGTTCTTGTGTGGAGACCACGGGTCGGCAAACGTAGCTTAGGACGTCCCCAGACTCGGTGGAGCGATGATCATCGCAGGGCAGCTGGCAAGAGCTAAATGAGAGTGGCCATGGATCGTGCTCTGTGGCGTGCCATAGGAGAGGCCTATGTCCAGCAGTGGACTAGTATAGGCTGATGGTGATGATGATGAGAAATTAAACTCAATCATTAAAATGCTATACAATGCTGGATATTTAAAATAGAATAAGTAAAAACATTTTAATTGTTCTTGCTATTTTTTTGGGGTCGATTATGTATTATAATAATAGGGAGTATAATAAGGATTTTAATTTGTTTATTTTTCCAATAAACTCACAATAAAATAACATGCATTAAAATTTAACGATACGTTTTCGAACATCAATTAATAATTTCTCAGCATTCGAATCTTTGCACAAAATTTAATAAACAAAATTGGACACTTCAATACTGGGCACCTCTTCGTTACTCCATAGAGTCTTGACTTCTTGTTCCAAACCGCATATCTTCACTTGTTCATTGGCCTCCCATCGGAGACATACCAACCTTACAACCTCCAACCACAGTCGTAACTCTGTAACTGTTAAAAATTATGATATAACTAGCTGTCGCCCGCGACTACGTCCGTGACTTAAAAAAAAACTTTCAGTCTCTGTTCTACATGTGTGCCAAATTCATCGAATCCGTTGCCTTCAAAGAAACATCCATACATCTTAACATTCGCATTAAAAAATATATGAGTAAGTTATAAGGAATCAGGCTAAAACGTCGTATCTCGAAATTTAACACGACAGACTTTCTATAGAACTGTCTCCGTAGCACATCTCATAAATTAGGTCGTTGAATTTTATAAACTACGATAAGGTTGAGGTCTTTTAATCGTCTAGTATTTTCAGCTTCCTTACGTTACGTAGTACACATCCTATTACTTCTCTCTTCTCATTTGGCAACTCTATCGCTTTTGTAAATCATTGTATCAATTTTCAATGCCACGTGTCAGAGCATAACGTGGAAGTCACTGTTCATACTAACGCCGTCAAATCGACAAACGGATTGAGTTAACTAGAAACACTTTCAATAACACTTACTGAATAATAAAGCGAATGAAGTGAGAAACAGCGTGTTGATATCTTCATTAGCGACATACATTGTGTAGAGGAGAGCAGCGCATGTTGGTAGTTGACGTAGTGCTAGTCCACGCAGCGTTACACCCATCCAGGGTAAATACATGTACTCGCAAGTAGGATGACGCTGGAGAAATATTACGAGAGTATGGAACAGAAGCGAAAAGAACTTATAACACTCGATATTGTTTACAGTATGTTTGGGAAAATTAATTTTAATTGAGTCATTTTAATTGTTTTTTACGATGTTATCAACAAATTTAAAATGGATGGATACGAATACTTAATTTTACTCAGTGTGCTGAGCGACAAATATGCAAAAGGACCACATAAAATGTTCTACAAAATCATATAGCTCTTGAAAATACTTTGTTACTTAAACCGTACGTAAATTTTATATGGATACATATTTAAATTATCAAATTAAAGCATATTTGAATATAATTCTATGAATTATGTTACATAATATTGTATCACAAATGTATTGATATCACGTTTACAAGGATTGTTTTATCGATATCGATTTTTTTTATCTAGAATTATCTACCTCTGTAATAATCGTATAGACATGAACTTAAAACGTTTAAAGTAATAAATGATAGCCATCAAAATTTTGATAAAATAGAATTCTTTAGTAAAAAATGTATTATTATAATTGTATCTAATTGGAACGATAATATTAGCAACGCATATAATACTTTATTTATTCCGCAGTCATTATCATCAGATCACTATACGTCCCCACCGAGGGGCTCGGAGCCTACCCAAGTCACGGGTGACGGCTTTAGTCAACCACGCTGGCCAAGTGTGGGTTGGTTGACTTCACACATATCTTTTAATTTTTTCTCAGATAGGTGCAGGTTGCATCACGATGTTTTCCTTCGCCGCAAGAACGTCGGAACGTACATATGTAAATCGGAAATCGAAAAACACATTACGTAGCGGGATTCGAACCCAGGACCTGCAGATTGCAAGTCAAGTGCTTGACCCCTGAGCCACCGACGCTCTCATTCATTTATTTATTCCGCAGTATCGAATGATATTTACAACTAATAAATCTTGGACCTATCAAAAGTTATCCGTCCATTAAGAATCATCCTGTACAAAAAATATTGAACAGAACTTGATTAGAGTAATCGTATTTATCGCAAATACAATTATTTTATTAAATTCATTTACATATTTATCTGGATTAAGTTAAACATTTATAAATGTATCATTGTTATTTCAGTCGTTGTTCAATTCGCAGTGGAATTTGGGTATAAAATAAAAAGAAATGATAAAAGCACGAAAGTATGTAGTAAAGAAACATTTTGAAGGTGTTCCTAAACGGGATGATTTTGAAATAGTGGAATACGAACTACCATCTTTGCAATCCGGTGAAGTATTAGTTAAAACGGAATGGATCAGCGTAGATCCATACTTAAGAGCTCGCAACACTATGTTTTCCCCTCCATTTGATCAATTCTCGTCTCAAATCGGAATAGTTATTGAAAGCAATCATTCTAAATATCCAATTGGTACTAAAATTGTATCTCACATTGGTTGGTGTGATTATGGTATAGTTGATATGAATGAAGAAGAACCACTCAGAACTTGTAAACTACCAGATTTTGAAGATCTGCCAACGTCTTATGGAATTGGTGCTCTCGGTAGACCAGGAGCGACTGGTTATTTTGGATTATTGGATATTTGCAAACCTAAGGTTGGAGAAACTGTGGTTGTAACAAGCGCTGCTGGAGCGGTAGGTACTATGGTGGGACAAATCGCTAAAATTAAAGGATGTCGAGTAATTGGTTTTACTGGCTCGGACGAGAAAGTACGAATTTTAGAAGATGAATTCAGTTTTGATAATGCATTTAATTATAAAACAGTAGATATTTCAAAAGTTCTAAAGGAAACAGCTCCTAACGGCGTCGATTGTTACTTTGATAATGTTGGTGGAGAAATAAGCAGTATAATAATTAAACAAATGAACAGTTTTGGAAGAGTTGCGTGTTGCGGCAGCATAAGTTCGTACAATGATAATCCAACTCAAATGCCAAAAGCTACAATTATACAGCCATATGTAGTTAGCAAACAGATTACACTTGAAGGTTTTATTGTTTCAAGATTTGCCGATAGATGGCATGAAGCTTTTCCTGAAGTTATAAATTGGATCAAAAACGGACAACTTAAGGTAAAAGAACATATAACGATAGGTTTTGATAACATATTTGACGCCTTTGTAGGAATGTTAGGAGGAGAAAATGTGGGCAAGGCTGTTGTAAAAGTGTAACATTTCAATATCAAATAAACAATTAACAAAGCTACTGTATTTATTTAGACATGATCATCATCAACCTGTCCTTATCCCTAGGGAGGGTCTTCACAGTATGTACTACTCCCCCATACATCTGTATCAGCTGTTTTATCTGAATTCACCCCCTTTTTACGCATACCTTCTTTCACACAATCCATCCATACTTTTTGGACTTATTTTATAATATTTACCGCAAATCCTGAATTGCATATCAAGAAGCAGGATATCAATACCAATAAGGTATCGGAAGCTTCAATGCAGCACAAAATTTCTGCGAATAAATGTTTAGAATTATTACTTAAATAAAAACAATTTATAAACTAATAATTAAATAGATTTCTTATAAAATTTAAGCTTTTATTCTAACATCACCTAAACTTGGTAAAGACGTAAACGGTACAAGAGGAAGAAGCGGCCCAACTATTTTGGTAATTTCATCAGAAAAGTAACTTTTTAGACAATGATTTATATCATCATCATTCCCACTGACGAGGTCGGAGCCTACCCTAAGTCACGGGTGATTACGCCATAGTCAACCACGCTGGCCCAGTGCGAGTTGGTTGACGTCACACATATCTTTGAATTTCTTCTCAAATATACGTAGGTTGCATCACGATGTTTCCTTTCACCGCAAGAACGTCGGATAAATGTGCATATATAAATCGGAAATCGAAAAACACATTGGTACATGGCGGGATTCGAACCCAGAGCCTGCAGATTGCAAGTCAAGTGCTTGACCCCTGAGCCGACGAGACTCTTGATTTGAAATAGTGGGGTAAAATTCGTAAGCAGAACTTACTTGATACATCGACATCGTCCACATACAATTTATATTTCTCACTCAATAAAACAATGTGGAGATCGTGTTCCAAAGTCGTTTCATCAATAGTCACAACTTCCATCTTGACATTCGCAAGTAAACCTAACACTAAGCATACGAAAGTCATAAAAGAAATGGATAGCGTAGATTTTGATGTTTGTACATGCATTTGTTCAGCTGCAACGAATGATTTTGTCCATAAATAATGTATGCTGGTATCCACATAATCTATTAGCGCACCCAATAAAGGGACCCTTGATTTTGAATACGTCATGTATTGAGGACTTGGTGAGTCACCACTGGCCATTGTCTTTTAAAATAGCCGTAATTTTGAAATTCAAAATTTCTAAACATACAAATGGTGCTTTACATGACTTTACATAGAAAAATTGGACGTATGACAAAGTAACTTTAAGTTGGAAATGTCAGTGTAAGAGATACAGATTAAAAAATGTCACAAATCAAATATTATTTAAATTTTATAGGTGCTATCAATTCTTAAATTTACAAAGAAATAATGTAGATATATGGATATTGTATATAGCTAGTAACTAGCTGTTGCCCGAGACTCCGTTTGCGCGGAATTAAAAACAAACAAGATTAGTAGCCAATGTGTTCTTTCAGACTATGTTCCATATGTATGCCAAATTTCATCGAGATCCGTTCAGACAGTTTCTGGAGATACCTTCAAACAAAAATCCATCCATCTAAACATACGCATTCATATTATCAGTAAGATATTACCAACTATGTAACTTATTATATAACTATTATTGTTCACCACTATAGAAATACTTTCTTAATCTTTTAACACAAATATTGAGTAACCTAATGGTCACGGGCACCTCTAGGTCATGATTAAATTGTTTGCATTACATATCTTACGAATTCACAAAACATTTCAAGACAATTTGAACCTAAAAGAGAGTCAATAAAGTTTAAATTGTGTAAAATGTGCATACATTTGAAACCGTATGTATTCAGGTTCAAAACGAAAATTAATGTAGGTTTTTGCATGTCATTGAATAAACAACATGTTTAGAGTACAGTGTTAAAATATCTATTTAGTACTGTAGACATAAATAGTAATAATTGATCCTGTTTTCCGCGTAGAGACGTATGAAGAGGCCTTCAAATTATTAACATATTTTTTAATAAAGCCAATGATTTGTCATTGAATATAAAAGTATTAATTATAGTAAAAATATTTTAATATTATCACAGACATTTTTTTAATGTATAAATGCAAACAATGGATGGATGTTTGATTGACGGTATTTCCAGAAAGGCTGAACGTATCTCACCGAAATTTGGTATCGATGTAGAACATAGTCTGGAAGCATGGGCTAGATAATATTTTTTCCTTATTCGCGCGGACGAAGTTGCGTGCGACAGCCAGTAAATTATAAATTGGTCTAATTTTCTATGTTTTCCCTTTGGTAACAAGTAAATGACATTATCACTGCAATCTACAGATTATAAGAAACACATGAAAATAATGTTTCTTTACTGTTCACCAGCATCAAAGATCACAAAAGTTTATTTTCAAGTTTAAACAATTATTATATAAAAAAAATGATAACTTAATCAACATTCGCTAAAAACTTTTGAATAATAACGTATTTGTTCTTTTGTTTCATTACCGTGGATTTTCACCGCCCAAACATTTGTATAAATACATTATGTCTCCCGTTCATTCTCTATGAAAATAACAGCGATAAAATATTATTTTTATACACGACGTATCCGCAGTGGAAACAGACGCTAGACTAGAAGCTACAAGGTCAAAATGACAACTTGATATTCAATAAAACATGTTGGACAATGACTCGTCTTTACATTACTCCCAGTGTGGCAAGCCAGACGGTCGTGTCTATTGTGTACTTTGATTTTTAAAATCACATAGCTATTTACCTAGATACTGAAATTTAATTAAATGTAAGTACCGGTGTACACAACTAGTTTTTTTAAGAGTTTTATCACGTATAAATGTTAATTTTAATCCAATCGCGAGGTAAATTGTGAAGTTCCTAAAAGTATTAAGATTTTTTTTATAACAAAATACTTCATTTTTACCGTGTAGATATTTTATGCGTGCGTCACGATAAGCAATATAACGAATAACTGTGTTTGTTTACTTGTGTCCCAGTAGATTTATCTAATACTAGTTGTTGCCTGCGACTCCGTCCGCGGAATTAAAAATTTTACATCTGTGTCAAATTTCATCAAGAGCCGTTCCAGAGATACTTTGTAACAAACATCCATCCATCCATCCAAACAATCGCATTTATAATAATAATATCAATCTTTTGCTGTATAAGTGACTAATTTAGTAACGAAATAATTATTATGTTCATTTTTCTGTGATAGAAAAACATTTTATTTACTTTATACTCTTGTAAATTAATACCTAATCAATGTAGATGTATACCGCAAAAGATATTGTTTTTAAGATAAGATAATTGACAAGATAGTACGCGAGTCATAAAGAATACGTTTTAAATCCATATTCTCTTTCCAGTTGAACTTCGATCAGTGACCAATCATGGTGAAGGCAAGAAAATACGTCGTGAAGAACTATTTCAAAGGAGTTCCCAAGCGGGAAGACTTCGAAGTAGTAGAATATGAGTTACCTCCGTTAAAAAATGGTGAAATCCTTATTAAAACAGAGTGGCTCAGTGTGGACCCATACCAACGTGCGTACAACATGATGAATAAGGTACCTTACGATCAGTTTGGATTCCAAGTCGGAGTTGTACAAGAGAGTAAGGACCCAAAGTTCCCTGTTGGCACTAAAGTTGTAACACACAAAGGTTGGTGTGATTATACAATCGCTAAAGATGGCGTACCAAGTGGGCCCGTTGACCACGTTTACGCCTTACCAGATTTGAAAGGTCTTTCGCCATCATTAGGAGTTGGCGCGGTAGGCATGCCGGGAGCAACTGCCTATTTCGGTTTCCTCGAAATCTGCAAACCAAAAGCCGGTGAAACAGTTGTAGTGACCGGAGCCGCGGGAGCCGTAGGATCTTTAGTCGGACAAATCGCCAAGATCAAGGGTTGCAAAGTAATTGGTTTTGCGGGTTCGGATGATAAAGTGGAATGGCTAGAAAAGGAACTCGGTTTTGACAAAGCTCTCAATTATAAAACTGTAGACATCGCAAAAGCTCTTAAAGAAGCCGCTCCTAATGGCGTGGACTGTTACTTTGACAACGTCGGTGGGGAAATAAGCAGTATCATTATGAACCAAATGAACAAATATGGAAGAGTAGCTGTTTGTGGTAGTATCAGCTCATACAATGAGGATGTCTCAAAAATGCCAAAAGCGACTATTTTACAGCCAGCATTAGTGTTCCGACAGCTCACAGTGCGTGGATTCTTAGTCTGGGAATGGTACAGCAGGTGGCAAGAAGGTTTCTCTCAACTTGTAGACTGGATCAAGAGTGGACAGTTGAAGACAAGGGAACATGTAACAGAAGGCTTTGATAACATCTTTGATGCTTTCATTGGAATGCTTGCCGGTGAAAATACAGGAAAAGCCGTGGTGAAGGCTTAAATAATGTGTTTAGTATTGTATTTATTGTCCTGAACTTTTCTTTGTAAGAAATAAACAACAAAGCAGTTTAACAAGAAACGTATCGTAATTGGTATGCGAACATTTACAGATTTTGTTGTCAGGAACGTGGTTGTATTTTTAATAAAACAAATAAATTAATTAGATGTTTGTTTACTTTACCCGATAACACTAATGATAGTGAGAAAGGTACTGAGCGTTGCTATGACCTAAGTAAATTTTATTTTGACAAATATTCAACTCAATATCATTTCTAAGATAATTAACATTTTCGCTCATCCCGAAAAGGGACGTATCTTAAATGATGATAAAAGTATAAACATTTAACGTGAGTTTCTGAGACCAGTCTCTGTATAAAGCATATCGACATCCCTGTCATTTACTTTGACAAAACAGAGATAACATGTATTAAACGGGGATTATGATCTCAGAAGCAAATAGACTTGCCACTGCAATTGCATATTTGCATCTTTTCTATTCCTGGCGATATACCGAAACTTAGTTTTTTCTGCTCAGAGATCTATTTTAGAAATGTCATTTCCGCTATCAACGTGCAATTCATGGATACATCCAGATAGATTATATTCCAATGTCTTAACAGAAAATTGCGTAATCATTAATTTTTTCGACATATGGTGAAATAAATATTCATCACATAGTTTTTCTAGTACCATTCTAGTAGTGGTAAGACAATGACATGCACTTTTTTTTTGAATAAAAATGAGATAACCGATAAGGAAGCGAATGATATAAAAATCATTTCATCAAATTTATCTTCAGTTAAGTTTCCACCAGCGACCAAACATGGTGAAAGCAAGGAAGTACGTTGTTAAAAACTATTTCAAAGGAGTGCCCAAGCGCGAAGACTTCGAAATAGTGGAATATGACTTACCACCGTTAAAAGACGGTGAAATTCTCATCAAGACAGAATGGATTAGTGTGGACCCATATCAACGTGCGTACAATAAGTTAAGCAAGATACCTTATGATCAGTTTGGATTACAAGTGGGAGTTGTCAAAGAGAGTAGAAATCCCAAATTCCCAGTTGGCACTAAAGTGGTATCACATAAAGGTTGGTGTGACTATACTATCGCTAAAGATGGAGTGCAGGCTTCACCATTAGACCATCTTTACATTCTACCAGATTTTAAAGGTCTGTCGCCATCGTTAGCTGTGGGTGCCTTAGGTTTGATTGGTCTTACTGCTTATGCAGGTTTCCTTGAAATCTGTAAACCAAAGGCCGGGGAAACAGTTGTAGTGACCGGGGCCGCAGGTGCAGTGGGATCTCTAGTCGGACAAATCGCTAAAATCAAGGGTTGCAAAGTAATCGGTTTTGCGGGCTCTGACGACAAAGTGGAATGGCTAGAAAAAGAACTCGGGTTTGATAAAGCTGTTAATTACAAAACCGTGGACGTCGCTAAAGCTCTTAAAGAAGCTGCTCCCAAAGGCGTAGACTGTTACTTCGATAACGTAGGTGGAGAAATTAGCAGCGTTATTATCAATCAAATGAACAAATTTGGTAGAGTATCTGTATGTGGTAGCATCAGTTCCTACAATGAAGAGGGGAGTATGCCTAAAGCAACAATCTTACAGCCAGCAATAATCTCTCAAAATCTTATGATACAAGGATTCCTTGTCTCGGAATGGCGTGACCTAATGCCGAAAGTGGTACCTGAACTTGTAGTTTGGATCAAGAGTGGACAATTGAAAGCAGCAGAACATGTGACAGAGGGTTTTGATAACATTTTTAATGCGTTCGTTGGAATGCTTGCAGGCGAAAACAAGGGAAAAGCTGTGGTGAAAGTTTAATGTGTACTCAAATAAAGATAAATGTTACGATTAAATTTTTTTCAACTTCAAGAGAAAAATATATCAAATAGTAGTATAATGTAAATATTAAGTTAAATAAAAATGTTACATAATGTAAAAATAAAGTTGTTTTTTTCTAAATATAGCTATTAAGAACTTAAATGAAATATTGCCTAGCAATTGTAATGCATCGCATCAGCTATGCTTAGTGTTAATCTTTTGTAAATACTTTTGTAGTAGTAACATATGAGGTAAACAAGCAAACGGGTTACCGTATATTAATCTGCTACCGAAACATTATAAAAATATATGCTGTCTCATTCATTAGTACATGAGTGATTTATTTAATCATGAGTCGTTTCACTTTATCTTGCGATAACTTTAGTTTACTCGCGTATAAGTATAACGTTTTTTTAGTTTTCTGCAGTTGAATCTAGACCTGGTTTTAACTATGGTTAAAGCCAGGAAGTACGTAGTAAAAAAATATTTCGAAGGAGTTCCGAAACGTGAAGACTTCGAAGTAGTGGAATATGAATTACCTCCATTAAAAGATGGAGAGATCTTGGTCAAAACTGAATGGCTTAGTGTGGATCCATACCAACGCGGCTACAATTATTTGTTCAAGGTCCCGTATGATCAGTTTGGTTTCCAAGTTGGAGTTGTACAGGAAAGTAAAGACCCCAAGTTTTCTATTGGCATGAAAGTGGTAACGCATAAAGGTTGGAGCGACTATACCATCGCTAAAGATGGAGAACTCAGTGGACCTGTAGGATATGTTTATCCGCTTCCTGATTTGAAAGGTCTACCGCTATCACTAGGAATCGGCGCCGTAGGTATGCCAGGAGTCACCGCCTATTTTGGTTTTCTAGAAATCTGTAAACCAAAAGCCGGTGAAACAGTTGTTGTGACGGCGGCAGCGGGAGCTGTCGGTTCTCTAGTCGGACAAATCGCCAAGATCAAGGGTTGCCATGTAATCGGTTTTGCGGGTTCGGATGACAAAGTGGAATGGCTAGAAAAAGAACTTGGTTTTGACAAAGCACTCAATTACAAAACTGTGGACATCGCGACAACACTTAAGAAAGTCGCTCCTAATGGCGTGGACTGTTACTTTGACAACGTCGGTGGAGAAATAAGCAGTATTATTATCAATCAAATGAACAAATTTGGGAGAGTATCAGTATGTGGAAGCATAGCTTCAAATAACATGAAAGAATTACCTAAAGCAACAATCCTGCAGCCAGCGATTGTATTTCAACAGCTTACTATACGAGGATTCATAACCGGTGAATGGTATGAGAGGTGGCAGGAGGGATTCTCACAACTAGTAGACTGGATCAAGAGTGGACAGTTAAAAGCTGGTGAACATGTAACAGAAGGCTTTGATAACATTTTCGATGCATTTCTTGGAGTACTTGCCGGTGAAAACAAAGGAAAAGCTGTTGTGAAAGTTTAAAAGTATTGTAGAATTTGAAGAATTGTTCAAGCAATAATATAATCAATGTTTTAATTAATGCTTGTCCACTTTCATGTAGTGAAAATTTTGGTAAAGTTTGGTGGACATCAGAGTTGGCACAAACTATAGTATGTAGTATGTAGAATAAAATGTGTTTTTTTTAATATAATATTTGGATTATGGCTTCATGGTGTATCAGCATAAGATTGCATTTTTGTTTCATTAACTCAAAATTGATGAAAATATATATGTAAAAGTAGCTAATAGTTAATAGCCTTAAGAGCCTATGTGTTCTACGAAACTATGTTCTACATCTATACTATATTTCAGTGAGATCCATGCAGCTGTTCTACATATACCTTCTAACATCCATCCAACCATTTGCATATATATTAGTAAGATGGACCAATGTGGTATGGATCAATGGTGTAATAATAAAAAATCCAATACAAACATACCCATAGGTTTATTATAATAATTAACATAGAACATTAATTTCTTACAAACTTACAAATACTAAAATATATCAATATACTAACAGAATACATTCAAGCACAATACCTTACATTTATTTCAGTCAGAGACTTGTCAAATAACAGCTGCATCTTTTTACCAACCGTGAGTTTTTACCTAAATCTCTGTATAGAACATATCATCGCTTTTATTATCTTTGATAACACAGAGATTGCAATATGTTTTAAACAGGGAATTTGGACTTGGAAACCCACAGTAATCAGATATTAGAATTGATAACAACTTTAACAATTGGTGTGTGTAAAGATGTAATTTATTTCAAGACATAAAAAAAATATATTAAACAATAAATGTAAAAAGCATAAAATTGAACAAAATTTAAATATGTATTACAATTTTCTAGTCAATTCCAATATTATATGTTGATTTTAATTTTTTAAATAACATAAGTTAGTACATAAACAAGCTAATAAAAATAATAACCACTGAATTTCAAGTAGATTCATCTTAAAAACTTACCTTGGATGTCCTTAACTTAATTAGAAGGCTTCTTAACACTAAAACATCACTTTTTTCACTAATCAAACACAAAAACACACTTCACGTATTAACTTTCTTTGAGACAGAATCCGCCTCACTGTCACTAGCCTTCCTCTTTCTCTTGATAAGATGCGAGATGTCTGATGCAGCAGGTTTAAGTTTGGGTTCAGAGGTAGTCGAACTGGCAATGCTTGGTTCTCCTGAACCCTCGCCATTCTCTGGGCATAAAGTCTCACGGACTCGCTTTATCGTCTGAAATAAAGTATTAATTGAATAACATGAAGCTTGAATTTATCTTTTTAAATTTCTTGTATATGTGGCCTTAATGTGAAGTAAATTATAGCTTGGTAAGAAATTTTCATTTTGAATTCATAGCTATTGGTATTGATTAGTTATTTGTTGAAAACATGTAGAAAGATTTTTTTTTCATATCTATTAATTGACTACAAACAACTTTAATCAACTTAACATCCAATTAAATTAGTTCAGGCATCTAAAGGAGCATACCCATACTATATGACCTTTTTTTTAGTTATTTCGACCCCTCCCACACCTCGGTGACCACTCGTAGTACATGCCAAGACCCCCCCCTCCGTTTAGTTTTTACGTATTAATTCATAATTATGATTTTTAATCATTTCACAGGCAAAATTTAAAAAAAAAGGGTCATACTCTTTATAGCACAATGCAGCTGCATGCATACTTAAATTACTAGTGAATTATGTATTATGAAAAAAAACAAGTAACGACTACGTGACTAAAATCTGAGACCCCCCCGCTCCTGTGACCCATAGTATTTAAGATTCTGCTCCACCCCTCTAATCGGGTCACATAGTATGGGTACGTTCCCTAAGTACAGGAGGACTCATAGGAGATTCTATTTAATTTATGAAATGATGATTAACAGATGTAATAGATATGCCAGCTTCAAAATTCCATGTAAAAACCACATGGTCATTATTGTATTGGGTATAAAATAATAGGCAGGTATAATTTTGTATGATTTTATTATTGAAAAAAAATTGTAAACGCAATACAAAAATGGCCTTGTGGTATATCACGAGAGTCAAAAACTTACAGACTAGTGCAATTCTAAGTATTATACATTTTGAGTATTTCAAATGCTAATTGAGATTCATAGGCATATAAGAATATAATACTAAAAAAAAATCAATGAAATTCACAGCATAAAAAACAATTAGGGGCAAAAAGTCTAGACAACTTTACAGTTGTAACAAAAAGTTTAAGGTAAAAAGTACCTATTTACTGGAATAATCATTCTGAATTAGTAATACAGGGTTAAAAAATGTTACTTAGCAAATTTTCAGTCTTCTAAATTTAATACTGATCACAATTTACTCATGGACAATAAAGGAACTGTTCCACAATGTCCAAGTAAAGTATTGGATAACTAACAAATAAATTAACTAACATTCTGTAAGACAGTTTGTATTTAACAGCTGATTTTCAGATTTATTGTAAATCTTAGCAATTTTTCTTTATTTACTAATATTTAAAAAAAAATGTACCAATCCAACTAAGCTTGACCGGGTTTGTGCTAGGATATGGTTTACCACTCAAACTATCGATACCCTTAAGGGTATCGATTTCCGATCACATGGTTAACCATTAGGCTATCGGCACTTTAATTGCAGAACAACAACTTTGTCAAATAAAATCCAAAGGAAACAATTGGACATTGTGAAACAGACCGTAATACTGATAAAATTAGCGAATTAGATTTGATTTAGATCAATAGGAAGATTACACTTAATCATAAATGCTTAATCCTATAATGGATAGAATGGAATGTAAAGAGTATGTTCCCAATTACATCGGTGTGACTATTTTATGATTCTTTTCTTTCAACATTAAACTTCTCAACATATTTCTAGTATCCTCTAGACAATCACAGGGTCTTACCTCGGCTTTGCAATCTGTCATATCCTGAATCTTTTCTTGTATTTCAGGTAGAAGTTCCTTTAATTCCTTTATCTCTGCTTCAATAGAATAGAATGGATCGTTTAATTTATATTTCTTTATAGTAGCATCATCTTTAGGATTAGCACTCTCTAATGCTTTGATTCTCGACTCTAGAATATTCGCTGCATTCTTGAAATGTGTTACTGCATCATCGAAGCTTGATGCCAAAGAGTTTGCGAGACCTTTAAAGAAGAAATTAAATAATTACAATCTGTAATACTACTTTTCTTACTGATTGAGATGAAATTTTGCATAACATGGTGCTGATCTGATGATGGAGCTGGAAGGCGGCAATGAAACGATACAACCTCGAGTTTATTTCTTTTGAATTGTCCTGGCAAATAGTTAGTCTTATTTATTTTTAGACCTTTAAATTTACAAGAACATTAGTGCTTACTTTTAAAAAGGTTTTTTTTTCTTTAATTATCACCCTCTTTTCAGAAAAATGTAAATTGAAAGTTGTAAATTAATTTCCTTTGGAAAGACGTTATTTTACTTTGAATATACAATATATTTTTTGTGTTTCTTAAAATTGATATATTTCTCCTTACCAATTTGATAGTGCGTTTCAGCTATACACCTATCATCACTGCTGTACAGTTCTTTTTGAATTTCCAAACAGGTCACTGGAAAGTAAATTAAAAATATATTTGTTAACATCTTACTAATATTATAAATAAAAAAGCAAATATTCGGATAGAAGGATAGATGCTTGTTTAAAGGTATCTCGGACACAGCTGTATGGACCCCTAAATTAGTAGAACATAATCTGGAAAAACACATAGGCTAATAATTAAATATTTTTAATACCGTGCGAACGAATTCGCGGGCAAAAGCTACTTTTCATATAATCATATACATACTCATATCTGTGACAGCTTTGTCGTAGGTCTCACTCTCCAGAGCGACCTCTCCCAGCGCAAGATGTACGTCAGCCAGTAGCGTTCTTGCAGCATCCCCGCCTCCCGCCTCCACACGACGCTTCAGAATACTGCGTGCCAGATCTGTACAACACGGAATTTCACATTGTACTCTTTACTAAGTCACTGAAATGACATAAAGATTAATTTTTTTGCTCTTAATTATTATTGTGGTATTAAGCAAGTGTGGAAGTACTTCTTAACATGTTTTTTTACAAAAAATCATTGTGATGGAACCTGCACATATCTACAAAGTAACTCAAAGACAAAGTAATAAGGCTTTGTCGCCCCTAATTTATTGTAGACTCATACCCTTCAGTAGTAATGAACAAGCTGATGATGTTTGATAACTCACCAAGTGTTTCCCATGCTAATTGCAGGTTGTCAACATCGTCTTCATTGTCCAAATTGTCCATAGTCTCATCCATTGCATCACCATTTGAAGTCCCCTTGTATCCAAATTATAAGTCAAAATTAACAAAAAATTGAAGATATATGCAATTTAAGATAGAATTTTTTTTAAAATAATGGCTACCACTAATGTGAAAAACCATCAGTACGTAATTAAACGAAATGTATTTTAAATTTTTTTTACTAATTTGTTGCTTGTTGCGTTGCTTATTTATGGCAACTGAATAGCCTTTAGTTGTTGGATCTGTATTGTTAAAGTTAGCAAATGTATGTGCAAAAATAAATTAAATAAAATACTAACAGGTTTCTCATCATCATTCCCGCTGGATGCTACCACAGTTGGTTCGTCATCCTTTGTGGTAGATTCAGCTTCGGTCTTCTCCACTTCAGTTCCACTGTCAGCTGAATCATCCTGAGTCTCCATTTTGGCTTCTGCTTCAGTGCCCTCTTCACCATCTTCATTCTGTTCTTCATCATTATCTTCTTGATCTGAATATTACAATATTTATTGTTACACATACAAGTATTTTTATATTTTAAACTATGAAAAGCTTTGGTAATTTAGTCCAATGTACCTCCATTTTCATCTTCATCTGCATTACCAGTTCCCGGCATACCATCTCCTAAGACACCGCTTTCTTCTCTTGATAAACCAAGGAGGGCTTTGCCGTACCTGTTGAATTATATTTCTATATAATGTTTTTCCTAGCATAACATTTACATGCGTATCACATGACTGTTTAAAAGACCAACATATTTTAAATTAGTTCTTACATCTTTAATTTACATTAGTCTCAAATTTAGCTGATATACAAACATTATAATAGTACATTAATTAGTAAACTGGTCTTCAATGTTAAACGTAACTTACCATAAATAAGCTTCAGCACACTGGTCAGCGGTATCACCATGTTCAGCAGCAAGCAGCTCGCAGGCCTTAGTCAAAGCCTCAACCGCAGCACTATAGTTTCTCACCGCAAGATGTCTCCTGCCTACGCTTAGCAACTCTGCTGGCGATGAAGTGCTCACATCTGCTACATCAGCCATCTTAAAACATAAAACAAAACATTTGTTCTTCGAATGTCAATTATTCAAGACAAATCCATCTTTCAAAAGTGAACGGCAGTATTTGGGAAGGCGCATTTATTTGTAAAATAGAGGTATGACTGCATACAGAAGTTAATAAGATGTAATAAAATCAAACCAAATAAACATTCGTAATCACGATTAGCTGTATGGTTTAAGTATGCGATTGTAATGTTAGATACTTATTCTTTATTTTTTGTATAATACTAACTTTTATAGCTTATTTATACTACGCAACAAGATGAAATGGCAAATTACAAAGTCGCAGGTGCATATCAATGTGCATACCTGCCGCGCCGGGTTGTAACGGTCAACGTGACAACTGGTGTAAGGAAAACAATAAGAATGTAAAATGCCACGTGCAGCGCAGAATTATCATTCTTATTTATAACATAAATAAGCAAATACAGTCAAAAGAGCCCCTTGCCAATATTATGAACAAAACAATATTCTATTTTACAAAGTGTAACACAGTATTTGACTGTTACCGCCAAAATGATGATTGAAGTTATTGCAAAAAACTTTTGATACTTACGTTTATTTAGAGTGTTAAATGTTGTTGAAACAAAAAAACCTATTGTTTTATTGCTTATATTACTACGCTTTTGAACTTGATCTCACTAAAATCAAGAAGAAATAACTTTCCCTTTTACAACCGCAATTCATCGGCACGTCGTTCGTTCTTCGTTCGTTGTTTGTCAGTGTTGCTATTGCTAAGTGAGGTCAGCTTCTAAATTTCTAATTTATAAATATGGTTGGCGCTTATTCCTTGCAGTATTGTAATTTATGAACTATAAATAAATCACGACCTATCAAAATAAATTTAATTGATTTTTTCGGATTACTTTTCAAATTTATAAATTCATTTTTGTCACTAGGTATAATCAGTTTGGTAATATTTTTGCCTTACTTTAGGTAACACTAGCAAATAAATTTTCAATTTCATTTTTTTATTAATTTAATAAAACTTGATTATACAACCTTTCTTATCTAGTTCATCAATATTTTAGTACTTTTACCTTTTCGCTTCACACTAATACAGTATTAAGTAGTTATTGTTTCGGAGAATTAAGCTGGACCTGGAAGGTGTTCCATTTTCCGCCCACACGCATATTCGCGGTAGTCATGAATTTTCGGTTATGTCATAAATCTGTACAAAGAATAGAGGTCCTGCGTTTTGCATCCTTAATTAGTTTAATAAACAAAGACGTTTAAAATATATAAACTACATGATATATATTGAATATTTTTGGGTGTCATTGATCACCTCGGTGCTCCCGCTCGTTTGCCCCTTTCTCTTAAAAAATTAAAAACATAAAGCAGACTTCGATTACCAACATTTATAATCGAAGGAAACAGATCTTTATATGTACTTACATTCTCATCATCCCTCTCTTTATCTTTGATAAATAAAAATTATCAATAATATGTCCTTGTACAAATTACTAATGTATAATTTATTAGTCTTTGCCTTTTTTGTAATAAAAATAAAGGCAAGTCGTTGCTGTACGAGTTATGGCCAGGAAATCAAACCTTTGACATTTCTACTGCATAACTACATCTTGTGATACCTAATTATTCGCCAATTTGATTTGCTGTACAATGTTTTTGCCTTCTAAATATTGTCTAAACAAAGTAAGCTCTCTTTTACAAGGTTGTAAAGGTGGTTGTTGATTTAAGCGTGTATATACATTACACCTGAGTGGATTGTTGTGCCAAAAGATTAAGAATAATAATTACATAAACGCGTTAACCACAATGCAGGGTGCATCGTATAATGACACGCGATAGGTATCGACTTTTCCCCCGCCCGCCCCAACGATAGCAATTGCCCGCCCAATATTTATGTAGTGATGCACATTATCCTTTTAAGTTTTATCGATAAAATTCGATATCCATATGTAATAATTTCAATTCCTTGACCCTAGATATTACGGTTGGGAGCAAAAGTTTAAAAATGTAGGTATAGTAATAATAAATTAACATGAACAGTGAGAACATATACATTGTTACGAACAGATGAAGTAATTTTAAGTATAACGGTTATAACAAATTCTATATATAACGTAACTTTTGCACGTGTATCCCAAAGAAAATATATACAACCACTATTAAAGGACCTGTTATATCGATATCTCCTTCAATTGTTGATACCAACACAACACTAGATATTGCTTCATTTCCACGATTTTCCAACTTAGTCTGTGTCGAACGGTACAGCGGGTAAGCCGCTTACTCTCTTATTTTTATTTATCGTGATTGTAAATAACTTGTCATAATATTCTATATCATAATACGATAAAGGATAATTTCTTATTTAATCAAAAATGTGACATAATACCAAAGTTTTTCTGGAGTGCTACGCAGGGGATTTGAAAGAGAAGTAAGCTTTTTATTTACGCAGGTGTAATAAATGGAATTAAAATGAGATAGTTAAAATAGATATAGTGTAATAGTCTTCTATTTATTCTTCTATATCTATACTTAAGGGTTATTGTTATAAATCATTGAACTGCGTTCAATTTTAAGAAATGAATTTCTTAAAATATTTTTACTTAACATTGGACAATAGCCAAATTACTCTGGTGTTATCCTTCGTTTAATTATGATTACGAAACTCTTTTAGAAGGTGTATGACGCTTTTTTAGCTTTATACCAAAATGCTTCTTTCGAATTATATATTGTGTTATATATAAACTCAAAACTTTCATTAATGTGTCGACTTCATGTTAATTAAAATCAAACATTTTGTAATGCAGCATTGTATTATTGTTATCATTTTTACAATGAAACTTTTAAGTTACAAAATCATTAGGTCTCTTTATCTTGATTTGATTATTTACTTTGCAACTAAGAGTGTTCGATAGCTTTTTATAAGAGATATTTATTTTTAGGTCAGGAGTTGGGTGTAGGCGCCCAGATGAGTAGATTTAGTGCCATCGCGAGCATATCAAGGCCCCAAAAATTGCTCCCCACGGCAGCCCGGCGCGAGCGTACATCGCCTACCACAAGCTGGGCGCAGGCATGGAGGCCCAGACAGCCACGCCACAGACTGAATGCGATTGTGGTGTACACCCCTCTGTATTCTACTTGCTGGCCACATTACTACTTACCAGGTACCATGTTTCTTGATCCTAATCCTTGTGAACACCAGAGCTGTGTTTTTTCAATTGATTGGACTGTTTTGACGTAATCTTCGCCTCCATCAGCATTCCTATTTTCCTCTACACGAACGTTTGGCTATCATCGTAGGGTATCAAACGGTCAGAATATGTTAAACTAATCCTTAGTAAGGTTCAGTTGCTTTTTGCTTTAATATAGGAAAAGCTCTAGTTACATTGAAACTTAGTGGCCTTAAAATAAGTTACACTTTACATCTGGACGTAAAAAATTAAAAAAGCAAGCAAGTTCATAGATAAGTTCATCGTAGTCGATTACATTACGTACCATTCAACGTAATCAAAGCCGAACATTGATTTATATTTGCCCTTTATCCTAAGGGAGAGACCACAAAGGCGCATTGTATTCCCAACGTCTGCCCACGTTTCTAATAAATTACGGCCATTTTTTCAATCAATACTAAGAAACTAAAGTTGATTAATACATAAATATAGCATTTTACATGTTTTACCTTAATAATTTTAAAATAAATTAAATAAGTCCTCAAAAGGGATCTTTAAATAGAAGAACAGCGTAAAGGGGAGCTCTAAATATGGTACATCGTTAGAAATAGGCCTAAGACGAAATAGATGGATTCCATGAATGATGACATGATGAAGAAGATTCTAAATCAAATGACTAAAATTATTTGTAGCACGATAATTTTTGTAACGTCATACATAAAGTAGGAAAAGGACAGGGCAACAAGCTTTTCTAAATGAATGAACCTATCTAAAGACACAAGTATTTTAGAAAGAAAATATTTTTCAATAGCTATCGCGCACGACTTCGTCCGCGAGGAATTAAAAAAAACATAATTAGTAGCGTATATGTTCTTCCAGACTATGTTCTATATGTATGCCAATTTAATCGAGATCCGTTCAGCCGTTTTGGAGATACTTTCAAACATCCATCCATCTAAACATTCACATTAATAAGATAAGTAAGAAATAATATCGGAAGCTATCTTGAAAAAATAATTACAAATATTGTATTCTAGCACAATGCAGCAAAGGTCTGAATAAATAGTTTGACATAATGCTGTAATGCCGCAACCCAGGAAATAAATGCGTCAGAACTTTAAAGCAATTTCGGATAAAATTGCTTTATTTTTAACCTACTTTTATTCTTCATACATTTTTATAGCTCGCTTTTATACAATTGCATCATGTTTTTTTTAACAAAGCATTGTCTTTAGAAATTTATAATCTGGCGCTTATTTGTAATAACCAATACGAAATAATAATAAAATAAATTTGTACATTAAACGTCTCCACTGCGAGGCACGGAGTCAAACCTTAGAGCTGACTAGACCATAGTTAACTAAGATGGCCCAGTGCAGGTTGACTTCACACATATATTTGAAATCTCTTCACAGATATGTACAGGTTGCGTTGGATGTTTTCCTTCACCGTAAGAACGTCGAATAATGTAAATTTGTAAATCGAAATTCGTAAAACAGGTAAATGGCGGGATTCGAACCCAGGACCTGCAGATTGCAAGCCAAGTGCTTAACCCCTAAACCACTAACGCAATTTCTTTCTGGAATGACATGAAAAAACTTCTAATAATTTCATTCTCCGTGCACTTTTCATAATTAAATTCTTTGAGAGACATGATATTGCAATAAAAATAAGTGAACACATTTTCAACTAGACCAAAGTACTAGATGCTAGCGAGAATAATAGCTATTAAACTATTAAATACTAGTTGTCGTCCGCGAATCCGTTTACGCAGATTTAAAAAAAAGCTTAATAAGTCGGCTATGTGTTCTTCCAACCTGTGCTCTAGATCTATTCCAAATTCCAGGCAGATCCGTTCAGCGGTTCCAGAGCAACCTTAAAACCAACATCCATCCATCCATACATTCGCATTTATAATATTAGTAAAATGTATGTATAATTTAATAAATATAAATACCTCATTGTATAAACTTTATTCAATGTTAAACAAAAGCCTTCACCTGAACCTGTCAAAAATATGTAGGAGTTAACATGTTTTAATATTCGTTTAAACGCTGTTATTTTGTATTTGTTTTATATTGCTTTGTTTGTCTTTCTCATTAAGTCAGCGGTTGGTCTTTTAATAATTAAACTTGTGCTTACATAGGGCAACACTGTATAAAATAATTTCCTACGAAATTACACTGTCAAACACGCTTCTTAGAAATGGCGGTTAAGCGGGGCTACACGGAGTACATTCTTTCGAAGCGACTCCGTAACAAACTTCAAAAATGTATAGAACTGACAATACTATTCGATAAGTTCGATTGTCGCGCGTCAGTTTCATTTTTGAAGTTCGCTATGGCATCGCTCCGTAGCGAATGCACTTTGTGTAGCCCCGCAGTTTCTTTAAGTTTATAAATAACTCTTAAAATCTTAGCAATCTTTTGTTTTATTTCTATTGTTAAATAGATTCAGATCTTTATCTATCATTACTTTATTATTTTACGGAATTGATTCAAAGAAACTTCAAAGTTAGTTGACCTTATTTTCTAAAACCAACCTTAAATAAGATTTTTCAAACTAGTTTAGCATAAGAATTTATATAGGTTTGTTTGAACACAAAAGAGCCAATCTGTAAATATAGCATTAGTTTGAAAAACATAATACATTTTTAAACTAACGACGCTAATATCTAGCAAAGCGTTTCGTTTTTGTTTCGATAAAAAAGTGAGAAACTCCGCGGTCAAACCAGTACTTACTATTTTTCCTTCAACGTTACTTACAGCAAAAAATATTTATTTGAAGAGTTAACTCTCTATATCATACAATGTTGATTAGTCAAAATGTGAATTGATTAGTTTCATTCACGACTGTAACATGGATAAATTACGTACAATATTGCCTCGTCTCCGTAGTAACAAGACATTAAACGCCCTACCGATACCCTCGTAAAACCTAATACCGGCTTCTCCGCTTTCTGCCTAAATTAATATTTTAATAAAACAACCCAATTTGTAACGTTATCACTAAAACTTCCGGCGTAAGACTTATATAAAGAGGAGAGAGTAAAATATTAAACTTCATATTAAACTTGAAGGGTCAATAGCCTAATGGTTAAGGGTACGGATTTCCGATCACATGGCCGAGTACGAATCTCTATTCGACTATTGTCGTAAACCATATCCTAGCACAAGCATATAGCTTAGTTGGAATGGTACATGAAATATTAGTAAAATAACAAAACTCTGCTTATATTTTATTTAAAAAATATAGACTGCTATTCGACATTTTAATAAAATTGCTAAATTATTTACTGACTGTGACTTAATGGAACTTCGCAGAATAATACGAATGGGTGATAACTGATAACCTCTCCCCCAAAAATCGGTTAAGCTGTTTAGGTTACAGGTCACCATGGAATTGACATACGAGCCCGCGGAATACTTTATCCACCGTAATACAGAGAAAAGCTGACAAATGAGACGGGTGACAGTATTTTGGTTTTGTTTAATCATTGACTTTCCCTTTAATTGAAATTAATTTAATTTTATGGTTTTAATATAATGGCATTAATTTAAATCTAATTTGAATAATTTCATCGTAAAAAATTGTACGAAAAAGTACAGTAGACAATGAATCATTATGCGTCACGCTTCAGTCGGGCAGACTTTTCGGCGCCGACACTAGAATTACTGATTACTTTATTTCAATATCGACGTTTTAAGTCACTTAACTTTAATATAAGTTAACATTCTAGAACGAAATAAGTCTTTGATTAACTTATGTACCTAATTAATCTCATATCTATTTAAAAGTTGGATTTTTTCATAGACACATCCATAGACAAGATGTTTTTAAACAAAGTCGTTTGATTTGTCTAACACCAAACTGAGGAGAAAGCAATTTCACTGAAAAAAAGGTTACCCGGTCTCTTGTTTTTACGACCCAAGTAACGAAACTGAAATACATCGTAAATCAGACCTAAAGGGACGTCAAAGGGCAAAGTTAGGGTATAGTATAAGGCCGTATATAAACACATGACATGTACTTTTACATTTAATGGGATAATAGGCAATATAGAAGTTCAGAATATTTACCTAATTAAAGAATGAAATGTTTAATTTTTATATTACATGTAATTTTGTATCTACCATTCAATTTTATTGAATACTCAAATCAATACATATTAGATTATTCCGTGGTACGTTTTGCGTGATTTTGTCTTTGTGGATATCTTGTCAGTGGTTAATTTGTCTACTTTTAAGCCCTAGGCTTTATTAAAGCACTAAGATTATGAAACGTACTATAGGTCAGATAGTGACTTTATTGTTATTGATGTTAAGATTAACACAAGTTGTGTATACAGTTGTTCAACGGCAATGCTGTGCGCTGCTATGATGACGGAGCACTGGGAGCACGTGGCGTGGGAGCGCGCCGCGCTGGCCGCGCTCGCAAACACATCAAACACCGTGCTGCACTGGCTGCTAGACGACAAAGTCGCTAAGGTATTATAACATCAAACTTTATGTGGGCTCGTGATCGTGGCCCACCCGTGTTGATGTCCCGATTACATATTTTACGTCCCGCCAATAGCTAAAATTGTGTTTTATTTAACGACCTGTGCATATTGCATGCCGCCATAAATAGTATAGTATTATAATAATGAAAAACACATAGTACAAGTCAATTTCTCTCTTTATCGGCACTTAGTGGTCCACGTTTATACATTTAGGTTAGCTACTATTTGTGTCTTTATTTAGTAAGTGTGATTTTATTTTATTTAAAATTTTATGATCACTTATGCTAAGCATTAAGATGCAGGTTCGAATTAAAATGCTACGATAAACCTACGAAATTAATTTCTTAGCTGTAGCGCGTAGTTACGTAGCTTTATTGCGCTACGAAAATAGAGCTACAAAACTTGTTTCTTTACATTATTTATTCTTTTGCGAAACTCTCCAAAGTGAATACAGGAATGTAAATGATATTTGGGTTTTTATCACTATCAGAGTTCAGGATAGATTTGATATGTATCATTATCTCTTTGTAAGTAAAGTTTATCACAATCATTAAAAATTGTAATAACATTTTATCTCTCATTCAAATAATACATTTCCTTACCGCACTGCGGCTTCGTAAAAACAACTAATGATAATGTAA
The DNA here is from genome assembly GCF_000836235.2 of Papilio xuthus. Classification (NCBI taxonomy): domain Eukaryota; kingdom Metazoa; phylum Arthropoda; class Insecta; order Lepidoptera; family Papilionidae; genus Papilio; species Papilio xuthus. Next base: position 390,141 of record NW_013531107.1, on the reverse strand, counting down.
GTAACAATATAAACACTTGTAAGTGTGACGGCACAACAGGTTTCGACGTAATCTGTGCGTTGCCCCCAGTACGGCTTCTCTGAGAGAATCTCTATATTGTAGAAATAACTCTAAAGGAACCAATCTTTTGATAACTTTTTTTTCTAAATGAAAGAAGTTTTTATATAACGAGAAGCATATAGTTAAGCTTAAAACAACGTTAACATTTTACTTCCAATCTATACCAAAAATTGAAACGCAAAATTTCGTTCGAAATTCAGAGCTGCTATTAAGTTTGGATGCTAGTATATTTGCGTAGTACTATTAGTTATTCAATCTTATTGCAGTTTATATATTCTATATAATATATTACATATAATAAGTATATAACAAAGCTCATAATGTGTGTAGGTTACATGTAATGAGTGACATAACGTAGTGTTACAATTACTACGCTACGACAATCTCGGCCTTGACCTGATCGCTAACAGTAATTGAGCCTGAATAATAAATCACAGTAATCAATAACGATTATTTTGCTATCATTCTGTATAAAATAAATATTATTTACATGTAATTCAATTGAAAAATGTAGTATTATTGTAGTTAAAAAATTTATGATTTTTTCACACTGGTGACTGTACAGCGTGATTAATAATTTAATACAGCCATTAATTGTGACAGCCAGTTTTGGAAATTCGTGTCTATCCGGGTAATGTAAGTACAGTAAGGGCAATTCGCGTTGCTCAGCTTACAGAAAAAAGTACAGTAAGGGCCATTCGCGGTGCTTGGCGTACAGAATAAATGCCTTGTACCATGCAACGTGACGAACCCTTCAAAATAAACAATTCGGTAGCAATGAGTGGCACATGGTGACATAATAGTAAAAAGTTGTTTACGTTCAAATAAATATCACTTTTATTGTGAAATATCGTCAGATTCCCAGATAGTATAATATAATACATACAAAATTGTATATTTTATTCGAGTTCTTGTAACAAAGTAAGGAACAGGTCGGTGCAAATCTCTTATCAGACTTTTAAGATTTATACTCGGATTAAAATATACTTTTAGCTTAACTTAGATTGTTAGTAAAATTTGACCTTTACCATGTAAAAATAATATCTATCGCAATGATTTCTTTCAGTTCTATAAAAAGGCTATTGTGTACATTGTCATTGTTTTGTTATATACTAATATCGCCCGATTACATCCAGCCTTGGAAGAAAATATAAAAAAAGAATAGAAAATATTACTGGATATTTAAACAAGCACATTTTATATACTTGACATTGACAAATGGTAAAAGGTTGTTCGCTTTCGTTGCCTTTTCATTGTTTACTCATTTGAAACATTAAAACCTTTTTTCATATTCATTTTATATAAATCGGGAACTTAAACTTAAGCGTTAAATAAATAACATTTAATGTTTGCATTAATAATGAATGAAACAAAATACTTTGTTTTATTTATTTGTTGGTTTCGGACAGTCACCAATAGAAAGTATTTTTTTATATCCAAGTTAAATAAGGATATATTGCTAAAGTTGGTTAAAAGTTAAAATTCTTTTAGTAACTTTAGCTAATTGATAATTTATTGTAAAGTTTTTCTGACATTACACGTTCGTGGGTTCAAAGAAAACACTACACAAACACCTGAAACGACCCTGGGGTTAAGTAGTTATTGTATGCAGTAAATGTCAAAATACTTTTTAAAAACACTCTTGAGTGTACTTACAATTTTATTTCGTAAACATCTTAAGTGTATAATATAATCTTAAAAACTTCAAAAACAGAAATGCAATGTGCGTATACTCTACAAAATTTAAAAACACGTGAATTACCTTTTTACCGACTGCAAGATATCTTTGCATAATTTCGTCAAATTTTGAACCCTAAATAGATAAAGGAATATTTAATTTCATTCATTTAATTCCTTATTAAAACAATAAAAAACATAAATATACAAAAAAAAAATCATAATGCTAAGCAAATTTAAGGTTTTAGTTTCTAAGCGATTTAATACAATTTCATATGTCAGCGAAGTGAGCCTTTGTATGAATCTTTATGAGATTGTATGTCGCCACGATACTAAAATCGCAGATATGCGTAGCCTTGTGTATGTATCGTAGCTCTAACTTTATGAAATTTAAATAAAAGTATCATCACCAGCTCACTATACGTCCCCACCGAGGGGCTCGGAGCCTACCCTAAGTTAAGGGTGATTAGGCCATAGTCAACCACGCTGGCCAAGTGCGGGTTGGTTGACTTCACACATATCTTTGAATTACTTCTCAGATATGTGCAGGTTGCATCACGATGTTTTCATGTAATATGTAATATGCAAATGTACATATGTAAATCGGAAATCGAAAAACACATTGGTACATGGCGGGATTCGAACCCAGGACCTGCAGATAATAAAAGTATAATAGAATAAATTTTTTAAACTATTTTTTATATTATGTATAAACTTAATATCAAGTTGCATTTCAGGTAGAGGGAGCAAACAATCGTAAAGGCGGCGGTACATTTTTAGTACCAATGAACGGCGGCATTTGGACCATGTGTGTGTCTTTGGAAGGTAATACATGCATCTCCTACGAATTATAATATTATAGCTATCTATATAGAGATCAAATGAAATCATTTTAGACACTGACATGTGATCCTGTAGAAAACATTATTAATCAACTAAGAAAGTGCAAATTAAGACATACATGTGTATAATATTTAGACAAAAAAAAATTTATATATTTTTTTAATTGTCAGTTTCTCTGACGCTACTTATTTAGTTCAATATGAGAGTAATGACGTCACAATATCGCGCGAGCACATTGATATCTAAAACTCATTATAACTAACAATATATTGTGTCAGAGGAGGAGGTGACGATACTGTCGAGGGCGGGGTTCCCACAGGAGCCGCTGTGCACAAACTACTTAGCTAACAACGAGGACGAGGAGCCCAGAGCGGACTGGCAACATCGTGAGTACTTTAATTAAATCACTCGCTTATTAATTGTTTAAAATAATAATTACGAGTCTACATTAGTGTTTTTAAATACAGTTTCAATGCAAAATACTTAATTTTGTAAAAAAGTGTGAAATTAAATTGTTTAAATTGTAGTGTGACATTATAATAAACTAATTAGGAATGTCTTAACTCTCGTACGATCGTGACGGCTCCGACTAGTTTTGAATCCGTCGGGTATCCATATTTAGGTCGAGTGTTTATAGTTTTCTCGCGGTCGCGTCACGTCATCAACGGATCATACGTGAGTTAAGCCGTTTAAAGTGTTAAAAGCGAAATGAAATCAGATTAAAAAAGAGCAGAAAATGATAGGGTATAGAAGAGAAACATCTACTACTTACTTTCTAGACTGAACACAGAAGAATAAAAAAACATATTTGACCCCATCATCTCGTGCCTGACTTAGTCGAGTTCTACATTTAAATGTGTGTACCAGGCATGCAGAACCTGTCTATATCATGCGCGATGGTGTGCCTGATTGTACTGGGCAGCGCGGCACTGGTGGGCGCGTTCGGCGTCTGCAAGCACCAGATCAGCGCCGTACTGGTTACCGGCGTCATGTACCTGTTGGCCGGTATGTTGTCCTGGTACTTTTACTGCTCCTACCACACTTGATAACAATAAATAAAAGCAAGAATTATTTACATTGAATACAGCAGTTAGACTTCGTCCGAGACCTGTTGCTACTAAATTGTTAAGCAATCTAGAAGCATAAATTTCTCTTACAGTAGCAATTATTAACAAGCGAACATTTGCAGGTCTATTCGCGATGTTCACGCTCATGATAATCCACTTCAAACGTATCCAGCGTGTATCGACCCGCAGCAGTAGCCATGGCGACGACACCGCGGACGGCGTGGTCGGGCCGCGCTTAGCCGCGTTACCTCTGCTCTCAGCTAGAGAGTTCACAACAAGCTGGTCGCTGGAGCTCGGCTGGGGTGGTGTTGCCCTCGCAACTACAACCTCCTTGCTTTGGATATTACTGTCCAAAATAATGAGATACAATCCTATATCAACTATGCTGTTATAAATTTATCTTTTATCTTAATACGGTCAATTATAAAAACTCGTTATATCGCGCAATTTTGCTTTCAGCTTTAGTTCTGACAAAAGAGTAGTTTTAAATCTTGTAGATTTAACTAGTAGATTAATAATGAAATAAAATGTATTACTTATCGACGATTTAAATATTATTATTGTTTAAAAAGCAATTTCAGACTAGTTCAGTGTGAAATGAGGGAGAAAGAAAGTTCTAGAAAATATTTGCTTATGGTATTGTAAAACATAGTTAAGTCAGGATGAAATCGGAGCAATTAAATCTAATTTTGATTTAAAAAAAAAATTGAAATTTGTGTAAAAAAAAATATTTTAAAAAACCTGTGCTCTCCCTTTTTCCTGTATGTGATTCCTCTTTATAAAAATTAATTTTACCCAGAGTTATAAAACAAGAGTACCTAATACAAAAAAGGTCAAAATTATTTTGTATTCGTATATTTCGAATTTTACGCTTTTATATTTAGCTTTGGCATACGCCAAGCTTGCTGCCGTCCATTGCTATTGTTGTATTGTTAAAATTATTTCTAAAATTTATCCTACGTCATAAAAAATTTACCGATCACTTTGGAGCTTATAAAAATAAAGTGTAAAATATACGAAAGGTTTTTAAATGTTACAAATATTATAATCTTTGTTAATCTTCTTGCTTACTCTTTGACATTCGCTTCCACAGCTGTTAACTATTGCAAAAAAAATGAGCACAGTAATTATTTAAAATGGGTCGTGTGTTCTTTTTTAAATTGTAACAAATACGTTCCGAAATAAATGAAATAAAAAAAATATATTTTGACAACACATCGTATGTATTTTTAATCTGTATTAAACGTCAGTGTTGTTAAAAAACTGTACAACTTTTTTTTTTCTGAAGAAACGAATGATTTTTTTTTGTTGTGTGGGACTGTGTAACTTGAGTGATTGATGCTGTGAAATTGTAGATATTTAGATTAGTTAACAACGAAATAATAGTAAAACTTCTTAATTAAGTAAATACGTGAAGTTCAACTCTAATTGGCGCGAGGTAAACTGAACGCACTCGTAGTATAAAATCACGCGCCGAATCGTGATGAGCTATCTATAGTGAAATAAAAAAAACATTTTAGCGTAAAGTCTCAAAGCTTTTTGAAAATAATTAAATCGTAGGTACAATAATGACAACGATGATTAAAATAATATTGCTGTTTTAATAACAATAATTTCCAATATATTTTTTATATATTTTAGTTATACTTTTTGCGACAATTGTAAAAGAAATACAAGCTGAATTAACAAAATCACGAAAATCAAATGTTGTCGACTCTCTTTTACCGCTTACAAGTACCATAAAATTCATAACAAAAGTAGTTATCGATGTTATATGACTTACCGTGGGTTACCGAGACCTGAATGAAAAAATGAAAAAATCTTTATTGTTATACACAAGAAATCCCCTTTATTGTTATCTCTTTTGTCAAAGATAATTACAAGGACGATATGTTTTATACAGAAATTTCGGTCTCAGAAACCGACGGTCAAAGAGATAGATATCGTAATCAAAACATAGTGAAAGTCAGTTTATTAACATTATAAAATGTAAATTTGCTTGGCTACTAAAAGCTTATGAAAAATCCCGTTCCATGTATATTTAAAATTATAGTAAAAAATAATTATTAATTCTATATATTTTAACACAACTATTTAGCGATTATTTAATTTATATGCACTCCTTAAAAATGTTTATTATTGCTGTATTCTATACTGTTACTTTAAATCGTTAAAATATTTTTTTGTATTTGGAAAACATAAAATGATATTTTGTTTACTTGCTGTTTTATTATTACCAACATTCACTACATTCACAAATATGAAGACTAGTCACATTCTCGCAAGTGCTATCAAAAGATATTGGTTTGTTTTTTTTTTTGGGCGGCGCTATGCTTCGTATTTTCCGTTCTCGATCCCCTAACATGTTTGGGTCAGGGACCTGGGGTGCGGGTTTATCTTTATTTAAATAAGATATTGTATTGTTGGCCAACATTCAGTTATATGCATTGGATTATAAATACCTGCATTCGTGTTCGATCCCCGCCGATTACCAATGTCCAAAACCACTTTCATAATAAGTACATTAAGGCCCTTCGTAGACAAGGCTACAGAAAACTCCCTCTCCCTCTCCTTTCCCTTCTCCTTCTTCTTCGCAGTATAATCCTAATCAGACAGTATTTCACGCGGACGACGTCGCGGGTACGGCTAGAGTTAGTTATTTACATTTAGTCTGGCAGAAGTTGATAGATAAACGGCTTCGTTAAGTGAACACGCGAGGAGTAATTACGGTCTTTAAACGTTCTAATTTGCTATTGTTCATTACCATTTTTTTATATTCCTTTATATTATATTTGAATTCAAGGCTTTTTGTTGACTAGCAAAAATTGTGTGCTGAAAGATACGAAAAGCAATGTTCATAGACAAAGCTAAGGAAACCAAGAAGAATTGGGAAGAGCTAAATGAAAGAAAAGCATGTCGTATTACAAAGAGGAAAAATAATGAGTACCGTTAACTTGTAAGTATAGTCAAATCTAAATAAGCGAACGTATGGATGGATGGATGTTTGTTTGAAGATATCTCCAGAACGGCTGCATAGATCTGGCTGAAATTTGGCATAGATGTAGAACATAGTCTGGAATAACACATAGGCTGCTAATTAAGTTTTTTTTTAATTCTGGGCGGACGTCGTCGGGGTACATTTAAGCAATATTTTTGAGGATCGCACGATAATTATGGTCTTTACATGGAGAAACATAACTTGACTATACTTCTTACTTCTTTGTTATTTACCAATAATTGAAGTAGCTTGAACACGTTGCATAATATTTCCATTCTCACGCGTATTCCAAAAATAGGTATGCGAATAGCGTTATTGACATACATTTTCACAAAAATAATTTTCCTTTTTCATGTTAAGCACAATCATGAACTACGAGTTTTTGCTTACGTGCCAATAAGTATTTTAATCACGCAAATGTGACGAACATTTTATATTTGAGTTATTCCACGATGTTGAAATATTTATAAAAGCAGATATTTTCTCTTTGCTTTTCAAACGATGTGTGTTTTACGACCAAACTTATTTTATACCTAGTTCGTAAACTATAGATATGTATAAACTATAGTATAAAGAGACACAAACTGAAACACCAGGGAATTTAGGACGTAAGCTTTGTAGACAGAAATATTTTATAACTTTCGTATTTATGTGTAACTGGATTATACGAAACTAAACATAATATAGAGATTTACAACGGTAGAGTTGCTTTTTAATTAAACAGTATTTTAGTACCTTAGCGTCCAATTAACAATTCTGGGTGCAGCATTTAATATGTAAGACCAATTTGATGTATCTAATTGTTTTACAAGTATATAATAGTTTACTTATATATACCTAATTTTTCAAATTATTCATCATCGTACATCAATTTACAATAATATTGTTTATAGGCAAAGACTGTATTAAAAAAACTCAATTCCAGCTTCTCTAATTGGTATGAAATTCTGAAATACCACGCTTAACCCCTTGCTTGTTTATTTCACAACTAACTCGGCAATTATAAAATGCGCGCCCCGACGTCGCTTGCCCCTTATGTATTCAAGGCGTGTCTGCATCCATTATAGCTCACATGTAATTGGCGCGAACGGAAATTGGTTAGCCGCTAATTAATTGGGTTAACACGTAAATGCAGTGTTTATGCGAATATTAGTAATATTAAAACAATGTTAAAGAAACTAATTCTATCACTATTACTCCGCTGGCTCCTGAGTGGGTGTTGGCCTTCGACACAAGAGAACGCCAAAGTCGCATGTCCTGCGCCGTCTTCTGCCAGTGTTATAGTTGCCATAGGTCCAGCGGGAACTATAACTAGTAATATAAACTAATTCTACTAATGCTTATTATAAACTAGCCATCAACCGCGACCTCGTCCGCGTGATATAAAAAAAATATTGGTAGCCTATGAGGTCCTCCAGATTCTTTTCTATACGTGTGACAAATTTTATCGAAATCCGTTCAGCCGTTTTGAAGATACCTTCAAACAAACATCCATCCATCTAAACATTCGCGTTTATATTATTAGTAAGATTTCGTTTCTGACAGAACGTATCTATCGATCCGTAACTTCAATCCAAAGATACTACTGAAAAACATACTTGTACAAAAAATTGTCATCCATCATCTTAATATCTATGAAAATTCCAAAACTGTATGTCTTTGTAAAACTACTATTTCGACAGTGGAATCCTACTATAACAATATAAATTTTCTCGACCCATCACACTGCCGGATGTGCTTCCGACGTAGTCAATTTGTGTTGACGTCCCCAACAGGCGATAGATAGAATTATTAGAGAAATTGAGATGTTACGAGCTTAATGAATTCACCCTCAAATAAATTGTTGATAAAATACGTGCGAATAGCAAAACTTTTGTATTTATAATAGAAAAAGGAAACTCAATACCTCTCCAGTAATAAAATGGTTTAATTGTGATTTTTTTAAATCTTACTAATATTATAAATGTGAAAGTTTAGATGGATGGATGTTTGTTTGAAGGTATCCCCTAAACTTTTGCTTTGATAACAACTAACATCTGTCTATCTCTTTATCCAGAAAGTGTTAATGTGATCTGACCTGGTTATTTTTCTTTTCAATAAAATGTTTATGTTTCCAATAAAACGCGTATGCAATTCACTAGCACGTTAAAGTTTATTACTTGCGATGTTGTGGCGAAGAAATGTAGACCAACAGTCCAGGTGAAGGCTAAGGTTACAGTTTACTAAGAAACTACTGCATTTTATTACATTGTTTTAAAATAAAAGTTTGTTAAAACATTTTTGCCTTTGCTTTTTTCCTGAAAAAGTTTTTAAGGTCCATACTAGACACAAGTCTCTGGCTGTAAATCTTGTTTCTTACTAATATTATAAATGTTTAGATGGATGAATGGGTGGATGTTTGTAATGTTTGGAAGAAAATCCGGAAATGAGCCAGTGTATTGACTCAACACTAGTCTTACTAAGATGTCGAGGTTTGTGTCCCCTCACATTCATTCTAACACTAGACTTTGTTACGAAAGCACGTCATTCGCGCTAAAGGATTGTTATTATTATAATAATGTCTAAAAGTGAGAAAGTATCTCCGGAACAACTCAACGGATCTGAAACCTGGCATTCAGTTTTTATTTATTGCCGAGCGGATGGAACCGCAGGCGACAGCTGTGTTATTATAAAGCTGCAACATTTTAACAGTAACCCGATTAAAGGTAGACCGCATTATACAAAATTATTCCACGACCGAAGCAAATTGCGACCTTGACCTTAAAGTACACCGATACACGTTTCTTTGAATAGATATCATCGACAAAAGGCTTTCTATACACCTGACACTTCTCACACTATGAAAGGCTATCCAATTAATTTACAACGACAAAACAAGTATGAAAACGTTGACTCGCGCCCAAGTACGCCTTAATTAAATATTCTGACACATTTAAATTCTTTACAAATTGAAATTAATTAAAAACAATTATAAGTGATCATCCAGTCAAACGGTCCTTTGCAACTGGAATGCTGTAAGATTAATTTTAAGACTTCTATTTAGATCATTCTGTATTTGCCGTATTAACGAGTAAAAGCTTGGTCGTACCAGGTCAGTATTTTAGTCTAGTAACGAGCAATTTACTAGTAAATGTATGTAAAGAACGATTTAGTCGAGTAGAATAATATATTCTTTAGCCGAGCCAATCAGACACGTTTAGTCACTTGTTCCTAACTCGATAAAAATACTAACCTGGTGCGTACAAGCCTTAAGAAATGTTTGGTATAAAGTTTTGCTTTCATCGTAATGATGTCGTACGAAGGAAAGAAAAAATAATTATTTGCATAGTAATTTCCATACAGCAATATTTTACGCTGTTCACCTTGACATATTTCACTTTGCACGCAAGTTTCGCATAAGCAAAATATAATGTAGACACTTAATCAAAGTTGAATTAACTAATAACATTTTTAAATAACCTAAAAAAAATCCTACAAGAGAAGTAGGGAAAATGTACTTTTGGAAATTTTTATTTTACTATAATTACATACTTTTAGTACACACAAAAAGATTAAATAAGAGAAACTTCTCTATAAACCGAGAGAAAAATCAACTACCAAGTTTTTCAATTTTGATTTTTTCTACTTTTGGAATATAATAGCAAATTTACAAGAGAGCAAATTATTAAAAAAATGCTGAAATCAAATTATTAAAAATAATTTAGAAATGCACAAAAAGTTTAAGCCTGGAAAGTCTACATTTAAACCTAAAATAAAACAATTTTCTTATTTAAATGCCATAGAACGCTTCGCGAATCAACGAAGTTTATTATAAATGAAATAGATTGAAAGAAGCCGACCTAGTTGTCGATCCTAAGTGCTTTTACGTGTAGGACTAATTCGAATGACTCGTTCAATTTTATTCATTTTATATGTATATTATAGAAATAAAGTGATTTCATACCAGATTATAACATTAGACTTTACCTAGGCTATTATTACTATGTGCCTCCATGGATTTCAAAAATCAAAACATGTTATTATACTAATATTATAAATGCGAAAGTTTAGATCAGTCTTTCCCAAATTGGGCGATAACGCCCCACCTTGTAGGCGCTGCAGGTTTCAAGTTCCGAATTATAGTAAAAGTTTTGTTTATAATTCTCCGTTAATATACATATATAGGTCACAATAATTAATTAATTTAATTTGAAGTTATAATTGTTTTTAATTATGTGAAAATATGGGGGCGCTAAAAATATTTATTCTCAAAGTAGGCAGTAGACAAAATTAAGTTTGGGAACCACTGGTTTAGATGGATGTTTTTTTGAAGGTATCTACGGAATAGCTCAACTGATCTTGATGATATTTGATACATATGAAAAACATAGTTTGGAAGAATATAGGCAACTTATTAAGTTATTTTTGTTTCCGAGCGGACGGACTCGCGGGCCACAGCTAGCAAATAGTATAGGTTATGCATGCACTACTATTACTACGTAGGAAATTAAAAGAAACACACTTAAATATTTAATAATCAATTTAATTTATGTTATACAGTATGTAACTTAAATCTAATATTTACATGTAATAAAAAAATAATAGAATATTCTAAAATTTTAATCATCCTGTAGTAATTTTTCTTCTATGTCTATGTCTTCCATCTTTCTCTTTCTAGCTTTCGGTCTCTTCCCATGTATCGTGTCCAGTTTTATTTTTTTAGCTTGTTTTTTCTTTTCCTTCAACTGTAACTTTCTCTTTGCCGCCTTTTCTGGATTGTGTACTTTTTCTTGTAGAATAACCTGTTAAAATTATATTTTTAGTAATGTCTTAATATATCTGTATTTTATCGTATATTTATCGCTGTTAAGTGAAATATTTACACTTGTTCGTAATTAATTATTTTATACTGGCAACTTATAATTTAGCATAGACAAAAAACATCGTAAATCAGTAAAAAAATAAAGCGCAATTTTTATTACTGGCTAGCAAAAAAAATATGAATAAAAAATCGGTTCCCTATTTTCGGATTAATCTAGGATAATAAAATATTTTTTTCCTATAGTAAACACTAGCTATTGTCCGCAACTCCGTCCGCGTGGAATGAAAAAAATCTTAATTAGTTTCAGGAAATTATTCGATTTTGTTTTTACCTGTTTAACCTTCCCCAGAACAGAACATTTCAAGGCCAAGATAAGATAAATCCATTCAGCCGTTCTCGAGTTTTAGCGAGACTAACGAACAGCGATTGATTTTTATATACATAAATTATTATTAGTATGAAAGTTTACCTTTTTCCTTTCAGCTCGTCTTATGTTCAGTCTGGTTTGTGCCTCCGCTACCAATTTACTATATTCAATATCGCCGATCTTCCTCCTCAACTTCTTGCCGAGTCTCCCCGCCAGTTGCTTAGCAACAGTCGCCGGTGTCGCCGCGTCACCCGTAGAAAGTTCTCGAACAATCGGCGGCAGTATCACGTCAATCACTTTATTAACGTCGTCAGCCTCTAAGAAACTTATCACATGTAACCACATTGTGAAGATTGCTGATCTCTGGAAATAAATCATTGTATTTATTTAATTTCATGCCTAAATTGATATTAGATGGTAGAGCGTCGGTGCCTCAGGGGTTTAAGCACTTGACTTGTTATCTGCAGGTCCTGGGTTCGAATCCCGTCATGTACTAAAGTGTTTTTCGATTTACATATGTATATTTATCCGTTATTAAGATGTCCGTTTTACTAACAATTTTCATTGGGCAATTGGCAATTCTATAGTAAATACTTACAATATTCATAGAAGTGGCCGCTCTAGCCACTTCAGCGTTAATAGCTCTTCGTAACTTGAATAATATCCATCGGATGTTAACTTTTGCGCTGTCTGACTCCGTCTCGTCAGAGTCTACTTTGTTTGATAATTGAAATGATGACATCGTATGAATCAGTTTTAATATTAAAAACATAACATCGGTTACCTGAAAGAGAATTTATAATTAAACATATCCAATATAGAAATAAATTCCAGCTTGATACCTTCACGCGTTTTCGAGAAAATAGGTCTTTACAGACAGACGGACGGACAACAAAGTGATCCTATAAGGGTTTTTTGCTATGAGGTACGGAACCCTAAAAATCGTGGGTTAGTTCTTGTATATAAAATATAGGATTTTTAGTAATTCACGACTCTCTCGTGACTTCTTACGTGAGTAATTAAAAAAAAAGCTTAATTATATTTATACCCTATAAGACCCGGTGATAGTGTAGCTACTTAAAAGTAAAAGATTTTTAATAGAGTATAAAAATTTGTTAATTGGGTTCTGTATAAATAAATATTATTATCACTTACCACGTCCGCCATATCTTTACTGACATTAGGCGTGTATTGTGCGCACAAATCTAATATCAAACTCCTCAAGCAGGCCTCAGTTTCGTAATAAATAAATCCTCTATCACTTTCCAACTTCTTTTTCACAATCATATCCAAATGCCCAACATCAACAGACAAAAGTATCTTTCCCAGTATTCTGGCACATCTCATACGAACCCACGCGTGAGGATACGCCAATAACACTTTACATTGCTCCGCGATCTCATCAAATTCACTAAAGAAATTATCATCCTTCAAACTAGACGCGCAATGGATGGTTATTTTTTCTATAAAGTTCAACATTTGTATTAAACTGTGATCTCTTTCTTTTTGTTTCTCTTCATCTGATTTATCGCCTTGATCTAGTTTTATCTTGACGAATTGTCCTTCAGTATTTTCGTTACTTAATAGCATTATTTTGCCGCTAACCAGCGGTAGTATCGAATTAAGACGGGTTTTAAATTGTTCTTGTTCAACGTTAACAAATCTTGTTGCTAATTGAGATGCTAATTCAAAATGTACTGGCTGCAAAACAAAAATATTAAATATTACTATGAATTTGGCTAAAAATATTATAAATTTTATATATAAAATTCTCTAGCACAATTTTCGTTCCCATACTCCTCCGAAACGGCTTGACCGATTCGCATGAAATTTTGTGAGCATATTGAGTAGGTCTGAGAATCAGGCAACATCAATTTTTATCCCGCGGACGGAGTCGCGGGCGACAGCTATTAATAGATATGGGATTATATGATCATATTCTCTCTCTCTCTCTCTCAAGGTGCCTCTCCATTTTATGGAGGTTGGCCGTCTTACTTCTAATTACTAATATTATAAATGCGAATATTTGGATGGATGGATGTTTGAACGTATCTCCAGAACGACTTAACGAATCTTGATGAAATTTGGCATACATATAGAACACAGTCTGGAAGAACAAATAGTCTACTTATTATTATTTTTTAATCCCGCGCGGACGGAGTCGCGGGTGACAGCTAGTTGTATATAAAATGTTATAATTCCACCATAAACTCAAAATGCAATCCTGTACCTGGTTATCCTGAAAGAAAGCCAGCACCAGATCAAATAATTTATTCTTCTGAGTTGAAGGGAGTTTGTTGAGCATAGCTTCAATGCAGTCAGCGGCCGAGGCGCGGCATTCCGGCGCTGGATCGTTCACCATACACGCGCCCAGTGCTAGGAATATATATTCACTGAACTTTGTTAATTGTGCCTGAAACAAGCAATATTAATTACCAATCTTAAAGAAATCAATTAATATAAAAATTACCGTGGGTTTCTGAGCCTCCGATTAAAACATCTTGTTATCTGTTTTGTCGGAAATTAAATAAATAAAATAACATTTAATCCTTTCAATATAATAAATAATTATAAAGAAATAACACATAAAAACATAACATTATTAAGAAACAGGAAATATATATTATACAAAGACAGGGATAACGATATATTTTAAACAAAGATTTTGGTGTCAGAAACCTACAGTTATTCGGTCAATTTAAACCTCAAGGTCACAATGAAAAGTAACATAGCTACGAAAATCATTATCCTTTTGTGTGTCTAGTTCATCAATGCCACTGTGTAACGCGTATTTGAAGTTATCGAACCTTCTTGGTAGCAGAGTTGGTTGTACGCTGTCATGGAGGTCGTATACAATTATTGAATCTTCAGTATTAATATATTCAAAGGTTATTATACACAAATATATATTTTTGGACATTTTTCTTCGTTTGAAATTCTTCAGACAAGTTGGTAAAATATATAAACTTACCGGATTAAGTTTATTTATTATCATAGCAATAAACTTGAGCGAAGACTCTCTGCCGTGCTGCAGCTCGTAGTTCAATTGAGTCACGAAGAATTCTATGTATTTGTCCATACGTTTGCCCGGCGTATAATGTGTTAGGTAATTTACGAATAGTCCACGGGCTTCGTCTCTGAAACAAAAAATAAAATACTGCATAACTTTTTATATAACTATATAAGAAAATTAAAAATAAAAAGAAATATTAATGTTACTGATATTAAAAATGTTTAGATGGATGGATGGATGTATCTATCTCCGAAACGGGAAATGATATCGCTGAAATTTGGCATAGATGAAGAACATAGCCTGGAAGAACGCATAGGATTCTCCCGCGTGGAAGAAGTCGCCGGCGACAGCTAGTGTTACAAATAAGTAACCGTCTATCATTTTTTTTAAAAAAAGGACATAAAAGGTGACTGTTCATATTATATTACTTCAAATTACATATCAAATTTTATATTTATGCCATGGTAATAAGGTTCAATTTTCCCTGGCTAGATCAATACCGTTCAGAAAACTTAATTGAATCTCTAAAGTGAATTCAATGACTAAACATGGGTTTCCGAGCCCAAATTCCCATTTAAAACATATAATCTCTGGTTCTGATGACGATATGTTTTATACATTGATTTTGGCCTCAGAAACCAACGATTAAAGATTTTATTGTTAAAACGAACCTTGATCTTGCTGATTCACTTAATATACAAATCTTGGATACTTTCTCCATAACTTCGTGCAACTCTGGTGATACAAGTCTTCCTTCTAAAATAGCTTTTAATAAAGCAAACGAATTCGCCTGTTTCTCGTCACTCTGGCAATCTTCTTCCGCGTAAAGTAATAAAGTTTTCAATTGATCAGCTTCTAATTTATAATATTTTACATTACGTATTAACATTGTAACCGCCTGAAAAGAATTTATTATTTTACAAAAAACTGTGGTTTTGCGTTACTACAAATTATTGGTACAAAAGTAAACTCGCAAAGCGAGTCGACAACGTCGTTAGCGGCACTGAAAGCGTTAAGATATTAAAAATGACATAAACTGTTAGGAAGAAAATTGTGGCGGTGTACTGGCGCAACACTAGCCTTATTAAAATGTCAACATTTATTTCCCCTCACTAATCTGACACTTGACTTTGTAACGAAAGCGCGTCATCCGCGCCAAAGGATTCTAACAGTGGTAGAGCCCGCTTTAACATCTTCGCACGAATTGTCCCGCCTCGCCCGGTGAAATACCACGACCACACAGAACACAGGTGTCAAGTGGAAGCTATTCCGCGTGCAGTCTGATGAGTGTGCGTCCCGGAGGCCTAATTTAGTCCTCTTTCCCTTCCCACCCTTTTTTCTTATAAGAGAAGGATGGGAAGTGGAAGTGGACTTTCCGGATGAGAGGATGCATGGGAAGGGAAAATATTTTCTTTCTGTGCATCCTCTCCTCCGTCGATTAAAGGTAAGCAACGCAAATGCAATTGCGTATGTCTATGGGAAACGGTCACTTCACTATTTCAGCGATTTCAGGTGGCCGCTCGCACGTTGCCACCTTATGATATAAAAAACTAATAATGTCTAAAAAAAATGTGTTAAAAAATGCAAATTTAAATACCTTAAAAGCATTCCTCACTAAATGATAGTTATCATTCTGTTTGCTTATTTCAAACGTCGCATATTTATGTAATATCAAAAATATCGTCTTCACAATATCTTGTATCATTTCTTCTAATGTTGTTGTGCTTACCCTAATTGTCCATAAAGTCGTGATACATTTCATTGCAACAGTACACACTTTTATATGTTCACTTTTCAATGAATCTACTAATAAAGGTATTAATGCATCTACAAACGTACGACATTCCATTCTCGATACTTTTTCTCTTTTCAATATAATATAAAGTATATTCAAACTAAATTCAACTAAAACGTGAGCATTTGCCTTACTAGATGTCTTAACAAGTCTCGCTTGAGATTCTTTATTTCTTTTCGGTATTTCGGGTATAATAAAACAATCAGGTTTCACTTCTAACATCTTTTCTTTTTGTTTATCAGTTATTTTTCTTTTAGGAACTCCTAAAACGAATTCGGGAATATTCTCCGAAGCTATACCATGTAAAAATATGAATAACGATTCGATATCAATAAATTTATTTGTAACCAAACCTGTAGATACGTGCATTAATGCTTCTTGTACTTTTAAAACGATTTTCTTCGATTGATGCTTTTGTAATACATCTTTAAATGGCATTAATAGATTAATTAAACATCTCTGTGTTATATTCTGTGATACAATCATTAACGTGACATAACTTTTCTTGCTAGGTTTCGCTTCTGGTGTTTTATAATGTAATTTATCAACTTCTTTCTCTTCTGATAATGAACCGAATAAATCATTTGTACATACGTTTAGTATATAATCTAAATTATCATCTAAATCACCGGCTTTGAATTCAGTTTTTAATGCATCTAATATTGAATGTATTGTTGCAACTAATACGTGAACTTGAAAACCTCTTGTAAGTAATAAAGTGAGGTGTTCAAGGAATACACCAATGTATGAAGTACCAACGGTTAACATAATCTTTTTAACAATATCTCTGGCTACTATTCTAACTTGCTTTAATGGAGATTTTAAAAATGAACATAATTTTGTGATAATTCTGAAAAGAAAAAAATAGATTATAAATACAATCGAACCTGGAGAAGCGAGAATTGGATAATCGTAAATCCTCTATAAGTCTGGACCCGACAGACGACCTCCATGATCGAGAAACTAGGGTTAGAAAAAAACCTTTATAAGCGAGAAAATTATCGCGGTTCCTTATATTCTCGCTTATTCGGTTCGAATGTAATTTTATACCTCTTTCCCTTCCCACCCTTTTTCTTATAAGTAAAGAATGGAAAGTGGATGTGGATTTTCCGGATTAAGGGATGCATGGGAAGGGAAAATATTTTTTATAAAGGTAAAACGCATCTGCACTTGCGGATATCTATGGGCAGCGGTCGCTTCGCTATTTCAACGATTTCAGACGGCCGCTTTTTGCCACGTTATAATAGAAAAAATGTATTTTTTCGATGTTACTACATTTATCTATTTTTTTTCTAAATAATATCACAATCGTTATATCTCAACATTAGTCAACATCCCATCAGATATGTTCACTTTATAAATTTGGGAGTTTTCGCAATGTAAAATAAAAACACATTAACTGCAAAACTCAGAGTTGTAAAAAGGTCTATGAGAATATCTTAGCATATATTAAGTAAAAGAAACCTTCAATAAATGCCTTTTTAAGTAACAATTAGAAAACTCTAAGTATATAAGTTTTAAAATGAGTCTTACCCTGGCAACTGATGCTTTAAAACATCTCCCGGTAGTCTTTGCAGTAGTTTCACCAGAGCCAAAGCTATTGGCACCCTCACCATGTCCTCTTCCTGACGAGAGAATCCCATCTTTCGCCGGTTCAACTTATGTGACTCTTCATGTTCTGTCATTTTACCTATTGCACTGAGAAAAAAATATTTTTTAGAAGGAATATACACTGAATAGGAAGAAATATATGTACTCTATTATATATAGCAATTATAATGGCATAGTCAAACAAAAATATCTGGCATGTCAAATCTACACGAGCATAGAAAATTTTGGAAAAAAAAATTACAAGACAGTTAAAGAACGAAAAATACTTTATGACACTTTTTTGACATTGACAGGGCTCTAGTGACCTGTCATAATTTAGTTAGACTTATGATCACCGAATCAGATATTCTCGTTGATTTACACTTATTTTATTGAATTAAATTCAAGCAACTAGTTATCATGGTTTTTTGGGATCGTTTAACAAAAATAATTTAGTTGCTTACCGATTTAACTGTGGTAACAATCCTGCAGTTAAAGATTTAATAATTCTATTCCCAACTGAAGGTGATACAACCGTTATTCTTTCAAATGCTGGTACATTAGATATTTCTTTGGTTATTTCTTCTTCCGGTTCTTCATTTTTATCAGCCAATTGCAAATCTGTTTCAATGTCATTTGCTTCTTCACTTGTTTCATTATCTTCATCTGCATTATCATTAGTCGTAAGTGTTTCAACTTTTTCTCCATTGTCTTTTATTTTTTTAGTCATATTTGTAAGCCATGTTTTAGGTAATTCGATATTTTTGATTTTAGAAAAATCGAAATGAAAAGCATCGATTATTCCAACCAAAATACGTGTCAATTGTTTCTGATGTTCTGTAGAATGTCTCATTTTATTCAAATATAATTTGAGAATAACCTCATAATGATACCATGGTAATAATCTACAGCAAGTTGAAATTACATCGATGCATGCATCGATTAAAGAATTTTTGTCTGAATATTTATCATCGCATATGTATACAGACGCTAAAGGTAAAATGAAGTTTGTTAATGTTCTTGGTGTGGGACATTTGATCATTTTTTTAGCTATTTTACTAAATCTTAGTAAAGCTCTAACACGTCTATGTAATTGCAAATGACAGATATTTTCAAAGAAATCAACTTCCAAATCTTCTTTATTTATCAAATAGCTTAAATCAGATAAAACTACATCTGCTTCTGGACATTCTCTTGCTAATTCTCCTAACAATGAAATTGATTCTGTACGTAAATTCTCATTTTTATTATCTCTTATTCCAGTAGAAATGAGCGCTAAAACAGTGTCTCGTACTAAAAATTGACCATCGGCAGCTGATCTATATTTAAGTAGCAATTTAGGAAGTATTTTCTTTAAACATAATCCTGCACTATCACGAAGTCCAATATCTTTCTCTGTGCGTATAAAATAGAAACAATTATTTATAATAAGTATGGCAAGGTCCACATTAATTTCATTGTTGTCTGCCATTCTGTATATTTCCTTGTAAGCATCTAATCTTCTATCAAAATCTGGCTGTTCTATCCATCTTTTGTTAAACGCATTCATTTCTGTTATTACGTTAGCCATTTTAATAAATACTTCTTTATTTTCATTTACATTTTCCGCTATAGAAACGAGTAACTTTAGCAAAAGTTTCCTAACTTCAACAGGACTAACTTTGTTAAATAAGACAGCTATATTTTTAATATATCTTTGGGGATTCGCACTATGCCCTAAAAGATTTATAATTATGCTCACAGCGTATTCCATATTTTCTTCAGCCATATTCATACAAACTTTTTTAACCAAAATCGGTAGTAAAAGGCTTAATAAATCATTACACATTTCTGGTGTTGTCACCATTTCTGTTACTCTTGATAGGATTAAAAGATCTCTTTTGTTTACTGTATTCGATTTGGCACTATTCGCAACACGTCTTTTCATGACTTCTAAAATACTTGGTAAATGTGGCACCAAAATTTTACTTCCAAAATTCACTTCACTTGCAAAGTTACTACAAACATCTAATGATTTAAACGTTTCAATAGGCGTTATTTCATTTTCATCTTCCTCTTCTGTTAATGTTAATAATTTTTCTATCATATCCAAAATTAAATTAACTACAGCTGGATTAGTTTTAGGTGCTAACAGCAATTTAAATATGGCCGGCAAAACACTTAAATTAGTAGCATCAGAACACGTAACAAGAAGAATATAATATCTTGGATTCTGACACCACGTGTTAAATAATTTTAACAAAGATGTAGGGCTATGAATGCCTTCAATATGAAGTTTTGGGGTCAATGGCCAAATAAGTGTTTCGTATAATACATATAATTCTTCTTTATTCCAAGGATATTTATCGAATTGATCGAACAATTTCCCGAGAATACCAAGAGCTATAGCTCTGAGGTTTTTCATAACTTTTATATAACCAATATGTACTTTGTCAACATGGTTCAAGACACTCGCAATTTGAGAACAAACTGCGATGTACACTTTAAAAAGTTGACCAAGTAATGCATCATCCATTGATCCTCCAAAGTATTCACGCACTACGTCAAACAAATTAAGTACACTGTGGAGTTTACCAGGATAAGTAACAGATTTTAGATCTAAATTCATCAAAACAGTAACATAAATATCTTTAGGACTCATCGGAAAATATTGTTTAAAATATGAAAATGCCATTTCTATAAACATTTTCAATTCATTCTCTTTGCATCCACTTAAATATCTCATAACTAAAGATCTTTTTGTTTGACCTCCACCTTTTTTGTCCGCACCTAATTTGGACGTCATTTTACCGTACAGAATTCTTAATACAATTGGTAAAACATGTTCTCTGTCTTCAGGTTGAATGTTTTTAGAATCTTCTGTAATTTTAAAAAGCGTTAATTCATCTTTAAACTTTTTATCATCAACAAGATTGTATAAATTTTGTTTGTATGGTAGAATATTTTTGTTTTTATAATTTAAAACGCAATCCAATGCAAATTTTTGGAGACCAGGATTTTTATGTTTTAAGAATTCCATATAAAGCTCCCAAAATACTGATTCTTTGTACAATGCTCGAGGATTTTTAAATTGTGCTAACACTTGCATTATATTAATTAATGTTTTGAATATAATTTTGCCAGATTCTGAATTTTTTGTTTTATCATCGTCTAATTTTTCTAAATTCATTTCTATATCGTCTGTTTCTTCGTTTTCATCAATTTCCATTGGAGATTTGTCATGAATTTCTATATCAACTTTAAGTGCATTTGTATTGTTATTCTTTTTATAACCATCTTCAATGAATCTTAAGAAAATACCAACGACATCTCTATTTCTAGCTTCACACGCTTGTATACAAAATGTCATCGTTTTTAAAATCAAACTCCTATAATTATATAAATCAGGATTTTCATGTATATTATTATAAGATATGTATAAATCTTTTAAAGGTTCAAATGTCGTATTAATTTCATCATCAAATTGAAAAATAGATAAATTAATTTTAGCGTTTGCGAAAGAAAATTCAAGAGTTTCATAGAATATAGGCCAAAACTCTTCAACTGTTAATGCATTCCCGAAACTCGCGATAAATTCAATAACCGGCTCCCAAAGTAATTTGAAATTATTATACAAAACTCCGAGCATATATTTTAATACAAAATGATGGTATTCAGTATCCTTTGCAATCACATATTGTGTTGTATTAAATGACATTTTCTGTAATATATTTATTTGTGTTCTATATTCTTGTATAGATGGTGATATTGATTCAACTTCAAAACATTTACTAAATATAGAGAATTTTTCTACTTTATCACCTATTTGTACTGATTTATTTAATTCTTCAACATTTTCGAACAATTTATAAATATGTGTTGTTAATAAACGAACCTGCAAAAAAAAAAAAATTCATCATAGATTCATAAGTATTTAATTAATAACTAGCTGTCGCACGCGATTTCGTCTACGATGCATTGGAAAAGAACTTTATAAATCACCTATGTGTTCTTCCAGATGTTAAGTATTAATGTTAAATTTCATTGTTTTTTTTATATCATAAGGTAGCAAACGGGCGAGCGGCCACCTGAAATCGCTGAAATAGCGAAGTGACCGTTGCCCATAGACATACGCAATTGCATATGCGTTGCCTACCTTTAATCGACGGAGGAGAGGATGCACAGAAAGAAAATATTTTCTCTTTCCATGCATCCTCTCATCCGGAAAGTCCACTTCCACTTCCTAACCCTTCCTCACAAGAAAAAGGATGGGAAGGGAAAGAGGACTAAATTAGGCCTCCGGGACGCACACTCATCAGACGAAACGCGGAATTGCTTCCACTTCACGCCTGTCTTCTGTGTGGTCGTGGTATTTCGAGCCGGGCCAATTCGTGCCAAGATGTTAAAGCGGGCTCTACCACTGTCATCCATTACCATACACTGATATCCATTGAACCTTCTAACAAACATCCATCTAACTAAACAGTCTAATTTATAATATTACTAGCTATCACTCGCGACTCTGTCCGCGCGGAATTAAAAAAAAAACTTAATTAGTAGCCTATGTTTTCTTTCAGACGTTATTCCATATCTATGCCATGTTTTACACAAGATCCATGCAACCGTTTATGAGATATCTTCCAACAAACATCCATCCATCTAAACATTCACATTTATAATATTAGTAAAATTTAAAAACGTAAAATTTACTTACAATGTGAAATGGAGATGATACATTGGGTCTAAGATATGAATCGATTAATGATAAAAATGCATATGTTAATCCATTTTCTTGTTCATATGCTGTTAGATGTAAATCAAGAAGTTGCAATGCTGTTAAATAATTAGGATCCGCTGCGAATGGTACAATCACTGGCAAAAATTTATCAATATCACAAATGTTCTTCGTCATTTTACAACTGGATATATGTATAACACATTCGATAGCATTTGCTAATATAAATAAAACTTTTCTTGATTGTTTCGCGGTACCACTATTATCAAATTGTATTTTATTTTTCTCTTTATTTGCTTCCAGATTTTTATCATCCAGTATATCTAGGAGACAGTAAATGACTTCACTTATCTTCTTAATGCATATTTCAACATTCAATTTTTCAATATGAGGTAAACAAAATAAAACACTCATTAATTTATCAGGATTTTCAATATGACTTTCAACGTCACTTTCAAGAACGTTTTGTGCATATTCCATAAATAACGGCAGTCCTTTTCCAAAGTTTATCGGATATTTAACCCATTCGAATAATTTCATACCATTTTTAGATAATGGTGATTTTGTTAAGCATATTTTTGATAAAGTACACATAGATTCATTATTAAAATTTGATTGGACAACAAAGTTTAAGAACGGTGGAAGTATGTGTAAATCAAATTGTGAATAATCGACAACGTTTTCGACGAAATTAATAAGAATCTTCGGGAACGGTAAGGGCACTAGTGATTTTATAATTATTCCGGCATGTTCTTGTGATAAAAGTATATTCGAAGACAGTAGTAATAATGCACCAATCTGAGCGCAAACTTCTAAAACTCTTTCCGTTTTTTCTTCACAAATAACTTTAACAAGTACTATTGCAAATTGTTGAGGATTAATAAGGAATTTTCCTTTTTGATGTTCTATCACTTGTCCTGCTAATTTTAACACAAACTCCAAACATCTGTTAATATTATTATCTTCTTTGAAATTATCTTCTATAAATTTCATAACAGGAGTCCAGAATATTGAAAATTCTTTACATGAAATGCCATGGAGAGCATCTTCGATTGTTTGAGTTAGCACTTTAAACAATATTTCTTGATGTTCAATGTTATCTTTTAAATACTGTAGGAGAAGTGGAAAAAATGCTTCAGCACAGCTATGAAATTTATTAGCAACACCTTTGCAAATTTCAAATATCAAATGTCCTGTACCCGTAATTGCCTGGAAACAAGAAATGTATTGCAGTGTCAAAATTATTTTGATGGCTTCTGTTGATATGGTGGTAACTCAAACCATATATTTGAGGAGAGCATTTTTAATGTAAAAGTAATAAGTTAGGCTCAAAATGTTCAGATCAAACATATAGAACTATTTAATTTTTTATATTACTAGCTGTAGCCGGCAACTTTGTCCGCACACAAAAAAAAACTAAAGTAGTAACCTCTGTGTTTTTCCAGACTATGTTTTACATCTATGCCAAATTTCAGCTATATCCATTAAGCCATTCTGGAGATACCTTCAAACATATATCCATCCATCCATCTATACTTTTACATTAGTAAGACTAAAATTTAAAACTTACATGATCATTTGTAACCAGGTAATTTAAAGTATGCTGTAGAAATTTATTCTTGTCTCTTATATCTCTTGCGACAAATGCAAAACTTTCTGCAGCAAAATTATTAATATATTGAGGTTGATTCTCACTCAATAATGGTACAATCCTTTTAAGTACACTTTCTAGATCTTTCTTCAAATATGGTTTTAATATTTTAAATAAAAATGCCAAACATATTAATGTCCACTCTAGTCTTTCAGGATCTTTTGTGTTTAACAATTTTATAAGAATATCAAGAAACTTTGGAAAATGTGGATAGAAGTCATGTCTTAAATCTTTTGCTAAAGAAACTAAAATCCTGAAAAAAAAGTATTTTGTTAATATGAATAATTAAAATAAATTGTCGTGATTATTAAATTTAGAGTTTTTTTTACTATAGATTATAATTTATCTAATAAACTTGGCAATAAAATCGACAATTATTGAAAAAAATTTGTCTTGGGAATGTTATATTATAAGCAAACAGTAAACTAAAATGCTACACCAATAGGTTATATAAATTTTAAAAATATTGACCCAAAAATTTCTCAATATGAATGGCAACTAGTTGCCTTATAATTTCGTTCAAAAAATTAATGGTACTTACTCTAGTAATGGCTGCAAGCACAATTGGTCTTCTAAATTCAAATATTTCTCAACAGCATTTAATACTTCTTCTTTCTTATGTATTAACTGTTCTATGGTAACAACGCCATGGATTTCTTTTTTAAACTTTTTAAAGTTTTCCGTTAAGTTAAGAACGTTCCATTTTTGTAAAGCCAAGTGGAAGTGAGTTTCATTTTCCTCTGGATGGCCTGAATAAGCATGTTCGATGTGATATAACGCAGCATGGCGGATATCTATTAAATTTATTCGTTCCGCAAATGGAATAAACTGAAAAATTCAATTAAATCTTAAAAGGTATACTTCCGGCTTCGTCGTATTTACAAAGAAAATCGTAACCTAAAAATACATACCCGAAATGTGTTAGTTGTTTTATGTTTTACGGGTTTCGACTTCATGGTAACAATATTTTGTAATACAACTATCGCATAATTATGATATAATTATGAAAATGATATAAATTGATATTAAGAAAGCACTTAAAACCCACAAATTAAATACAACAAACATTTACAGTTCACCATACACCGTACACGTGCGTTTGACAAATGACAGCTGATATTGACATCTGGAAAGACAAAACTTTGAGCTGTAAAGGCATTCGGCGGCAGAAAATTTTATCAATAAATTGTACAATCATAATAAAAAATTACACATCTTTATCTGCCCTTAATTACGAACTCTAAAAGCTTAGAATTAGCTTTAAATTTTAAGACGTTCTCAAAGCATTTGGCATTTATTTATAAAAATATTTTCACATTTGCACA
This sequence comes from Papilio xuthus, assembly GCF_000836235.2. Lineage (NCBI taxonomy): Eukaryota > Metazoa > Arthropoda > Insecta > Lepidoptera > Papilionidae > Papilio > Papilio xuthus. The sequence continues at coordinate 364,240 of NW_013531107.1, read as the reverse complement.
ATCTATCAACTCTATTTCAGCGGATTTGTTTTTAAAGTCATTTATCTTGGCAATGTCAAATAAAACTTTGTTGAAAATTAAAAAAAATTGAATTGTGTTGATAATTAATTTTTCAATAATATTGAACTGAATTCTTTAGTCTACCTTATTATTTGCTATTAATCAATGCTTGCTAGGGCTGTTAATTCACTGCCATTTGGGCTTTCGCAAGGAATTACTAAACTTTACTTCTTAGGTAAGTATTATTTGTGATATAAAAAATCTCATTTCATCTATTATTTTAGAAAAATATCGCTTCCGTACGCTAATGTAGAGAATTTTGTATACATAGATCTTATAGGGAAATATATTTGTACAGTTACAAAAGCACTAGTCATTGTGAATACCATAATATGATAACAAATATGATAAGAAATTACACAAGACATCTGCAATAATAACTTTATTGTGAATCCCACAGCATTAACTTGGAAACAACAAGGGTTACATAGTCTTCAAGAGCATCACGCATATAATAAAATGGATGTAAAGATTTTGCCTGCCTTGCAAGATAACTATATGTACTTGATAGTAGATAAGGCTACCAAAGAAGCAGCAATAGTTGATCCTGTAGAACCAAATACTGTGTTAAAAGCTGTGGAAGAACAAGGAGTGAAACTGACAAAAGTTCTTACCACACATCATCACTGGTAAAGTATAATTATGGAGTAAATTCAAAAGTATCAAAGTTTTTTTAAGAAGTTAAGTAATTACAAAAATTACAGGGACCATGCTGGTGGCAATGAGAATTTGGTCAAAATGCACCCTGGTCTGGAAGTATATGGTGGAGATGAGCGTATTGGTGCTTTAACAAGGAAAGTAATGCACAATTCAAGATTTAATATTGGCAATCTGAATGTGCATTGCCTGTTTACACCGTGCCATACTTCTGGACATATCTGTTATTTTGTAACACCATCTGAAGAAGGGGAAGATGGTGCTGTGTTCACAGGTAACTAAATCTTATTAATATTTTAACTGTGAATATTTAGAAAGATGTTTCTTTGAAGGTATCTCCGGAATGGCTTAATGTATCTCATTGAAATTTTGTGTAGATGTAGAACATAGTCTGAAAGAACACAAAGGCTATAGTCCGTTCGCGTTAAGAAAATAGTGAGTCATATGTACAACTACAGGTGCATTCACAGTGGAGTAAAAATTGTAATAAGTATAAACATTGTAAATTACGCGTCTCTCTCTCTCTGCTATGGATTGATCCACTTTTGTTCCTTGGAATAGGTGAGGTATTCATTTTCAAAATTTAATGTTGAACGAGTAACACGCAAAATACACAACGGTTTTTGATTGAAGGCCTGACTTCAACTGGTCACTGTGAACTCGACTTTCTAATTTCTTGCATTTTAATTGGCTGCGGGGCGTGGCCAGTCCACAACGATGACTCACTATTTTCTTAACGCGACCAGACTATAGTTATTAAGTTTTTTTTATTCAGACAGCTAGTTATTAATATTAAAAATATTCAAATTATATAGTGGCTTGTGGCTAGCTGAGAGTATAAATATGTTTGCTGAAGGCTTTCTTATGAAATTGTATGCTACCATAAAAGCATTGTATAGTTTTGAGAAACCTGATTTATGTCCATACTATTTATTTTATGTATCATTCTGGTTAATTCTGATTTGATTCTGACAGGTGATACATTATTCCTTGGAGGATGTGGCAGATTCTTTGAAGGCACTGCTGAACAAATGCACCATGCCTTAATAGATGTGTTAAGTAACCTTCCAAATCAAACTAAGGTGTTCTGTGGCCATGAGTATTCTTTGCAAAACTTGAACTTTGCGTTACACGTTGAACCCGAAAATGAAAAAATTAAGGAAAAGATTAGTTGGTCTAAACAACGAAGAGATGAACGAAAACCAACTGTAAGTAAATAAGAACATTCCTTTTTGTTAATAAATTTGATCTTGTCTTTTACCAATAAATACTGAATCCTAGAATAAGAAAGAAAACGATGAGGATGATATGTGTTAGAAAGTATCTCCAAAATGGCTTAACGGATCTCAATGAAATTTAACATGGATGTAATACATAGGCTGGAAGACCACATAGGCTAATTATCTACTAATAAGATATTTATTTTTCAAATGTCGAAGATTTTGCACTTTTTTATGTGTAATCTAGTAATTTACAGAGGTATTTTATAATATTCAGTGCAACTAACATTGCAGCTTATTTCTAAAAGAACATCATAGTAACATGGAATGTGGATACATCCTGATATTGATGTAATTTGAATAAAATTTCCAGGTTCCGTCAACAATTGCCGAAGAAAAGTTGTACAATCCTTTCATGCGAGTGATGGTACCTTCAGTTATGGAACATGCTAATAAACATAATCCTATAGAAACTATGAAAGCCATTCGTCTTGAAAAGGATAATTTTAAAGGTTGATTAATTGGATGTAAATTTTGTATTTTTATGTTTGCATCTTATTTTGTTAAATTTCTTGTACTTGTTTCAATAAATATTATTTAAACATGGCTAAGAGTTCTTCTTTCCTACATTTTTAATTTGCTTTAAATACTTATAAAACCTGCCCAAACTCTTGTATAGAACAGAGTATATGACATCTCTTAATACAAATTTCAAATTCTGAATAAAAATTCAAGTAGTAAATATTAAATGGTTTAATATAACTTAAAGCTGACTATCACAAGAGAATAACTGAGTAATGTTGGTACCAATGTCATTGTTCCTTCTTTATGTAGGCTGACATTTCTTCTACATATTTCTCTTTCGATCTCTCAAACATAGCCACATATACCTGAAAAAAAAACAAATTGGCATAAAAAGAGAACGAAATATATACTATCTTCATACAGATTATATCTTAACATGTACAGTAAATATAATTTGTAAGACCACTTTTCCACTAAGCAACATTATCATTTCCACCGTGGCAATAAAAATAAGCAGATGAATAACAAGGATACATACTCTCTTTTCATCATGAGTCAGGTTTCTCCATCTTGAAGCTAATTGCCTCGTTATTTCCTGTTTTGAAGGCTCTGATCCCATTTCTGTAGCAGTTTCAGCTACAACTAAAGGTCTCTGTTCTTGACAAAATTGGAAGAAAGCATTGCAGGGTTTTTTCGGAGCATTTGGATCTCTTTCAGGCTAAAATGAAAGGATTTTCATTATTCACACTTGACATTTCATAATTGTTGTAACTGTACACATATTATTTTATAAAATGGTATTGGTTATATTTTTTATATTGTTGAGATCATGAGAGAAATTTATAATATAGAAACACTAGTGTAAACTAACCTTATCTGCTTTACTTTTTCTTTTTGTTCCTGTTTTCTTGCCTCCTGTAGCGTTTTGCTTTTCAGCATTTCTTGGCATCGGTTGAGATTTGGTTACAGGACGAGCGACCCGCGATGTCACCTCTGGCTTAACATCAACCTCCACAGCTGTTATTCTGAACGGATCACCATGTTTATCCAGTCTTTCAACCAGAAGTTTTATATCTTTCTTATATCGTTTTGTTATTCTTTTAACTTCATGTATCCTGCAAGGAATGCAATCCTATCATACTTCAGTAACACACAAATAATAACATCGCGCTAAAACACGAACCTATTTACAATTCTTTCGTTATCCTGTTGCAGTACCTCACATCGCTCTAACAATAACTGATATTTTCGTCTGCAAATATCCTCCTCGGAAGGTAAACTAACCATATCATCTGAGTCGTCAGAAATATTCGAGTTAATCTGCTGGACTGTCATTTTAAATTATTTCAAAGCTACAAAGTTCAACACAACAAAATTTCTTTTTATTTAGTTGTCGCTCGCCTGTCATTTGTTAAAATTTGTTTACGTTGGCAGCACTGCATGTTTTGATACTCAGATTAAATAAAAAAATCACAAAATTAATTTGAAAATAAAAATAATTACGATTGTAAAAATACGATTTTTTATAATTAAACACTTGTTCAGTAGAATATTATGTGCATTTACTTTAGAATTAAATTAAAAACAGGTCTTTCATCATTAACGTTTAATTTAAAATTTCGTTTTTCCAAGCAATTTGTTGCAAAATATTTAAGTAGGCGGTGTTCATTGCTGGAAAATGTATATTGTGTTAATCTTATAACATAAAAAACATTACTTTACTTCTTTACTACTCTTACTTTCTTTACTCATGTCTTAGTTTACCTTTAACCTTTATTCGCAGTATTCGCTAATCACAATTATTGTTGGCGTTTGCGCGGTAGAGCCGGTGCAGATCCGGCAAATCATAAGGTTGATTTTTACAAAAACATTGATCGAATTTTCATTCGCAAAATATGTTATTTGTCCTTATATTTTTGCGTGCAGTTATGTTTTGTTTTTGGTCGTTGAAGTTTATTAAATGATAGTTATTGTGAAAAAATATTTAGATAAATATACTCATTACATTGCACAAATGTTTATCAAGAAAAGCAATGAAATGTGTTCCGGCTTTATCGAAAAGAAATGTGTTTATATATTTTATATTTCTGTTTTTATTGTATTTAATTTATCTATTAAATACTTGCTTAGTTGACGAAAAAAAGGTAAGTTAATTTTATCGCTTCTTTAAATAATTGACTTGTTTCATGAATATTGTTTTGTTTTTGATATCTTCTTATTGTCGGTTTCTGAAATTCAATACCTCTTTTAAAACATACTGTTACCTTATCTCTGTTATGTCACAGGCAGAGAAATACGAAGATTTTGGTGTCGGGATCTCACGGTTACTCTAAAATATATTTTCTCTTGTAGTTCAATTTCAAAACATTTTTTAACGCACACCACATATCAAGTTATAAAAGTGCGACGATCCGATTTGTTTCCCTTCTTGGGTACAAAACAGACGATAGCCTTGAAAGTAAATACAGGAGACTGAAAAATCAAAATTTAGTGCCCACTAAGAGACTGCCAGATGCCTTGATTATCGGCGTTAAGAAATGTGGAACACGCGCACTACTTGAATTTTTAAGGTAACTTAAAGTTTCATAGATTATTTAGGTGGTAGGTACTTTTTTTTATCAAATTTAGACCACGCGGCGTCCACGCTGTGGCAGCGCTTTGCATGATAATCAACTACAATCATATAGAGGCCGTGGGACGTGGTATTGTGTGTTGGGTTTACTGTTAATCTACTGACCTTTGACTTAAATAAGCTTAATTTTTCTACATCCATAACTTTTGTTTTATTTTTAGGTTACACCCAGACGTGCGAGCTGCTGGATCAGAGGTCCACTTTTTTGATAAGTTCTATCATAAGGGTTTCGAATGGTATCGGTATGAACTTTTATATTTATATATTAGATATATAAGACTTTACTATTTTATATTGCATAAGTCAGTGCTTGAACACGATTTCACGTGATGTTAAGTGATGATGTGGTCAAAAGATGGTACGTGCTAGCCCCCACGTTATATTCCATTTGCGAGTGATGGTATTTTACAATCTCATATTTTTACTTATCTATATATCATACAGCATTTTAACAGTGGTGGAAGCAATTCCGCGTTTCGTCTGATGAGTGTGCGTCCCGGAGGCCTAATTCAGTACCCTTTCCCTTCCCACCTTTTTATTATAAGGAAAGGAGGTGGAAGTGGACTTCCCGGATGAGAGGATGCATGGAAAGGGAATATATTTTCTTTCTGTGCATCCTCTCCTCCGTCGATGAAAGGTAGGCAACGCATATGCAACTGCGTATGTCTATGGGCAACGGTCACTTCGCTATATCAGCGATTTCAGGTGGCCGCTCGCTCGTTTGCCACCTTATGATATAAAAAAATACGATATATCTAACGTAATAGTTTTATGAGTATGAATAATACTCATTAAAATAGGCAGGATGTTAATACTTTTGTCAATTGTTCTCATTAGGAAATCGGCCAAGTTGCGACGGCCCACTTATGCGCTGAGGTTATGCTATGATTTGTCATATGATAAAAAATAGTACTCAGAGACACTTACGTATACTTAAGAGTATATATCGCCGTATAATTATTTCAAAATAAAATAGACATATAAATGTGTCTTGATCTATTTTATATATAACACAATATTTGGTAGTTTAAAATAGAATTAACGGTCCTTTTAGAGAGAAAATGCCAGCAACGATAGAAGGTCAGATAACGATGGAAAAGACACCGTCGTACTGGGTGACACGGTCCGCGCCGCGACGTGTCTATGCTATGAACCCCGCTGTCAGACTGTTAGCTGTCGTACGAGACCCAGTCACCAGAGCTATTAGTGATTATACGCAATCTGCTAGGTAAGAATACTTCTATTATTTGCCAGTATCTCGTTTCGAAAAAAAAAAATCTAGCAGTAGTTGACTTGATAGTTGACTTTACGCACTTTTGGTTTTGAGTATTCCGAAATTTCATCGGTCCATCCCGGCATCGGCAACAGATTTTGAGGAAACTATTGTTATTTTTTGTTAGTGGTTTGAAATCTTCATCCAAGAGGATTTTTCCTATTTTACGGAGAAAAACTTATTTTGATGGGGCCTCTTTCAACCAAGTACTAAATAAGTTGAATTCACATGTTTATTTTATATTTCAGTAAAAGGCCGAGTCTGCCGAGGTTCGAGGATTTAGCGCTAGTTAATAGTACAGTGGGTTGGGGTGGGACGTGGTCCGTCGTTGACGCGTCGTGGCCGCCGGTGCGACTGGGCGTATACGCGAGGCCGCTGCGTCGCTGGTTGCGAAGGTTCCCTCGCTCTAGACTGCTGCTTATTAGTGGAGAGAGATTGGTTGCTGATCCCGCAGCTGAGATGGCTAGAGTACAGGTTTGTTTTTTTTTAGTAGAATAAGCTAAGCGACTTATGTTACTAGCAGAGGTAAGTACAAAGAAATAAAAAAGCCGGGGTCTCCTTCGTCCGAAAGTATCAAAGAAGTATGCTACTTATATTAGGATCTAGAATCGGATACAATTATAGTTGTGTAAGAAAATAATGTTTTCATGAAAAACGTCAAAAATATTTCTTTGTTACAGGAGTTCCTTGGGTTGAAGCGATTGATTACAGACAAACATTTCTATTTCAACTCTACAAAAGGGTTTCCCTGCCTTCTTAAGTCGGAAGGAAAGTCGACACCACATTGTTTGGGTAAGACGAAAGGTCGCAACCATCCGTACATAGATCCTGTGACAATCGAGCGTCTGAGAGAATATTATAGACCCTTTAATGAGAGGTTTTATGAGTTATCTGGTATTAATTTTGGATGGCCTTAACAGTGGTAGAGCCCGCTTTAACATCTTCGCACGAATGGGCCCGGCTCGCCCGGTGAAATACCACGACCACACAGAAGATAAGCGTGAAGTGGAAGCAATTCCGCGTTTCGTCTGATGAGTGTACGTCCCGGAGGCCTCATTTAGTCCTCATTCTCTTCCCACCTTTTTTCTTATAAGGAAAGGATGGGAAGTGAAAGTGAACTTTCCGGATGAGAGGATGCATGGAAAGGGAATATATTTTATTAATGTGCATCCTCTCCTCCGTCGATTAAAGGTAGGCAACGCATATGTAATTGCGTATGTCTATGGGCAGCGGTCACGCACGTCAGCACGGCCGCTCGCTCGTTTGCCACCTTATGATATAAAAAAAAAAACAATTAGAAATGTATTCATAATATAGTCATACTACCAAACTACAGTAAATGTATGTAACCACTTGAAATATAAAATTACATTTTTAGTTTCTATAGCGCGCTTTAGTATGTGTAGTAGTCGTGAATGACACATAAAATCAGCGAAAAATAATAATTCTTTAGGAACAAGTTATAGTTATAGTCTTATTCTAGATGTAGAGCAATCCTAATAATCTCAAAAAATATATAAAGTTTTACGCTTATTAAAAGTTAACTAATTTTAGTTATTTAATCATGACCATAGCCATGTTGTTGTATGTATGTCAAATGATGAATTTGCTTATAGCCAAAGCATTGAATTTTTCTTTTTGATGTCGGTATCATTTTTTATTAGGTTATAAATTATTAACTATGAATGAATGCGGCAAAAGAAAATATTTTGTGATACTTATTTTAATCTATCCCCTTTCTTTTTTATTACTTCCTTAACTTGTTCTTATACTTATATGTATTAAGCACTCGTACCAAATACCGTTAACGTGAAGTTTTAGGGTGTTTTGAGACACATTTTTATACAGTAAATATAAACGCGTTAATGATTTTTCTCTTTTAATATGTAACCAATAAAAAGCATATTTTTTTTACTAAAAACACATTTAAAGCTCTAAAGTTGGGGAGTGACCGACGTTATGAGGTGTAATGTAACATGAAACACGGCGAGCATTCACTAAAATTATACAGTACGTTATGTTACGGGGAACACAACGCACTGACTGATGAATGCTTGCCGTGTAACATGTTACATTACACCTTGTAACGTCCGTTAGTACCCAGGTTAACTAATCGTTATTTGAATTATTGTTTTTATATAAAAAAATAGTTAATACAATTACGTACTCATAGTATTTAATATCATAGTATTGCTTCCAAAAATTAGGCTAGAAATCGATAAACATATACAAAATTGTTGTGTTTTGCGCTTTTAACATGTAAGGTTGGGTTAGGACATATCAAATAAAACTAAAGTAATACATAATGATAATTTCTGATAAAGAACCATACTACTTGGTACTTGGATTTATAAAGTACATAGAAATTAATATATATTTCTAGTAATAACTTGTATTGTAATTGCTTAAGAAACAACAAGAAATCCTGTACGTTTCCTATTTTAACTTTTTTCTTTAGGTATTTGACATTTTGTAGCTTGAATATGACTAAAAAGCAGTACTCGTTTTGCTAAGTTTTGTGTTGTAGTTTTATCTTCACCATTTTTGGTGTAATTTTATAGTTAGTAGGTTAATAGGAAGTTCCTATCATATCATTGATTAGTTCCTTATATTGTAGAATAATTTATAATTGTAATTATAATACATTACAAACAACGGTTGTGGTAATGGGTATTCTTGAATATGTAGTTATAAGTTGGTCTGAAGACTTATTAGAGGGTAGACATAAAACAAATTTAATTAAATAAAAATAGTTGTTTTGAGTCCAGTTTTTAATTTGTAGAATAATCGCTATTCTATTTGTGAATGACTTTACTAGAACACATTGAATGTTTTTTTTACTGGATTTTTTTAAGTCTACCCTCTTTACGAATAGATAAAATTAAATCAAAAATAATTTCTAGTGGTTGTGTATTTAAACGAAATATTGCGAAGATGAAACAGACTGTTAAGTGTAATTTTGATTGTTATTCCATTTTACTTGTTAAACTTAGTGTAGTGTATGCATAAACGTAGTGTTGTTTGTCTCGGGCGTACACGCTATAAGTACATGCCGTAGAGAGGTGACGTCAGTCGATGTCAGACCGTTGGACCGGTAACACGTGTCGGTACGTGAACGAGCCAAATACAACACAACGAATGCTACACTTAGTATTAATGCACAGAGCCATCCTTATCACACGTGCCATGATTCGTTTTAAAAATATAGCTTTAAATGTCAAAATTATAATAATAGTTGTAATAAAAACGAATTATTGATATACTTGTTTTATTATATTAGTAAGAGATAATCAGGTCACATTATTAGAAATGTGTGTAGGTAAACTAATTGGTTTTATTTGTACAAAGTTAATTGTGCCTGTGCCGACTATAGCAAATATTATTCGTACGTCATCATTATATTTTGCGTGAAGGCTTGCTATTTCTTCGCCGCTGGGAAATTTCTCTGATTCGCTGAAAAAAATACACGAATACAACGATAGGAATTAAAAAAGACGTATCTTATATTACTAATATATTAAGATGGATGGATGGATATTTGTAAGAAGATATCTTCAGAACGGATGCATGGATCTTACTAAAATTCGGCATAGATGTAGAACATAATCTGGAAGAACACGTAGACTACTAATTAAGTTTTTTTTAATTCCGCGCGGACGGAGTCGCAGTTAACAACTGCTATATATAATAAAATATTCTTATTCATGTTATAAACATTACCTATACTTTTTATACTTACTCTAAGCATGAAATTCTGAAATGTGGTACAGGAGGATTGGTCTTTCTAAAATGTTGTACATCTCTGTTGTATACATTGAAATCTATTTTAATATTTGTTTCACCGGTCTCATTATGAGATTTAATAATGCTTAACTTTTTCAACACTGAAACTATGTCGACACAATCTTCAGGTGATACTAAAGATCTGTTCTGTACGCTTACTGTGTTAGTCTTTTTTCTAAAAAAATCTGCAGTCTCTTCTAGACTACTCAAGAAAGATACTTTCAGGTCTAACCAATTTTCATAATTTTCTGGATGAAATTTTAGAAATTCGTAAAATAAATTGGCTATATTTGATTCGTTATTAATACCATAAATTTCAGGTCTTCCAAAATCGTTATCATCCGGTATCCATTCTTTACTTAGATTCTTTTGTATTATGTCACGATAATCGTCTGATTCATATTTTTCATTATTAAAATCACTACTTGTGCTTGGCGCGTCTAATGATTTGTTGCGTTTTTCAGAAAGACGTTTTAATATGTTAAATGGATTCCGTACTTTTTTACCACTAGAGTTAGCATTCTCATCTATTACGCAGTCAGAATCTGAAGAACTTTCTAGACTTATAAAACTTCTATCGAGAACTTTAAAATTATTTGTCACATAAATATCTGCGTTGTAAGATTTATTGAATGTTTTAATTAGATTGGAAAATGCTCTTCTATGACGTGCAGATGATTTATTATCATTTTCAAGTTTCTTTAGTCTTTCTGCCATTTCTATTATGTTATTAAAATTAATAGTATAAGTATCGGAGTCTGATAAACGTGGTTTTTTCTTTATCTGTTCACCATCGTCATCTAGTTCTATCGTGTCTAAAATATTATGATCTTCAATAATTTCGTAATCATTTGAAAGTTTAATTTTCGAAGCATAACGAGAATTATACGTCTGTATTAAATTGTTTATAGCAGCCAATGGTTCTGTATGCACTTGTCCAGATGTAACAAGATTTTTTAATCTCGCAGCTAATCTCTTTAAAGATTCCAAATGAAATTTCTTGGTACTATCTCGCGATCTTTTCCTTTGTCGTCGATTATATGGACGATTAAAATTATTACGCGGTCTATAAAAGTTTTGATATCTAGGGAAATATTGAAATCTGGGTGGGAAGAGCAAATTTCCTAAAAGTGGTCTTTGAAATGACATATTGAAATTATTACCTAAAAGTGGTCTTTGAAATGACATATTGAAATTATAGTTATTAACTCTTGCATATGAATGCCACCAGTTAAATGGTCGGTATGGAATATTCCTTGGGTCATTCATAGGGGAATAATGTATGTATGGTGGTATTTGATATCTGTTATAATTGCCACGAATTCTCGTAAAGTTAGCTCTATTAATGTCATCTGTAGAATTAGATGTTTGAGATTCTTGTGGAGATGGGACACGTAATTGTTTAGTTCTTACTGAGTTCAAATTAAGTACATAAGTACTTTTATTAAAGGATATATTCTTTGGAATGAATCTTTCGTTAGGTACATTTAGAGTTACTACTTCACTGTTTAATAAATTTGGTATATTTTCAAAGTATTTGTGCAGTTCATTTGTATTACATGGCTTTAATTGTCTGTTTTTTAATTTATCTATTTTATATAGATAGATAAATGATTGATCTTTACTTTTAGGCTTTTTACAATTTGGAGTTTCGCCCATTTCATTAATTTGCAAATCTGAAAACGTAAATAATAATTAACTTGTATAAAAACGGCTAAACACTGACGTATATTCGTCCGGTGGCGGCACCGACTAGTTTCGAGCCCATCGGGAGTCCTGCATCAAAGTGAGTGGGACTGGTATTATTTCGCGGACGTGGCCAGTCGCTCACTGACTAGTCGGTGCCGACACCGGACGAATATACGTGAGTGTTTAGCCGTGTTTATACAAGTTTGTTATAATGTCTCACGAAAGTGTGAATAATTTAATCGTAAATAATTGGTCATACGTTTTCGTCATGTCATTTTTCTCAAATCTTACAAGTATAAAACGCGAATTTGGAATTGGAATGAAATTTGGACGTTTGTTACAAGTTATGTCAAGACCGGCTTGCATAGATTCTTTTGAAATTTGGTATAAATGTAAAACACAGTACGGAAGAACACATAGGCTACTAATTAAGATCTTTTTCAATTCTGTGCGAACGAAGTCACTTGCAACAGCTAGTTACATGGATAAATAAAAACAAAAAATATTACTTACCATCGGGATCATCAACTACTGATGATTTTCTTTTTAAATTACATCTCTCTTCATCATCATTGCTTAATAATATCACATCACTCTGTTTATCAGTTTCCACAATTTTTAATTCATCATCAACTATTTTCATTAATGAATTTTCTGAATTATTTCCTTCTGATGTAATATTTGTTTCATCTGTATAACATATATCCAAAGCATTTGTATCCATATGTCTAAACACTTTATAACCCCATCTACTCAAAGTTGCGTAAACTTTATATTGAATAAACGATGTTTTATCTCTTAGCAATAAATCATAGGCTTGTTGTAGAGAAACTTTTACATCATTATGTTTAAGGAGTAGACTATTCTGAAAATATAAAAACCATCAGATAAAAGCACCGATAGCCAAATTACACTTACAAGACAAATTACAAGTACAAACTATCAATATTGTGGCAGTGGATTCATCAGCCAATTCAACTATTGTCTTAAACCATAACATAGCCAAAGGAAATTAGTAAATTCTGCTAATCTATATATATAAAAGAAAGTCATGTTAGTTACACTATTTATAACTCACGAATGGCTTTACCAATATGGCTGAAAATTGGCGAGGAGGTAGCTTAGAGCCAGGAGACGGACATAGGCTACTACTTATTCTTTTTTTTCGAATTTATGCCTTGAAGAGCTTCTTTTTATTTAACTTATCTATATATTAAGTTTTTTTATATACCCACGCGGACAGAGTCGCGGGCGACGGCTAGTGTTTTAATAAAAAAAGGTTACTATGATAAGAAAATTTGGACAAGTAAAATACATGAATAATACATCAGTAATGGTTTTTACTCTAGTGCCCTATAGTGTACTACAGTGCCCCGGTGAGACTTCTATGGTGCCCTCCTTTTATACCCCTTGCCTTGGAGGGGAGAAGTTAACAAAGTAATCTTAGACTGTAATTCTCAGATCTGTGGTTTACTGTCCAGTGAATCAGTCACCCAAACACAACCTAAACTAGCAACGGCACTGAGATAAATAATACTCAAATATTGTAAACTTACAATTTCCATCAAGAAAAGGGCTTCTTCGGGATATAAATATAATTGTTTTCCAACATTATGCCCCATGAACTGCCAATGACCACCTGATTTTTGTATCACCGCCGCTAACATCAAGTTTTCTCTCCATTCTGCATGACTCAACATACCACTAAAACAAATGAATTCATAATTATATAATTCATCTTCTTAATCTTGGATTATCCCTTTGTTTAAATGTAACATATTCCACGTGATAATGTTTTTACCTCGGATGAAAGAGAATTTGTCAAGCAATATCTAGAATACACTATGAGAAACTTTGATAGTTCGAGTTGTAATAGATCTTTTTGGACAACACATACATGTACACGCATTAACTTTTTGATAAAACTGCTAACACAAAGTATTTAATAGCAAGTTACATTTACCTTTTTTCAATTCGTTCGGCAGCAATAAGTTGTTTTCGAGCATCTATAGCGGATTGTATCTGCTTAGCCTCGAGCCAAGAGCCATTAGGGAATATATCTTTCAAGCCCAATTCAGGTAAAGTTGCTTGATTTTTAGTTATTCCTTTAGCCACAAGGTCGTATCCACTGTAATAATTTAGTTACAATCAACAAAAAGGTGACTGTCATGCTACTGTATCAAATTAAAATGTATACTAACGATAAAATAACTGGTTTATTCATTGTGCCGTTCTTCTATTCAACACTAAAATATGTTAAAAGACAATTTTTTGAAACAACTTTTATAATATTTCTATTATTCATTTGAGCATTGAGACTACCGGATGCATGACGACCACATTACATACGTATTCATTTATTTATAACATAACAAAGTAACATTAAAAATTGGTTTAACATTAGTAAAACTTAAAGAAACTATAACAAATCAATGAGAATTACAGACAACTTGTGAAAAGCTGACATTTTGACACTTGACACATGACACACCCAAAGAGTATAGTAAGTATACCATACTCTTTGGGTGTGTCACACACACACACCTTGACGCAAATTGCGAAAAGTGTTGCAAACAAAAAAAATCTTCAGTAAAATGCTGCCAGCAGAAGCATTAATATTTTTTATATAAAGTTGTGTTTTACCTTGACAAACAACCAACATTACGCTCACTACATTTTCAAGTTGTAAAAGTACAACATTTTTATGGGGAAAGATTCAACACTGAATCCTTGCCCTAAAATATAATATGATAAAATTTAAAATTGTATAATCCGAAGTTTCTTAGTTTGAGCGCAAGAGGGCCGCAATATTTTTTTTTACGTTTCTTCAAATATCACGAAAGGACATCTAAAGATCTTTAATTTTTCGTAGTAAAAGCTGAAAATAACATTTAGAGATTTCTTCGAGAAGAAGAGAAATATTCTTGACTACCAAACCCTTGAAAGGGGCGTATTAAATGGGTAATATTGTCAATTACTTAGCATGTTATTAGGGGAGAGCTCGGATTAAAGACTCGGAGGAAGCAGTTGCTAAATATTAAATTACGCGATACAATATTAAAAAAAAATCAGGATTCAAAGGCTCTGAAAATTCAATAAGAGACTTGTCGAATATTTAAATTAAAAACAAACCAAGTTCGAATCTTTTAGCGATAAATTGAAAAAAAAACCACAAGCACACACAGCAACTTATATTATTTAATTGAGCAAGTTCCGTGGGATTTTATGTAACGAACTCTACGTGTGGTGTCAAGTTCGTCGACCATTAAATACAGCCGGAGTTGTAGCGTAGGCTACGGTTGTAGACTCGTAGCATCTATTCACGGTAGCGTAGCATGCCTGACGGGTATCGATTAGTCCGTCGGAATTAGCCGAAGACGACCGAGCTTGCACGAGCAACCCCGACTCAACCCCGTCGTGTCCATACATAGCGGAAGTAATGAAATGTACAGAAAGATATGAACCGGATAAATTGCCGCTTTTCATCTTCGTCGTTTTCTTCAATGTTAAATCCTTTTCCATGGTACGGGGGCTTTGTTGATAAATTACCTGTATTCTTTTTACTAATTATCAATTAATTATTAATTAATAAAATAATATTTCTAGAATCTACATACAAGAAAATATCCAACATTTATACGTTTTAAAAAGTAACCGGTACTTTGTTTCAGAAAGATAATAACAGTAGTAACTAAAGTCTCCGCGCTCTGAAATGGAAAAGCGTCATTAAGCTCAAGTTAATTGGCCGTGTGTACGTTAAGAGTGTACTCTAGGATGTCGCAGTAGAGTACACGCTCATTGCGACTGCAGTCGACGAGGGCTGGAGGCGATTTAACGTATTGTAATACGAGTTTATACGACGCGCCGCCCCCTCGCCAGCGAAACCGCCTTGCCAAGTCCATAGCTTAGCTACGACACGCCGATAGTCGTTCGTCCACGTACGCTAAAGCCGGCCGGCATCGATTTAAAGCTTCAAAATCTTGATATATCAATTTCTGAATCGAAACACGAACATGCACGTGAATTTAAGTTATGTGCAGATGTAACTTAAGAGTGGTGCGCCTCTCGAGCATACGGTGTTATTTACGGTATATTTTGACGTGAGCTTCTGCTGCTAACTTCAAGTCGTGAAAATAATGGGGTGATGGATAGTGTTATCGGTCGTTTTTTGCCGTAAAACGTGTTTTTAACGCTTGTGAAGTGGAAAAACCATTAACATTTTTTCAGGAAATGCGTTGGTGGTGCTTTATGTATTTAAGTTAACGTTTTTTTGCAATTTATTTACTGAAACTTTCTGTGATTTGTAAAGAAGAAATTTTTATTTTGGTTTAAAAGAACATTGTTTTCAATTTTCCCTTCAGTGAAGTGCTGTTTTGTCGTTTCCATTATAACCTAAAAACTTGGAAATACACAAACACTTCTGGTAATTTAAGGTAAGTGTATATTAACAACGATTTTTTTTTGTAGAATAGTTACTGTTTTTAAATGTGTGAAAAAGTAATGTGGTAAAAGTTTGTTCAAAGGTTATGTGTAACTTAATAAGCTCGTAAAATTATTCAAGTTTGAGTTCAGAGCTTTTAGTAATTTCCGTTTAAATATAAATAAGAAAACGATTCAGAACCTTGATTACATCGTCTATGGTTGTTTTAAGACTTCTTATTAAATTGTAGCCCAATTATTATATTCAATCATTTGTAAACAAGAACATTTAATTTATTTTATAGCGCCATCTTTGATTCAAGTACAGAACTATACGTAAGTTACGCTTCGGTCTCGCAGCGCCAAAGTGACACGAACATGCTGCAGTCACGCGGCGTTGACGCGCGTCGCAACATGTTTGCGTGGGTGTAGATCGCTTTGTGATAAACAATTTTGTGTTTTCATCTTTATAAACTTTAAATTAAGTGTGAACAACTTAGTTATTATTACTTATTATCGAGTTATATTACAATAATTTGTATTTTAAAAGTGTTATTTGTGAAGTATATGAAAGTTTGTGGTTGTGTATGTGTTATTTACTGAGTACTGGGATTAGGATTTTGGCGGTGCAGTGAAGGTCTAGGGCTGGCATGAGGAAAATAAATGGTAAGTAAGTAATAAATGTACAAGATTTAATTGCAATTTATAGCGTGAAAAGTTGTTCGAGCGTTCCGATAAGCTTCGAGAAGATAAGAGTTTTTTTTGAATAACTACCTAAGTGTACACTTTAAAGTAATTTTTGTTACATTTAAAACAATCTTTCGTAGTGTATGCTGTTGCGATTAAATTTCTGTTCAATCTAAAATGTAGAGAGAGGGGAATGTTACGTTGGTAATAATAAAAACAACGGGGACAAAATGCTGACTGCGAGTCATGCACAATGCACTTATTGCAAGGGGACGAGTAATATAATATTATGATGTAAAATGTATATTTGTGTCGTTATTATGTTTCGTAATACGGATAAAACTTTGTAAACTTTGAATCTTCATGTTTTTAATATAAAATTTCGTAGAAATGTCTAATTACTAAGTGTGACTTTAAAATGTTATTGACGTATTTTGTTTGATAAATAATCTTATAGTGAGGTTAAAGGTTATATTTTTGAACGAATGATCTCTTGAATAACAAAATTACATATGTAAAATTTTGATAACACGTTCAAAATGTTATGTAATTATAATACGTGCTACATCAAAATTGAACCTACAATTTACATATATTCAATTGGTATTTACATAATTATTAAATTATTTGGATATTATATTATTGTTTCACATTTACTGGTGCCAGTGACTTCACGCCAGGCGCATTCATCACTACTGTCCTACTATACTGGCATAATGTAAACACGGCATTATTGATTTTTACGAAAAAAAATGTAGAGCGTCTCTTACGTGTTGTAATCTTTAATAACGATATTGGAGTGAATTTATTTATAACTGAACGTATACTTGTAGTGGGTAGTTTATGATCTGTGGTGTAGGCGCGTGCTCGAGAGTTCGCTGGCCGAGGCTTATGGTAGTTTCACACGAGGGCAGTACAATAAAGCACAACAGTAGAAAGTGCAGTGTTGTTCTTACTTGTACACTTACCAAAACACTACTTTAACGGATGTAGAGTCAGCAGAAATATTAGCGGTTAAGTAATAGTCAGCCGGACCGGTGCGATACCTCGGAAGCTGTGCTACGTGTCGCCTGATAAATGAGGGTAATTTTAAATATCCATTTTCCTTACGTCCTCTGTACATTAATGGTGGGCTGCTTTACCTAGTTTAAGTTAATAATAGCGTTAAATTCGCTATTGTAGCAAAATATAAAAAAAATGTTTTTGCTTTTTGCATTACTCTATCCTCGACAGTTGTGCCCTGGTGTGAAACTAGCGTTAGTTACGAGCAGAAAATCAAATAAACAGTCGCTTTTATATCGAATCTGATGCACTTGTAGCCTTGCGCTTTGCCGTGTGTTGTGTTAGTAGACAAGGTTGTCAGCTTGGCAATTGTGTAGAGAACTTGATTTGCAAGATATTGGAATTAATTGTTTGCGACCTTGTTAATGATAAGTTGTTTGTTTTAAACAAATGAATGAAACAGAGAATTGCTTTTGTTTCTTTAAATGAATGTAACATTTGGTTATAAATATTTCAACCTTAATTATCAAAACATGATTTTTTAAGTCTAATTTAATTTCTTAGTTATGTGCAATTTTATTATGTTAGTTATTGTTTCTTGGTTTAATCTGTGTTACCTATAATAAAAACTTTTCTTTCTTTCTTCTTTCTTTCTTCTTTGGTTATTATGCCACGTTTTTCATGAAGCATGGCACACGTGAGCTCTAATAATTATGAGATTAGTTTTCTTTTACTTTAATCCTTCAGCTAAAGTTAAAAAGCAATCTGTCATTAAATTTTCAATTTTAAGAACTCTTATTAACATTAATATGGTAAAAAAATACTTGAGTATTTTAATTACAATTGAATAGGAATCAGTTAAATTATAATAACTATCTATTAAATAAAATTAATTGATGAAAGTGTCAGAAAATAATGATATTTTGATCAAATTAGTTCTCACACAATTACGGTGTCACATAAAGACATGCTAGAACTGCTTATAATATGCTACCGTCTACATTTTACAACATTCTAAAGATCATTGGGTAACTTTCTCGGTGTATTAGACGAAAACAATCTTAGAATTAACTTAAACTAATATTAACAGACCACTTTTGTCTCGGAACAAACAAGGAAAAAAAAGTTTTGAAGTTCAACCTCCTTGGGCGTTTGTTTTGGCCGGTCTGTTTGCCATTCATTAGGCGACCGAGCAATTTGAAACGATCATAGGTCCCGTGTGACTGTGATAATGTCACTGTCACCCGCAAATCGTGAAAACCGCCAGTTTGCGACTTGTCTAGACTAAGTATATAGATGCGAGTAATTGTATATCATATTTCTGTGCAGCCGATAAAGAGTGCTGATGTTAACTATTGGCCTAGTCAAATTTCAAATGGACTTTCACGATTTGAAGGTAACATCTCTATTGATTCTAGCGGTTTGCGGCTATTGACAATGAGCGGTAGTTTAGACGTAGCTACGTGATCAGGATAATGATGGAAGCGGTACGACTCCCAGTTCGTTGCTCCAATTTTTTTTACTTCATCTTGTGAATGAGACTGAAGGGATATTGGCGTGCTGGGCCGCTATAGTAAAAAACCTACGTCTCCTTTGTGAAGCCGAGATAATGAATTATTTATCATTTTACATTTAAACAAAAAAAACATCCTAAACCTGCCGAGGAAACAAAGAGTAACAAGATTTCAAGGGTTATTATTTTTTATTTTATCATTAAGAAATTACGTGTATTTTAAAAGTGACTTACCGTAGGTTTCTGCGACCATAACCTCGCCATAATATAAAACATATAGTCATCTCTTTTAAACGGGTATATTGGTCACAGAAACCAACAGTAAGAAATATCT
Organism: Papilio xuthus; assembly: GCF_000836235.2. NCBI lineage: Eukaryota > Metazoa > Arthropoda > Insecta > Lepidoptera > Papilionidae > Papilio > Papilio xuthus. The sequence continues at coordinate 344,446 of NW_013531107.1, read as the reverse complement.
GGTAAACGCAGTGTAACTATAAGATGAAGTTATAAAGTTATGCGTAAAAAAAGTCCTCGAAAACATGTTTTAAATTTCCAATATACTATGCTACACTTTAAAGTGCGTATTCCATATGCCGGTGTGAAATCGATGTAACTGGGTGTTCTCCCGTATCGCGTATGCTTCGCATGCAGATGTCTAGGGCATTAGCAGTGACTGTCGAGCGTGGTCGTCATTTTGATTACCAGTTGCGACAAATTGTCGCTCGGTCGCTCTATTTCGTATGTGATCTGAATACATACCCTTTCGATATGTCGATATATCTTTATAATACAGTTAAACGTAAGCCTGTTGGTTATTTAACCGTTACTTTTCACGTACAAAAGTTAACAAAAAACTTGGCATAAATCTTATTCTTAAAAAATGGAGTATTTACAGGTATTACGACTGTGTAAACTTACGGTGGCATGTTCTATTGGAAGTAATTTACATCAATACAATCGGTTCATAAAGCTTAAAACCGCTTTTGTCAATCGACGGATATTTTTATTGTTTAGAATTTTTAAAAAAACTATTGGTACGTGGTATTCCAAATTCAAAATGTTTTTTTTAAGCCTGAGAACGCAATTACAATGTTATCTTGCTTTTTACTTCTTTCTTATATTGTAAATACGAATGTTTAGATGGATGGATGGATATATGGATGTTTGAAGGTATCTCCAGAACGGCTGAACGGATCTCTATAAAATTTAGCATAGATGTAGAATATAGTCTGGAAGAACATATAGGTTACTAATTAAGTTTTTTTTTAATTCCTCGTGAACGGAGTCGCGAATGACAGTTAGTTGTGTTATATAATAATTTACCTTGTACCAGACAGGAGTCGTAGTACCCCTTTGGTAATCATATTCCTAATATAATGAAATATACAAAGCTTTCGACTTCCTAAATAATATGAATAATATATAGTCTGCTAATGAAGTCAGTTCTCAATGCATGGAACAGGTAAACTTTCGCTCTCTCGCTTTCCGGAGGGTACGGGGTCCCATTTAAACATTCCCAGGGGGTGATAAGGTGTAGGGATGTATGCCGGTTAATCAAGTAACGTGATCCGTTTACTACAGTTCTTGATATTGTCTAGTGAACGAAGTGTGGAATATTGTAAGCTCATTATTTGTCGAGATTAGAAGTTCAGGAGTGCGTAAGTGGTTTTAATATGTAATGTTATGACGTTGTTATATGTGTTTGTATCATGATACGTGTTAAATATACTTAATGTATTCATTCAATCTTAAACAGAATTGTTCCTCAGCCTCTATGAAATATCAATTGTTTACTTATGAGCACAAATTTACTATAATTAGGTAATGAGGTCATCCCATAAGACGTCCAGATCGAGACATTCATTATAGAATGCGTCCTGGCAACTAAGAATTTTTTATGAAGAACAATATTGTTAACAGTGGTAGAGCCCGCTTTAACATCTTCGCACGAATTGGCCCGGCTCGCCCGGTGAGATACCGCGACCACACAGAAGACAAGCGTGAAGTCTAAGAAATTCCGCGTTTCGTCTGATGAGTGTGCGTCCCGGAGGCCTAATTTAGTCCTCTTTCTCTTCCCATAGTATTTCTTATAAGGAAACGATGAGAAGTGAAAGTGGACTTTCCGGATGAGAGGATGCATGGAAAGGGAAAATATTTTCTCTCTGTGCATCCTCTCCTTCGTCGATTAAAGGTAGGCAACGCATATGCAATTGCGTATGTCTATGGGCAACGGTCGCTTCGCTATTTCAGCGATTTCAGGTGGCCGCTCGCTCGTTTGCCACCTTATAATATAAAAAAAATATTCATCACAGATCACAGATAAGTAAAAGTGGCCAGTGCTATTTGTATTAAATTGCAATCCGTTTTAACAGATTCGTAAAACATAGATATTAAATCATATTATTAAGTTGTAAGAAATAAATTATGATTTATGAACACTTTAAACTTACTTGTCTAAGGATTTCCTTTGATATCTAATAATGTGGCGTTTATAGGATTAGAAATAAGCATTTCCGCTACAATTTCTCGAGTTATTTATGTTAAGGCGTTAAGTTTTTATTCAATATCCCTTCAGTAATAACTTATTTCCGTAATTAAGTTATAGTTCTACTTTTCACATGTCGCGCGCGTTTACGCTTAGGGTTGCCAGGTGAGTGTAGCGTGTAATTGCATAATCATTCCAGTGTTGCTCATTTAAAATATTTTAGTAAACATAGTAATTTTAATCTTTATAACTTTCTATATTTAAATGCGAATTTTAGATTTACATTTGTGACAAAAACGAACACTAAAATGACTATTATTAAATATTTGAGATATTTAGATTACATTTTGATTATGCTATGATATTGGCTTATATGTCTTATTTGTGCATCGTTTTTTTAATTTGCTATAGAATAATTAAATAAATATTTTTGGCAACCCTATTGCCATCGTTCATAAAACGAGCAGTGTTTCATAAACAATTAATATTCGTAGACTGGAACAGTTCGCGGTATCGCGGCTGCGATGGAATTAGATCGATCGCAATGCAGTGAAATTGGAAGCCTCTGCCGGTGCAATACACTATACCTATAAAGCACACTGTACTGCATTATGTGTTTGACTCCCTTACTGGTACTATGGTATCAGATTTCATTGGTTTTTACGAGATTAACTTAAGAGTTTCGTATTTATTTTTCCTTATGTAATTTTTTACCATACTGATTATGTTTGTAGGATTAACCGTGGGTTTTAGAGAATAAAATTCCCGTTTAAAAGATATTGTTATCTGTTTTGTCAAAGATAACGATACATTTGATACTGAGATTTTTGTCTCAGAAACCAACGGTATATTACATCCATTGATATCTCTATTGAATCGATTATGACCAGTGAAATATCTTTTGACATTCTGGTTTATTTTATAGATACGAAACTTTTTATATTTCTTTTTACTTCAAATTTTTATGTTTTCATATTTAGAATGTTTTATTTTATTCTTCATTTTTCTAATTTGAAAATTGAATCAGTTTTAAATAAATCTTCAAACAGTGCGTGTTAATTAGTTAAATTACCTTTTCTTTTCCTCTTTTTATAATATTTTATTTTTCATTTTTATTATTATATTATTTCCAAATGTTATCTAAACCCTATCGCTCGTTTCCTTCCTCTTTACTTTCCGTCGTCTTTATCCAGTTAGTAACTGTTTAAGAACTAAACAAGAATTGTTTAAGAATTAATTAAGCGTCAATAGCCTAATGGTTAAGGGTACGGATCTCCGATCAAGAGGTTGGGGGTTCGAATCCCGCCATTAGACTATTGTCGTAAACCATATCCTAGCACAAGCCTAGAGGTTAATTGGAATGGTAAAAGAAATATTAGTAAATTTACAAAAAAAAACTGCTAATATTTTCATAAAAAAAATTAAATGTAGAGTCTTAAAAAAATATCCGTCCAATGAAAGATAATACTGCCAAGAAGTTGTTATAATCTTTGACCTATAATATACGACGTTTTCCCTGAAACGAAGTCTTGTATACAAATAGATAAGCGATATCGTATCGTTAATTACAATTCAAAATTATCTTTGACGAAAGACTTTGCTTGAACGCGAGCATACATTATTTTGTGCTAAATTGATTAGCGGTCCGTTTGCATAATTTATATATTGCTCCGAATATTTTAATGCACGGAATTTAAATCTGGGTTTTGGTCATTTATTTTTAATTTAATTGTGGCAGACATCTGATTATTCCGTTAGTATTTTGCAGATTTGAAGTGGAAATTTACTACTTATTAGACTAATTTCATTGCTATATCCTAGATAATAATAAACAAAGGGTTTCCATAAATATATACAAAGTTTAAATACCACGACCACACAGAAGACAGGCGTGAAGTGGAAGCAATTCCGCGTTTCGTCTGATGAGTGTGCGTCCCGGAGGCCTAATTTAGTCCTCTTTCCCTTCCCACCCTTTTTCTTATAAGGAAAGGATGGGAAGTTGAAGAGGACTTTCCGAATGAGAGGATGCATGGGAAGGGAAGATATTTTCTTTCTGTGCATCCTCTCCTCCGTCGATTAAAGGTAGGCAACGCATATGCAATTGCGTATGTCTATGGGCAACGGTCACTTCGCTATTTCAGCGATTTCAGGTGGCCGCTCGCTCGTTTGCCATCTTATGATATAAAAAAAGTTGTAAATTGTGACATTATAATTAACTGCTGACGCAAACAAGTTAGGTGTAAGTTAATCTGTGTAATCGTATAACTTGTTCTCTCTGGATTTTTTTTACTCTGTGCACTAATTTATTAATATGCTATATTAAAAAATAAAAAGAGCCGAAGATTTACATTGAATGTATTGTTGGGAAGTACAAGGATTTATGTGTGGCGAAGACAAAACGCGCCGAAATTGTATGCAAACTGCAGCTTGTTTGCCAACGAATGGCGATCTTATCTACCACGCCGTGTGCGATGAAAATCATTTCGATGTATACTTTATTATATGTAAAAATATATACTGAACCCTTGTGTTTTTAATCTCCGCAGGGATTCGGTATACATGATGGAAATCGGTTAAGTTTGTTTAAAATGATTTTGAACTTAACTAAACTCTATAAATTGATGGATAAGCAACGAAAGAAATGAGTACAAAGGTTTAGAATTACTTTGAAATAAGAATTCATATTCTCGTTTGATTCAACGTTTATTGTAAAATCAAGTCCAGTGCTAAGTTACGCTACATCTTATCGCGAATAGCTTACGTTCACTCGGATGTGACGTCACTCCACACGCCCTGTGCTCGTCTCTTGACCTTCACCTAAAAGTTTCCGTCCGGTATCGGAACTAATGGCCTTAGAATAGACCAGTTTTTGTCTGAGGAAATATATATTTTTTTATGATGGGTCATATTTAAATTATAATAAAAACATAACTCTTGTAATGATAAGATGTTAAAAGGTTAAGGTTTGTAATATTTTATTAAAGCAAAATATTTAGTTATCATACGTTAATTTAAAGACTTAGGTTACATAAATATCTATTAAACGAAGCGACGTTGAGTTATCACGCGTATATAAGCTTTTGGTAACTGAGTGAAGCAACACACTATCCTTTTCAATCTTTATTATTTTCCCTTCCTTTTTTCCTGACCATGGGAATGTTGAGAAAACGATAACCAGTTCTTAGTACTATAAGTATAATATACTTTTTTATTTATGGTCTGGGAAAATTCTAGAATAACGGTTGTTAATTTATAACTTGTGACCATAGACAGCGATGTCAGACATCGGTGCGGGCATGCGTTACTTCCCGAGCTGATTAAATACTGGTCGTGAGTCACGAGGTCGTCGAAAGAAATCTCGCTACCGTACTTGATACAATAAGACGATCGCTTGTACCGTTTTGTACCTTTTTAATTAACAAATTCTTTACTAAATTGATTGTTTAAATCGTATCGTCATCTCTTTCATTCTCTTTGACTAAACAGAGACAACACTATGCGATAAAACAAATGCCATCGGAATATTAGCTAAGCTTAGCTTATGACGTACATAACCCTAATAAGTAAGAGTTAACTTTATTATATACATCTTGGTTAGCAGAGAACACGGACTTACATTTCCAAGGCAGGAAATTACATAATTGTGCTCTATGGAACCGGTTGTAGACCTAGTTTTTTTCAGTATCTAGGACAAGCTTGTGGGAAAGGGGTGTAACATATAAAATTTATAACATATCTGAACCATCTATAAGTTAAACTGACTTCAATTTTACAATATTTATCTCTAGTCACTTCGGACACTCGTATAAGAAATTTTGAGGTTAGCTATTTATGGTAGAGTTTTAGGTGTTTAAGTAGCAATTATATTGCCTGATGAAGATTCTTTAAATTCTTCTAACGGTGGTAGAGCCCGCTTTAACATCTTTGCACGAATTGGCCCGGCTCGCCCGGTGAAATACCACGACCACACAGAAGACAGGCGTGAAGTGGAGGCAATTCCGCGTTTCGTCTGATGAGTGTGCGTCCGGGAGGCCTAATTTAGTCCTCTTTCCCTTCCCACATTTTTTCTCATAAGGAAAGGATGGGACGTGGAAGTGGACTTACCGGATGAGAGGATGCACGGAAAGGGAATATATTTTCTTTCTTTGCATCCTCTCCTCCGTCCTATGGGCAACGGTCACTTCGCTATTTCAGCGATATCGCTAGCTCGTTTGCAATCTTATGATATAAAAAAAAATAGGACCTTGATTGAATTTTCTTAATCTATGTATCCTTTTACCATATACCTATTATGAATTCTAAGCAATAATGTTAATATTATAATGTTTTGGAGTACGTAGGCGTTTTCAAACATTGTGTATTTCAACTCGCCGTATTTGCTATTCTCAATAACAATAACAGAAAGGCAAGCAACATAAAGTAAGCTTCAAAAGACAGCCTATGTTGTTACAACTCAGTTTGGGAATGGTTATGAGGCAATTCAACTACAATGATTATTTTCATCTTGTTAAAAGCCTACATGTAAGTCTAAAAGTAGATAGAAAACTTTGAAGTATATATGCAAACTCTTTTTAAAAATCGTATTTTGGTTCTCTTTGTTGGTTTTTTTTTGTTATATGCCAGTGACATTTTTAAAAACCAGCAAAACAAGTTCCATTAGTATGCTTTTTTACGTTATCGCATTAATAATTGTTTTTAGATTTCCGTTTAATTGCGAATTTGAATTGTAAATGTTGCAATAAAAACGTCTACTTCTCGAACGGAAACTTTAAAAATTAATGGTATTTGGAAATCAAAATTTTAAGTTTTAAGAAAAAATAACGACTCCAAAATACTTTCTATTCCAACTTCATTTTATATCTATTTGTAATTAAATTAAAAAATACTTCAGACTATTCTTTTGCATTTATCAAAAATAACGAAGAATAATTAATACAGAATCATATTATCCTCAAGATAATTTGTAGAGTTTCCATTACTTAAGGCTCTGTTCACACAATGTACAACCCGACCACACCCGGACAGTGAAGATCACGACCGGTGAGATGTTATGAGAAGCGGGACAACGGAATTAATATTCAATATCGGCTAGGGTTGGGAACTAAACCTATACACAAGGTATATGCAACATTTATGAGCTAAGCGACATATCTGTAGCATTACTAAGTCTATTTATTAGCTTTTTATAAATAAAAGATAAAACAATGACAACAAAATTCACGCCTGTCTCTCAGAGGCAACAATAACAGTGGTCCTTGTATACATCTCTAATCAACGATATCCATACATCTACGTTTGTATGTTTGTCGGTATCAAAAATAGATATTTTTTATTTTATTTTTTTGTAAAGCAGTGGCACTAAGATATAAATTAGTTTTGACTTATTTAATCATTTTAAAAAAAGAATGTTGGCAGAATGGAAAGTTCTTTACGGTTCCATTTTTAAAATTATTTGTACAAGTTCCAAAAGGATGAGAAATTCAATTGTGAAAAGAGGAAATGAATTAATAAGGAACCGTGTTTACGGGGAAAATATTTTGCCCCGTGACATTCAATTGTCAACATTGTATAATGGACAGAGGCAGAATTTTTTTATAGCATTTTATAAAACACAAATAATGTAATATAGAAACCATGATAGTACCTATCAATTAAAATCTTAAAAGAGAGGAAGAAACAATTATGACTCACTTATCCATTCTGATTGAATTTGGGTGAACAATATCTGTGTAATTTACCCTTTTAGACCCCATTAAAATATCTTTAGTTTCTAATGTTTTTAAAAGCAAAACTAACTTAAATAGATGATTGAGTGTAAGCTTAGTCTAGGCTTTTGCGTTTCCTTTTAAACAGGATGTGAGTTACATTTTTATTTGCAAACATCCTTGAAAGTTGGCAAGTTTTGCGAGTCGTGACTCACGAACCACGCAGTCGCTACCGACGAGCTCGTTTTGTGTCGTAAATTGTAAATAACTACCAGCATTCTCTTATGGTAATTGCAATATAGTTCAATATTGCATCGATTTTAATGTACGTCATAAAAACGGTTAAACATCGTAGTCTGTAGGCGTTTCTTTGAATGTTTACAGGTTATATATTTTTATTACCTATTTGTTTAACATATATTCTAATACGAGTCGACGTAATTCTGCCATAATTTTAATAGCGAATTCATATTTCTACTGACCAAACCTAAGTCGATATTATTATTAGAACATACTTGGTTTAATTTGCTAATATTATAAATGGGATTGATTGGATAGATGTTTGTTACCAAGTATCACCAGAACGGCTGCATGGTTCTCGCTGAAATTGGGCATAGATGTAGAAGATAGTCTGGAAGAACACATAGGCTCATACTTATGTTTTCTTTAAAATTCTGCGTTGACGAAGTCATTGGTAAAGTTCGTGCTTTAATAAATGTTTAAATTCGTTCAATTATTGATAAGTACGTGCTCCCGAACAAATTTGAAGATTTAATAAAAAGCAATTTAAGATAAATTTTTGGCGAAATGATGTTCTTCGCTTTAAACGCGAACTTATCAAACTTTTCTAATCAGTACCTTCTTTACGAGGTCTGCAAAATAAGAGCTTCTCGTAAATAATTTCCATTCGAATTCTATCTTTGACTCCGGAAACGTTTTTATGATTTGGAATTTGGGCTCTGATGGTAGGAGATAAAGTCTTTTTTAGGATGATGGTGCATTCAAAATATCTAAAGGTACTTAATGTTTTCAATTCTGTATAATCGGTTTAGTATTTCCAGAGTCCCGCGTCTGTAATTGGATTGGAGGAAGTTGGCCGTCGGTTCCGGGGCGAGACTTTCGATGGAGCCAACCGCATAAGTTGTCTATCGTTAGCTTCGTTTTGGAGAATTAATGTTTTCTCTACTAATTTCCTGATCCCCTTTCTAACAGTCATTTATAATCTATATAGCGTTTAATACAACAAATTCACAACATTCTTGAATCTATTTTATGAAATGAGTCTTACCTTACGTTAAACCTCGATATAAACAGCTCGGGTTGGCAATATGCTTTATAAAGTGCCATATTTCAAGTATGTAAGGAACTTGAACTTCGTAGATCTTTTAATAATAAAAGAAGGAAGCAGATGTTGCAAACATTTTATCGTCGTTCACCTTTTCGGGTCTCCCATATAACCTAATGTGCGCCAGAGGGGCACGCTAGTTAAATGTTCAGATCCCAACGTAAACAGCTTAAGGTCTATGATTTTTTTATCAACCCTATCAAGGGCGATATTCACTAGGAACAGACGCTGTTTTTAAGATGCTTCAAATCTTTACGTTTAAACACTTCAATTTTTTTCATTTAAAAAACATTCATAGGATATGTAATGCATTACATGCATAACATATTATATCAAAGATTTCGAAGATATTTGCGTCCCGGAGCCCTAATTTAGTCCTCTTTCCCTTTCCACCCTTTTTCCTATGAGGAAAGGTTGGGAAGTGGAAGAGAACTTTCCGGATGAGAGGATACATGGAAAGAGAAAATATTTTCTTTCTCTGCATCTTCTCTTAAAGGTAGGCAACGCTTATGCAATTGCGTATGTCTATAGGGAACGGTCACTTCGCTATTTCAGCGATTTCAGGTGGCCGCTCGCTCGTTAGCCACCTTATGATATAAAAAAATATATATATCGGAACAATATTTTTGTATAACCTTCAGCAGTGAAAACTGACGTAACATTATGGGTTCCCTAAAATCTTGAGATACTGTTTACATGATAACTTAGATGCTGCATCCATGATTGTGTTTGCTAGCTGATTAAGAAAATCCAATTTTTAAGATAATTGTCTGTCTGCCCGCAAGGCGGCGTTTGTTCCGGGTAATCTCCGGATAGACTGGACTGAGGAAAGGAAAGGCAAGAGGGCATTTATAGTTAACTCTCTTTTCTGCGCTGGCGAAGTCGCGTGCAAACCAGGGAAGAGAATTATAACAAAGATATTCAATTTTATTAGCTTCAGAAGCGCTTAAATATGTCGTATTTTACGTCGGGTTGTTTGCGGCGAAAGAACTTTTGTTCTGTCCCTTGAATTATGTCAGTGATAGTTGAATTTAAATTGTGAATTTATGTAAAGCACTCAGGTCCTTCCTTTACTCCTTTCTTATAGTTATCTTTTGACATAATATTCATTTGTTTATATAAACTAAAATTTCTTTATACGTGTCTGCATTTAATAAATTTATATTAGTTGATTTTGTTTCATTGGATTTAAAAAAAAACATAATAAGTAGCCTGTGTGTTCTTTCAGACTATGTTCTATATGTATGCCAAATTTTATAGAGATCCGTTCAACCGTTCTGGATATAACTTCAAACAAACATCCATTCATCCAAACATGCGCATTTATAATATTAGTAAGTTATCTGTTCTATTGACTCTACCGAATTTTAAATTACTGTAGATAATTATCAAATAAAGTAACGACAATAAAGCAATAACTAGACTGTATCAGATTACAATATTTATTAAAAACAAGTTGATTTTAGATTTGTTCACGCTTACACTTTTTTCTTTTAAAAAAATGGAAATCGATTGGGTTCAAGACGTGGAAAAATTGCGAGAAAAGTTTTGAAAAGCCTTACCCGATTGGTGCCCGGTCATTCACCCCACGCGGGGCGGAAACAAGTGCGACTCGAAATGAAACCCTTAAGTGATGTACTTCCTTACACTAGACTTTCGAATAGGATTGCTTAAAACCAACTGATACTACCCGACTAAAATAAATGAGTTCTTTAATATGTTAAAAGTCGAAGTTCTAAGTGTTCTCAAGTATTTATTCGGATTAAACGAAGGGCGCCATGCTGTCTAGTGCTGGTTATCGACTTTAGTTGACCTACAATTTATCTATGACCTTGAGATACTGATTACATTTAATCTACTTTTGCTTTTAGGTATGTGAAGATAAAGTAGTTAAATATACATTTTTTAAATTAACATTATAAATGACATTGGTTTTTTTTTTGTTAATTTACTATGTTTAAAACATCCTGAAGGTAATGTGTTAAGTTTTTAGCTCACACGACACATTGACCAACTTATCTCTGCCTATACCTATCTCTAGATCTCTAGACTAAAATTTATAGAATTTATTGGCAGTTACGTAGTGTAATAATCAGGTCGTTCGATCAAGCTTGAAGTTTGGTTAGTGCTCTGGAGTACCTCAATTTAAAGTTGACTGGAAGCGGTTAACAACAGCAAGTTGACGACGGTGTTGCCAGAATTGCTAACGATGTTCAAAATATTTGGCCATTGAAAATAAATATTATCGAATTTATAAGTTTTAAGAATAATTGGTGGGTTTCCATTGCCGATAGACCTATATAAAACATATTTTGACATATTTTTTTTTAAACGAGATTGATTTTAATTATATACGTTTTAGAAAAATGGGCGTGAAAATCCACAAGGCTAGGCGATAGTGAATTTGTTTTAAGGATCACAGTCACATAATTAATATTTTCTTATATATCCTATTATGTATTATGTATTATTCACATAATATTGCATATTTTCCTCGCAGCTTTAGATAGTCGACACTTGGAAACATGCCTCATCCGATACACTTTCCACTTAACACTTATTAGCAAACGGGCAGCGGTAAATATTTACAAAGCTCGTCGACAAACATTGTTACTTTGACGATTTGTCGCGCCGACACGCCGCTCGCCGGCCGCAATGACGTACATTTTTACTTGTTGGTGACAGGTGCTGAGTGCTTTTACTTTACTTATAAGTCAGCTTTCTTAATTATGTATAACAATATTGCAATCCATTCTCTTAAAACATACAAGTGTAATATTAAAATTTTATATCTTTGCGTACCTTAAAAAACTATTGTCATAATTCGTAGAAAAAAGTTAATACAGTTTTTATGGCATCCAATAAATTCGAATATATAAATCGCTATGTGTGTCGATTTACAAAAGGATATAAAGTACGCTTAAACAATATCGGCTTTCGGTGTTTGTTAAAGGATTAGTGGATGTTTTAGTTTCTCATGATCTGTTTTGTTTTGTTAACGAATATAGTTAATTTGTATAGTACATGAAACATAGTGGATTCCAACTATGCTATAAATATGTGTATTCATATGGTTCTTATAGAACTTAGGACATTGGCCCTAGATTAAATATAATTGTGATTCTTAACGTCACTAGCCTAAAGGTTAAGGATACGGATTTTCGATCACGAGGTCGGGGGTTCGAATCCCGCCATTCGACTATTGTCGTAAAATCATATTCTAGCACAAGCATACAGCTTAATTGAAATGGTAAAAGAAATATTAGTAAATTTACAAAAAAATCTGCTAAAATTTTACTAAAAAAAAATCTTTCAGATTTCCTGTTTCTTTATTTTTCAGGTTAATAAAATGTTTTTAAAGCCATCGAAATAAGCCGATAACATTAAAATGTTCAGTTCAAAACCATTAGTTTTAAGTACTATTTAAGTACTAGTTTAAGTAGATTAGAATTATTTAGAAGCGTTGAATCCTATAAGAGATTTCATTATTCTAGGATAATATTACCGGTATGATGTAAGTAATGAATATCTAAAAGAAACTTTCTGGGTTCTGAGCGAACCAACCCTCCTTGCAAAACTTATCGGTTTTCCGGCCCGTTTGGCAAAAGAGGGAAAGTTAGAATAAACGCTGAGATTCTGTATTTTATGGATATTTCTAACTGTATATTTTGTCGAAGAAAATAAGAAATATTTAGTTTTTATTTAAATAAATAAATACAATGATAATTTACTCTTAAATTATATTTTCATCTAAAAATGTCGTTATAAAAATTCCTTCTTTTTTTGAAAACAGAATTTATTCTTAAAAATTATCTCTTCAACTTTTTTATTCTATTAAAACCTTTTTTAAATTTGCCGCCCTATGTTTAAGTTGTCCGATAAGTGTAGGGTGTTTAAAAAATGATGAAGATAAGGAATGTTTTCCCGTTTGTCCACCGACATCCGACAAAGTATGTATTCCGCGAAAAATCTCTCGATGGGCATACAGTCGATGGGATGCCACGACCACTTCCCAAAAAGGCGAAACTGCATCAAGTCACAGTAGGGTTGGCGATAAAAAGTTATAACGCTATTTTAAACGAGCTTATAACGGTTAACTGCTATTTAAGGTTATCACTGACTATTCTATGTAAGGGAACGGGTAGCTGAAATGTTCTATTGTGTATTAATAGAACATGGCATCTTTGAAATTTTAGACATAATTTCTATAAGTTTTCGATGCTATATTAAAATAATTGAGGCCACAAATACATTCAAATTTAAGTCTAGAATCTACATTAAAAATTGATCCTGCATATAAATTTTCTTACAAATAAAATGCAATTTGTTACTTAAGTATTTATTGAGGTATTCGTTTTGTAGTACAAGTTATCGTTATAATAATAGTCGTTATTGTTAAACGTTATTTTTGATAGCTTTTATTTTTGCGAACTTCTTTAAAGTGTATTTTGGGCCTTACAAAGTCCGATAGTGGTCACGACGCAGTACCAATGCGTTCAGTGTCACCAGAAGCGGCATATCTAGTTTATGTACCAGTATTCTTATAATATGAACTAAATTCCCTTAAAGTTTTAAGAGATATATGTAGTAGAGATTTTATATGAAATTATTCCGTGTGTGTGTTCTTGTGGTGTGAAGTTTGGTTACGTAATAATCAAGTAAGTTTTTAATAAGTTTAAAATGAATTGAAATTAAATGGAATTTTGTAATATGTTTTATAGAAGTGCTATTAAAATTTAATTAGAAAATACTTTTTAAAAAGATAAATTTGCCAATTGCAAACATCATCATCATCAGCTCACTATACGTCCCCACCGAGGGGCTCGGAGCCTACCCTAAGTTAAGGGTAATTAGGCCATAGTCAACCACGCTGGCCAAGTGCGGGTTGGTTGACTTCACACATATCTTTGAATTTCTTCTCAGATATGTGCAGGTTGTATCACGATGTTTTCCTTCACCGTAAGAACGTCGGATAAATGTACATATGTAAATCGGAAATCGAAAAACACATTGGTACATGGCGGGATTCGAACCCAGGACCTGCAGATTACAAGTCAAGTGCTTGACCCCTGAGCCACCGACGCTCTTATTGCAAACATATAACATATTTCTCTCAACATAATAATGTGTTAATTAATTTGAAAATAAAAAAAAATTGTAAAATGATTCTTAATTGTAGATACGAAAATTCTTTGTAATAAATGTAACAACGATATTTAACAACAGATCTTATTTAGTTATGGATGCGTAGTTTTTATTCATCCATTGTATCCATACGTTTTACCTTTTTATAATGAGCGGCTCGTGTCTTGTGATTGTACGACCATAGTGCTTTTGTATATTTTATTTGTTGCCTGTCGACGACCTTTGTTAAACTTTTCAAGGTTAAATAAAGAACATATCTTTATGTTGAATTTTATTACAGTTTTTTAAAACAGGATAATACATTTCCTTTTAAAATGTTACCTTTATTAAAAAGCTAAACTAAGCAAGAAATTTTATTTTGTTGATAACAATCAATTATATTACACTAGCTGTCGCCCGCGACTCCGTCCGCGCGAAATTAAAAAAAAACTTAATGAGAAGCCTATGTGTTCTTTCAGACCATGTTCTATATCTACGCTAAAGTTCAGCGGGATCTGTTCAGCCTTTTTGGAGATAACTTCAAACAAACATCCATCCATCCATCCATCTAAACTTTTGCATTAATAATAATGTTTTTTAATAAACTAATTATATTTTTGTTTTAATTCACCGCGAACGGAGGCGCGGGCGATCGCTAGTTATATTATAATGGTGAAAGTACTATGAATAATTCAAGTTTTCAATTAGAAAGCAACAAGGATTTTTTTTTATGTTCTCTTCCTTAAGAGGAAAGACTCTTTGCCAAATTTTTTAATCATTATGTCAACTAATAATCGTCAAGAGAGTATAAAAATTTCTTTGTAAATCTGTAAAATAATAGCTACATTAACTTTTGTTCACGTCATATAAAAAATAAAACCCGAGAACATAAGATACGAAATCCCTTTATCTCTTTAATACTATAGGTCTTAATGTCGCGACTAATCTTTCTATTATTCCATCTGCTCGAGATTCTCCCAGATGGGAATTGAAATGCTGTTTGTGGTTTTGTAGTTTTATTATACACACAGCTGTTTGAGATTTATAAAGAATAGTCTGGAATAACATATAACCTTTAGTAGGTTTCGTTTTTTTTTAATTTTGCGCGGACGGAGTCGGGTTCGACAGCCAGTTGTAAATAATGCAAAGGTTTTGTTTTGTTTCAAATGTATTTTTTACATCTTTTATACTTGAGTGTGACCTAAAAATTGTTTGAGGTTAAAAAAAACGAAAACTCAACATATCAGTGTGTACGGTTGTTTTGCTGTCATGATATACAACAAATAATTCAAAACGTGCGTTGTACGAAACGTTCATCTTACCGCGCCTGTCACGCTGTTCCCGCCAAAATGACGGCGCGACGTGTGTCTATGTTGCCAGCCTGTTGCCGTTTTCACAGATAAAAAACATCAGCAGAAAAATGTTACGTTGTCTCAGTTTTCTCATTGAGAATAAAAGAGATGGATAATATAATGTATGTATGTTTCGTTAGTGGAAACACACGGTTAAGCGATGACGTGCCCGTATAAAAAGTTACGATCGGTTGCGTTCTATCTCTCGCATGTTAATATTCCGTATCCGAGATATTTCGCTGCTTTATCGTGCGAAGCTAACGTGTTCTTAGTATAATCCGTTTTCCCTTAAAAATGTATCATTTTCCTCCACGTTGGGAAATAATGTTTTGGAAATCTGTGCGTTTGAAATATGTTGAACTTATTTTATATTTTGTTTGTCATGTAGAAAAAAGTATTTAAAAATGTAATTTGTTTCGAATTTTTAAGGTTATGTAATAACGCCGACTTTTAGTTTAGATTATTAGGTATTTATTTAAACTGTACGTCATGAAATCCCAACACTACGCAAAAATGCTTATTTCCAACGTTATTAACCAGTTACGTATACAGCGTTTCAATTAAATTAAACAATTAAACATACAGTAAACTAAATGATATTAATTAACTATGTTTCGCTTATGATTTTACAATATTGTAGTCAAATTAATTTACGAAAGTGCGTTCACAAACTCATATTAGACAGAAATAAGTTTAGAGTTTGTTCTAATTAAAATTTGAATACGGACTTACATATTTTACAATAAAATTACTATATTAATAAAAACTATAATCTTATTTAGACAAACTTTTACTAAGTTTTACCTTTCGTTTTGAAATCTTTCGTAGATTTTCAATGTTTATTGCTACGTTCAAAGTTTTATGGTCATTTAGAGTATTTTAAAATAATTTATGTTGCTAAATTAACCCTAAGGAACACTATTAATCCTTAAACGAATCTGAGTACGACAAAGTGCAGTTTGTGATCGGAAGATAAAGCTACAAGGTTTATAAAGCCTTGTATCTGCATGGACTTATTTTTTGTTACATGATTTTTAATTGCGTTTGTTGACATGATATTTTTTTATTAAATTAAGTAAAATCAATAAAGATCGATAAATTATGTATGATTAACATGTTTATATATATACAAAGAGGATTCGACAGACGGCAATGAATTGAGCTGATGTACTCTTGAATCGATCGTGATACATCCGGATGAATCAGGATCATTAGGTTGATTTGAGAACGCTACACGCTCGTTACACGATAGCACGTCAAATATAATGCTATAGATTAAGATGCAACGTTGGTTTCTAAGACCAAAATCTTTGTACAAACATATCGCCATCCCTGTCATTCATCTTTGACAAAACAGAGATAACAATATGTATATGTATAACATACAAATGGGTCTTAATCCACGGTAAATGCGTAGAAATTAATATGTGAGCGTTTTAATCTATGTTTTTTTATTATATTACTAATACTTTTCTTTTCTCTTCGATTTTACATGTGTATTATAGTTAAACATACGTCACCCAAAAAAATATTTCGTCACAAAATCTTCCGCCAATTGTTTTTTTATTACATTTACGTGATTAGATTTTAAATCTGTCTTAAGCATAGTAAGAGCATACGATTGTTTGTATTCTTGTCCTACCTTTGGTGGTGTTGTTTTAGTATTCTATGCGCTAGGTGGCGTTTGGAGCGGCTTTGGTGATGTTGAATTAAACATCTTGTAGGCCGTATTGACCCACACCGTGTGGGAAGCTATTTAAACAATATTACAGTACCGTTTAATTAAGTTGTAAAACGTGAAACTTTAACATAAGGATTGGTTAAATATGCTCGCAACTTACTGTTAACTTAAAGGGTAGATTTAACGTAAGATTTCTACACCAATCGTATATTAAACACTAGCTGTAGCTCGCGACTCCGACCGCGCGGAATTAAAAAAAAAACATAATGAGTAGTGTTATTCCAGACTATGTTCTACATCTATGCCAATTTTCTGTGCGATAGATTCAGCTGTTCTGGAGATACCTTCAAACAAACCATTATCCATCCATGTAAACATTCGCATTTATAATATTAGTAAGAAGTAGTAAGATTTAACTAACTGAATATGGCAATTTTAAAATATAAAGTGGCAAATGAACCGGTCACCTGAATTCTCCAAAACTAGCGAAGTGACTCTTTCAAATCCCCTTCCCATTCCTTCCTTATAAATAAAGAGTATTAAGGGGAAGAGGACCAAAATTAGGCCCTCGTCACGCAAACTCATCAGATGAAACGCTTCAATTTTACGCCAGTCTTCCGTCTAGTTTTAGTATTTCGTTTTAAACAAAAACTGGCAAGTTTTTTATTTGTACTTAGCACTTTTCATGATCACGTTGTTTTTAATTGCATAATTGTATTTTTGCGTAGTACATTATGCAATTGATATAAACACTAGGTTGTTCTCTACGTGACTGGCGTATAATTCTTATTTCTCGGTCGTTGCTGTATTTATCGATTGGAACATTTAATTATGCTTATTTCTTAGTACATTACAAGTGTTCTATGTGTAAGCATTTTAAATGCGTATTACGTAAGTGCATACTTGATTGAATCGCTAAACAAACAATAGATTTTATAGGCTATAGGCAGTCATGACACATTTTCCTGGCCCGCATCCACCAATTAACGTCCAATAAACCAGCGATGTATCGCAATGCTGTTAAAACTCGGCGATAAAACTCGAATAGGGGCAACCTACTTTGAGAATCGATTTAAAAGATCATCTTGGAATGGTCTCGATGTCTCAATCGATTTATTACAGGGAAGTATTGGTTATTTCAAGCTTGACTTATTTGCCACGAGTTGAAACAGACCCATGTGAGGAAAAGAGTTATATTTAAAGATTTATAACTCTCTTCATCTCTTCGACTGGTAGGAGAAGGCGCAAGAAAGGACTTTAGTGATCTCTTGTGTCGGAGGCCAAAACTCACTTTGGGTAGCTGCGCCAGCGGAGTAATTAACTAAGTCATATAAGACAAATGTCTAAGAAAACATATTATGAACATTGATGATTAATGCTATAGGAATGGATGTAGCTTTAACCTTGAAAACTTAATGCGGTACTCAGAGTCTAGTAGTGGTCCCTCTTAGTGTGATTTAATCGAACGTCAAATTACAGTTAGAAACACATACAATTTATTTATTAGATGAAAACTAAAAATAAAATCACGTGAAACATTTCCGTTGAGTTGCGAATGAAATTATTCGTGCACTGCAAAAAAAAATCACTCGCCGCGAATTCAATTTACCTACTCGAATAACTGGCCGACTACAAAATAGTTTTTGTGTCGGAATTGTGAAACTCTATG
This sequence comes from Papilio xuthus, assembly GCF_000836235.2. Lineage (NCBI taxonomy): Eukaryota > Metazoa > Arthropoda > Insecta > Lepidoptera > Papilionidae > Papilio > Papilio xuthus. Next base: position 325,560 of record NW_013531107.1, on the reverse strand, counting down.
TATTACGGCAATCACGTCGGCGGATTGTCGTGTAAAAAATGCACCTGTGTGCGTAAACAATGTTACTACATGTTGAATGCTCTGTGCAAATTGCACTCTAGATATAGATTTTTTATAACCTGTGCTAATATTTTTTTCTTTCAGTAATAATTTTATTCACTTTTTGACTTGCCAATGACAATTTGCCGGCAACACATCTGCAGTTCCTCTAGTGTTGCAGATGTCTATGGGAGTCGTTGATCACCTCGGTGTTCCCGGCGCTCGTTTACCCACTTCTCTTAAAAATGTAATTGTTAAATTCTGATATTGTCATATTTGTTAGCAACTCTACCTTGGCAATAAACAATCGTAAGGAGAGTCGTAGTAATACAGAGAAACACGTGTTAGTTCTCATCATCAATTTTGTGTACATCATCTTACTTCTTACTAATATTATAATTGTAAATTTTTAAATCGACGGATGGATGTATTGTTTGAAGGTATCTACAGAACCGTTGAAGTGATCTCGATGAAATTTGGCATACAAATAGAACATAATCTGGAAGAACGCACAATTTACTGATTTTTTTATATCCGTGCGGACGGAGTCTCGGGCGACAGCTCTCTCTCTCTCTCTCTGCCTAGCTTGCATCCCACAACGAGGTGGGGTCAGCTTTCCCAATCCGTCTCTTCCACTTCGCTCTGTCCATGACATCTTCTTCTGAAACTTGGTATTCACTCATGTCTTTTATTACTACATCTTACCATCTCGTGCGACGACTAGTTAATAAAGAACTGCACAAACAATTTTGTTAAATAAAGGATGATAAAATAATATTTTCTGATAACAGATAACTTTAAAAGTTCTTAAACATATTCATTGTATAAAAGCATGCATTGGTCTGTACATTGTAATACTAACATTTCATACGTGCTCATATGTTTAGTTTCGCACATTAATATTCAAGCCGCAAATTAATGACACATTCATAATTTTTATTGTTTCGCTGACATGAGCGACACGAAAGAAAATTTCCATTTGTTCATTCATATTTATGCCTACACTTATATTTATGATATGTCTTCCCCTTGAATTGTATTTATTTTTATATTTTAAAGGAAATAATGCTTTTTAACATGAAAATAAATGAGGTTAGTAGCTGTTGCCCGAAAACCGTCCGCGCGGAATTACAAAAAAACTTAATAAGTAGCCTATGTGTTCTTCCAGACTATGTTCTACATCTGTGCCAAATTTCATAGAGATCAAAGAGCCATTGCGTAGATGAATTCAAACAAACATCCATCCAGACTTTCTCATTTATTAGTAAGAAGTAAGATTGACAAAAGCAGTTTGTTATTTTTAGTTAAAACATAGTATTCAGTGGATCAATTAAAATACTTTCATGTGTTAGTGGCAGTTATTTGTCATGTTTCCATTTTTTCTTGCCTTCGAAGTAACTAATGAGCTAATTAATCTTTCTCTTTGTTTCAGGTCAGTAAAAAAAGAGGGTCGGCAGAATCGTCTCGGGTGCGGTAATTTTTGGATATCTCAGCCTGTCTTATTGGGGCGTAACTCCGTCTTGTTTTTATCTCGATTGCGAACAAGCGATTAGGAAAAATGTAGTGACAAAAAATTTAGGATCATTATCTTGTAATGTTTTATGTGTTTTTGGCTTCTGTGGTTTTGGTAAACGTAAAACCTTTTTTTTTATTTGTTGCCTTAGAACTGTTGGGTATAATTAATCTTACGTAACTAATTATATTTGACATTTATAATATTTTTATGACATTGGTTTTCGACGCAAACCGTCTGATGAATATTTGCATGAAAATTAGTTAAAGTATATTTCTTTGTCGGATTCTATAACTACTAGCTTTATTATGTAATTCCCGGCAATTATCTTGGCACGTCGGGAAGAATATTACTCTATTACTCATATTTCTGACGAGCCAAATCAAATGCAGAATTTTAGAAATCAATTCTTTACGTTAATTTACTAGTTCACAGTTTTTTACATAATTTTATTTATTGCTAAACTATAACTTTATTACCCCAAAAATATAGTAAGACTCTGTTTAGTTAAGCTCGTGTTTTAACCCTTTGACTGCCAGTGATTGATAATACGGTCGTCAACGTGGTTTTAAAAAGATTATGTATATTTTTATCATCATCATCAGCTCACTATACGTCCCCACCGAGGGGCTCAGAGCCTACCCAAAGTTAAGGGTGATTAGGCCATAGTCAACCACACTGGCCAAGTGCGGGTTGGTTGACTTCACACATATCTTTGAAATTTCTTCTTAGAAAGAACTGCACAAACAATTTTGTTAAATAAAGGATGATAAAATAATATTTTATTATTCTTCTTAGATATGTGCAGGTTGCATCACGATGTTTCCCTTCACCGTAAGAACGTCGGATAAATGTACACATGTAAATCGGAAATCGAAAAACACATTGGTACATGGCGGGATTCGTACCCAGGACCTGCAGATTGAAAGTCAAGTGCTTGACCACTGAGCCACCGATGCTCATATGTATCCTTATATATGTATCAAAATACTACACCAAAAATAGTCTGTGACAGTTTATATTCTTCATTTGATATAAATGAATGTTATTTCCTGGTATTGAGTGACATCTCCGGTGGAGAGGGTGACAAATGCTTTGGTCTACCGGATGCCGAGGGTCATATCTTATTGGTCAAATCGGACCCCTCACTATTACAGCACTTATATTGTTTATCATAATTCAAAGGATATTTAAAGTATAACCAGTTTAAAAGGAACTCTGTAACCGTAAGTTTCCACGTCTGAAATGCCAGTAAAAAGAGAAAGTAAAAGTTAAAGATAATGAACTGATAATATTACGATGTGCAGTCAGCTAAATTTGACGATAAGTACGCTCGTGTAATTAGGCGACTTTGGTTGTACTCATATAATTGATTACTTTAGGAGTTCTTATATATCTGGATATCTTGTTTGTGAAGCTATTTTTGCAGCTGACTGTATAAAATTGTTCCTCATGATTTCAGTTATGACCATGACATTTCTCTATATTATAGAGGACCATGGATTTTCAGTTATTCAAGTTTGACTATATTTGCATATTATAAACGCGTCTTCGTTTTTAAATGACAGTTCCATTTATCGTATGCAATTAAAATTGTGTCAATGAGAGGATGGGCGGTATGAAACGCCCAGTCGGTTATTACAAAACGAAGTATCCCCGTCCGCATGCAAATCGAACTTGTAAAATATGTTCTGTGCTCAAATCAATAAATTAAATTCATTCTCTACCATTACATGTTTGTAGGCTTTCTTGTTATTACTGTTGTTTACGATCCTCTTAATATTTTTAAAGTTAAAAATTACGATGTTGTTAAGAAAATAAAGTTATCGAATTGTAATATGGTTATGATTCTGAATAGTTAATAACCGAACGGTTGATGTAAATAATTGATGATAAATGAATAAGATTTGTAAGATAACATTACTTACATTTTTTTATGTACCTTTATAGAATTTATTTAGTCTTTAGTTTGTTTACTTTGGGAGGCCAAATGTTAATCTTTCCTCGCGCTTACTTTTCTTATAAGGAAAAGATGGGAAGGGGAAGTAGATTTGATGGAGAGGAGACGTATAAGAAGGTGATTTTTGTCTTTCTGTGCGTCTGCTTCTTTGATTCAAGGTAGGCAACGCATTTGCAATTTATGATGTCTATGGGCAGTAGTCGCTTCGCCATTTTGTTGCGAATTCACGTGGCCTGGTTTGCATATTAGAAAAAATGCTTTGGAAACATTTACAAGTTGTTTTGTCAGTGGTAACTTACGATTGTTGATGCTAGAGACATCACACGGTATTATAAAAAGACTTGAATTTGTGAATATATATCGCTATAAAGGGCCAGTGAAAGTGTCGCCATCTATCTGACATAGAATGATATAATAACGTCGGGTTCATTACAGGACGGATGTGTCGAATGGGGGAGAGAGATCGTTCACACGTCGGATGGACGATGCTCCGTACATTTCCTCATATAACGTGTTATAAAGCTTTTGATTAGCTTCTGGTATGTGTTTGTATGTGTGATATGTATTGTACTTGATGTTTATTTTTTATGAAAGTTAAGTTTTATGTCCCATTTTGGCAATAATTGAAACAATTATAACAATATACTTGCCTGTATTTTATCCTTTTAGTTTTAATAGTCTTTACAATATCCAACTCAGAGTTGTCGTTTAAGGGATTTAAGTATGGCAAATCTATACACTAAGTGACTGCTTAGGTGTTGATTAAACAATTTTCACTGTGGCAGTAAAACCTCACTAAGGTTTCAATATTACAACAACAATACCTCACGCCGTTAACCTAGAAGGATAGGCAGTGACCACAGACCTCGATTTAAATCGGTCCTAACAAATATCTCTCGATTCTTCTATATTCATCCATGTACGTATCGGTTTCGGGTACTCTTTATACGTTCTCTTTGAGTAATCATTATTTCGTAATATTAATTACGCGTGTGAATTCTCATATGCATAACTTCAACGTGTTTTCATTTTCAACGTTATAGTTGGCGTGGCAATGGAATCAATTTCAAACGTCGCACTCCAGTCACACATACAATGTCATGCATGTTCATTGAATTGACACAAATAGACCCGTATCGCTCAACAAGCCACTGGCGGGTAATTGATCCCTTTACACGCTACGAATTGACTCGTTTGCAATGTACACGATGTGAACTTTACACAGGATTTTTAACTTTATTACAATAAAAGTAAAGTTTAGAATCGTAATTACAGTTGATATTCAAATTTTTTGCAAATGTAATGAGACTAGCTGACGCCCGTTATTCCGTCCGCGCGATATTAAAACAAAAACTTAATAAGTAGCATATGTGTTCTTCGAGACTATGTTCTATATGTGTGCAAAATTTCCTCAAAATCCGTTAAGGAGATACATTCAAACAAACATCCATCCTTTAAACATTAACATTTATAATATTAGTAAGATTAAATTTTGATTTGAAAAGTATAACGCGTTTTTGTAATATTGTACCAATTGCACTGTTTTTTTCATGTATTGAGAGAACCGGAATACTGGCAAGCGGCCTAATAAAAGACGACTAAACTGCTACGACTTAGTGTCCTTAAAGAAGCAAGCTTATCACTATCTCAAAGGCCGGCAACGCATCTGCGGTTCTTCTAGTATTGCTGATGTCCATAGGCGTCGTTGAACACCTCGGTGTTCCCGCTGCTCGTTTGCCCCCTTCTGTTATAAAAAAAAAGACTACAAAAGTAGTAAGTACAATCAGTTTATCATCTGATTTTGACGATCTTAAAAAATACGAGAATAATTTGCTACTTCATATCACACAAAAAGAGCGGGAAAGTGGTCAAACAATATTCTTTTAAACTATAAATTAAAAAAAGGGTTCTTACCAGTCAACTATTTTAACCTATCATTCTCGTTTAATTCTAACTAAAAATTATAATAATGACATTTAATGTACTCCATTTAATACGTTTACGATAATAAATCTATCATAGAGATAGCTCGTACATCTTATTCAGATTCATGTGTTAATGAGCAATTATAATAATTCTTTGACGTAAACGGTTGTTGTACTGCCATATTAGCTCGTATATGCACTTATAAGGATAAGTTCTTGCTACCATTATAAATGTTTTAACTTTCTTAGATGTGTAGTGCGCTTTTTTTAAAATGAAATATATAGCTTCTTTTCTTTAATAGCCAGTCAACTGGACAGTCAGATTTGTTTGACTTATCGAAGAGTTTTGGAAAGATTGTTGATTTAATTTCTCACTTATTTTATTAATTCAAGATCTTCTAAGGCTTTTATTGATCACAGATGATTTTTTTTATTACGAAATTTAAAACAAAAAAAGAAATAAAACGACCATATTTTTATTTTTTTTATATCATAAGGTGGCAAACGAACGAGCGGCCACCTGAAATCGCCATACGGAATTGCATATGCGTTGCCTACTTTTAATCGATGTAGGAGAAGATGCACAGAAAAAAAATATTTTCTCTTCCCATGCATCCTCTCATCCGGAGAAATTAAAATAACCATATTAAAATACTTGAATAGGCGCATGGAAAATATCAATACGTGTCTCGACTATATTATGATCGATTCAGAATTTCAAATAGTGTATGACCATAAAGAGTTGAGCTAAGCAGCTCTCGGCGGTTTACAAAAAGCTCGCCGGACGTGCCCGCCATGGCCGAGCGACTGGCCACAAATGGCACCTTATACTTCCTACTCACATGAAATATTCTTGAATGTGTTCGTTACTATGAGATATGGAGGCGATAAATGATATTAATACAGAGATGGACTTTGATATATTTTCTGGTTAAACCACTAAAGCGTGTCAGCCGGCTGTTGAAATCTCCTGATTCATTTTTTCAGTGTTTGACGGATTAAATAACTTTAATTCTAGTAGAAGTATTATGCAACGTTTCTTGTCGTGTCTGGGTATCCCTTAACTCTTTTTAAACCACCTTGCCTTGTAAGTTCAATTTTTAAAAGTACGAAGTAATTGTTGCGATATGGATTGTCTTATATATAAAATTCTCATGTCACAATTTTCGTTCTCATACTCCTCCGCGGCTTGACCGATTCTTATGAAATTTTGTGAGCATATTGAGTAGGTCTGAGAATCGGCCAACATCTATTTTTCATCCCCCTAAATGTTAAGGGTAGTCCAGTCCACCCCTAAATTTTTTTCTTATTTTTAAGACAAACACGCGGTCGGAGCGACAGCTAGTTTTTGTATAAATATTTGTGGGCAGTAATACTTCTTAATACTCTTTTAACTTTCTAAAGTTAAAATCTCAATAAAATCACGTTAAACATAGTCCCCATGTAGTACTAGTCAGTGGAGCGTCATATTCAAGGATCATTTTCGATTTGTTCCGCAGAACGTCGTCACGGCGCCACTTTCTCTGGGAACGTCTTGGCACTTTCGCGACCGTTCGTAATATTTCTAACTACATTCGATCTCTGGTCACTATATGTTTCACTATGTTCCATTACAATAGGATTTTTAAGAACGACAGCACTGAACGTGTAAAATATTGGCAAAAAAAATCATTAACGCGTTTATGGACAAATTTTTGAGAACTCCGGTCTTGCTGTAGTGTATGCATAAACGTAGTGTTCGTTTCGACCGTACACGCCATAAGCACATGCCGTAGAGGGGACGTCAGCCGATGTCAGGCCTTTGGACCGGCAGCACGTCTCAATACGTGAGCGAGAAAAATATAACGCAACGAATGCTACACTTGCAATTTCAAAATTAATTTAATTTCGATGGAATAAATTTAAATGTGTAAAATATTTTTTTAAGTATATTAAGAGTTATATACATTTTACTTACACATCTTACTAATATTGTAAATGCGATAAATAACAGCAAGATAATTGATACTTGATTGGGAACGAAGGTTTATTAATTAGTGGATGGATCTTGATTGACGATGCATTTCAAGTGTTCTGCTCTCGTCTCATTTGAAGATTTATTCATGGACTATGACTAGCTGTCGCCTGCGACTTAATCTTACTTAAATAAAATGAAAAAAAAACTTAATAAGTAGCCTATGTTCCAGACTACCTTCTTCATATGTGCTAAATTTCATCAAGATCCGTGGAGTCGTTTCGGAGATACCTTATAACAAATATCCATCTATTCATCTAAACTTTCCCATTTATAATATTAGTAAGATTGTATATTGTTTTTTTTTCAACGTAATTGTGCTTGAAAGTCTATTGGTCGATATATTTAACTTATACTACAGATAATGAAATTTGGTCCTGATTTAAGTCTTGTAATATTCGATTAATTAAAATTAGTAAATATTTCAGAGTCGTAAAGACGAATAAACTCGATGTTTTATGTCGTCTTTGAGTATACTATCTCGCATAAAGCCTAGCAAATGGTTCACTTTGAACCATTTAATTTCTAAATCAAGATTAGTTTGTTCACGTGTACTTTATGAACCTTTGACATTGGTTTAGTAATTTTTATAGTCACCAAGTAATTAAGTTTGTCTAAGTTGAGTAACTTTGTAATAATTTTTGGTAATATTAAAACTCTTTCGTAAATATCTGTGAAGTTAGCAATGACACTTGAATCATAAAGGCAAATTTTAAATGCGAATGTTTAGATGCATGTTTGTTAGAAGGTATCGCCAGAACGGCTGACGGATCTCGATGAAATTTACCATTGATGTATAACATAGCCTTGAAGAACACATACAACTCTATCTAGTAGAGTCTTAGTAGAGAGAGAGAGAGAGAGTAGTCTTGTACTCTAGTAATTAGGTTTTTTAATACCATGCGGATTTTAATAAAAATACTTACACTTCTTATGATTAGGGAATTGAGATTGTCTACTTGATAAAGGATTCTTCAACAAACATCTTTGAACGTTTCAAGAATTGATAGCCAATTTAAGCAGCTAAAAAGGAATATGTATGATAGTATTAATTAATTATCTCCATACTATATCATTGTACGAGATAATTATGTCAAAAGTAAGTCAATGATACGAGTGTGCTTTAACCGATTCCGACTAGCAGCGCCCTCTAACAAGAATATATGATTTCAACTCGCTAAGTGTTAGTGATCCATAATCATGATTAACTGTCTCGGTGTCAATAAAACTCGTATTTAGAAACTTAATTAGTACTGTTGTAGTACATTGAACTCTATTTGAAAGGTATTAAGGTATAATTTAGAAATTGATTGCCTTTATCGATTGTTGTAAGCATTCGGATAAGTGATAAGAGAAATTGCTTGGCTACAAATGCATGGAACAAATTGGTTGATAATTGTTCGTTAGAAATTTGTACTCTTGTATTAAATGAATGTAATGTTAAAGTATAGATGCATTTTAAACAATCGGTAGAGATTGATTAACCGTGGGTTTCTTAGCCCAAAATCATCATTTGAAACATATTGTTATTTCTGTTTCGTCAAAGATAATCACGAGGATTTTACTCTCAGAAACCTACGATAAGACTTTAAAAAGTGAAATTTGGCATATCCAGAAGTGTACCGTTTTAAATGTTACATTATACAAGTGTTATGTCAAAACTATAAATTCCAATTTAAATGTCACTTTTTAACCAACATATCTTGTTTAGCATTACAAAAAGCACAAAACTTATTTTTTTTGCTAAAACGCGAGTTATGACATTTTGCGTGGGAAACAACAATTTATAGGTTGTGTAGTTATTTAAAACGAATCGCCTGCAAACGAACTACATCGGCGGACATTCGGTCTGTGGCGGCGACTTTCACGTTATTTATGTCTACACAATTCACCCCGCCCCTGTAGCGGTCAGTTTTCTTCTACGCCTGACTAGGGTCGCCATCTTGAAAATATTTCGTTGCAAGATTTGAGTTTTTGTTGACATATTGTATTTGTTACAACAGTTATATAATTAGTTACAATTATGTATAACTAAAGAAAACTTAATAAGTAGCCTATGTATTCTTCCAGGCTATGTTCTAAATCTATGCCAAATTTCAGCGAGATCCATGCAGCCGTTTCGAAGATATCTTCAAACAATATTAGTAAGATTAATGGCATTTTGCATGGTTTATCTGTTCTATTAAGATTAATAGACATAAGAATATAATATTCTTATTTCAAATAAAATTCTTTTAAAAATATTACTACTTTAAAGATAAGTAACAGTTACTACCAGACGTCTTTAGCGTATAATATTTACGATTGTCATTTGAGCTTAGCAGCAATGTAAATCGGCATTTATCTCTGACCTTGGGTCAGCCTTGATCAATGGCGATTCTCAACTACACTAAAGACTAATAAATCCTAGATTAATTCAACAAACAGCCCTGCTAACGCTGTAATTGTAATATTTGTCAGCGAAGTTGCTGTACTGGTTTACTGGTTCCGAGTATGACACTTTGTAGATTTTGTTACGCCTCGTTGAGCAGCTTTAAGTGGACTATTGTTCGGTTTGAATCCTTAGGATGTGAGATTTAGCCACGGACTTCATGGCTTCGTGAAATAATTGCGTCATGGTTTTCCGGGATTTTTTTACTGTGAAAGGTTTTATTTTCTGCTATGCACCTTAATTATTAGGACGAAAATCCGAAAATGTGGCAGTGTATTTACCTAACACTAGCTTTGCTAAAATGTCGACGTTTGGGTCCCCTCACTATTCATTCTGATACTGGACTTTGTAACGAAAGCACGTCATTCGCGCCAAAGGATTTTAATTAATAAATGTCTAAAAAAATATACACAGAAATATTGTTTAAAATTAACGGTATCCAAAATAATATTATATGAATAAAAAAGAAAACAGAAAATGGTAGTGATGACAAAAAAGATATAATTTGCAGAACCTTGTACTCCAATAATATACATTTTAGAAGAAAAAAACATCAACTTGCAGTATTTAAACTCCCAATATTCTATTCTGCTAGTTACTGGATGTTAAATTAGTTCAAGAGACATATGACATTTGTTCCACATTAAAACTATTAGCTATTGGAAGTTTCTGATAATGTTATCATTCATGTGTCATGAATGTAATAAATGATGCAAACTGTACAGTCAGCTGCATAAATATGTACACAATTACAAAAGATTAGAAAGTACAAGCCATCAAAAAAAAATCATGAATACATATTATTGACGGATACTGCATACATATTTTTTTATACCGATACCTGTATAAGATTCTAATTCTGTATAAAATTCTTTTTGTAAATCTTACTACTTACTAATATTATATATACGAATGTTTCGATGACTGGATGTATGTTTGTTAGATGGTATCTCCAGAACGGCTTAACGGATCTTTATACAATTTAGCACAAATATAGAACATAGTCTGGAAGAACACATAGGCTACTTATTAACTTTTTGTTAATTACTCGCGGACAGAGTCGCGGGCGATATTTATGTATGCACATTTATGCAGCTGACTGTACAATCGAAATAATGATCGACATTCAATAACAATTAACTTTGTAACACTTTTGTGGGTGTAAAAAGTATAACGTTACTGATAAGAGTATTGTTTTTGATAGTAAAACAATGCGGATGTTTTGATATGGGAGTGTCGTATGAAATATTGATCACATTTTGTCAATTTGAGTGCGGACGTATACGATGTGTACGTGCATTTTATCACGTACGCATCTTCACGCTTCACTACGTTTTTGGGTAGACTAATCTAGAATAATAGTCGACTAGTAATAGATAATTATTTATTGAAGATGTTAGATTTATTTTATTAATAGTTTTGTCATGCGTAATTAAAAAAAAAATAGTAGCCTATGTTTTTTTGTCCAAACGATGTTCTAAATCTATGCAAAATTTCAGCGTGATCCCTTTAGCCGTTTTGATGATACCTTCTAACAAACATCCATCCATCCATCTGACCTTTCGCATTTATAATATTAGTAAGAGTAACATGAGTTTTCGAAGTATTCCAAACTATTTTATTTAGTAAATTGTTTGGGTCTCAATGAACAATGTTCCTAAAACATTACGCCATACATGTTTCTTGCTCGTAAGTAATTATAATATGAACAAAATTGCCGACAACTAGCATTAACGAACTTTAATATATCTTCATTGTGAAGACAATACGTGCGAAGGTCTTATTATGCGTCTCCACTTGTCATTCCAACTATATTAATTGTAAAGACGTATTTTAAATCATTTTATATCGTTTTAATTTGACTTGTAAAATGATAACAAAAAACAATCGAGGAAAATATTTCAAACTGTGGTTTTCTGAGACTAAAATCTCAATTTTAAACATATTCGTATCTTTTTTCTGTGAAAGATAATTTTAGGGATGATGTGTTTTATGCAGATTTTAGTCTTAGAAACCACCTTTAGTCTTGTGTGTTTCAATATTAAAGTCACCAGTAGTTTCTGAGACAAAAATCTCATGTGTTAAACATATCGTCATCTGTGTTGGTTTAAGAATCTAACGGCTATTCGAACGGAAGCTATTTTTGTTTTTTCGTCGTACTTCTAAATATTTTCCTAATGTTAACCTCCGTTTACCGTCTAGGGCGATAGCGAAACTAAATGAAATAGCCAATGTTATATTCAATAACAAAAAATAAGGATTTCCACAGCTCAAAGACTTCAAACGTATAAACGGGAAGAAACGCGGACCCGGTCCCCGAGGGGTTCTCGGGTATTCTGATCAAAGGCGACATGTAGATTTATTGTGAACCCGATACATAAAGTAAACGCCCGGAAGAATTGACGATTGATAAAAAATTATATGTAGACAGATGACTTTTATGCGTGTGTCTATTTTTAAAACACAACTTCCTAAGTAACCTGTCAATATAGTGATTAATTCTTTGATTTCCGTATACGTCAGACGTAGTATGTCTTACAATTACGTTGAACGGCTTTTACTATTTTATGTCTTTCAATGTCATGTTATTTATTCTTTCGGCGAAGGAACACATGTACGAAGAAATTCAAAGATATGTATGAAGTCAACCCGCACTGGGATAGCGTTGTTGACAAACCCTAGTGACACCCCTGATGATGATGATCACAATATTTTTAAAATGTAAAATTGTGTAAATTTTTAAAATTATAACCATATTAGTGGATGGCCAAATGATAAAATGTATCATACTTATTTTATAAATGCGTATGTTTAGATGGATGGATGTTTGTTTGATGGTGTGAGGAACAGTTGAACGGATCTCAGTGAAGTTTGGCATACATGTGGACCATAGTTTGGAAGAACACATAGGCTACTAATTATGTATTTTTTTAATTCCACGCGGACGGAGTAGCAGGCGATCGCTAGTATTTCAAAACACTCCAGCGGTATGTTAAAACAAACAAAGCTGTCTAAATAAGAAAATTTATCCTGGAAATCAACATACGCTTTTGTAATATCATTTTGATAACCGGTTTATTTTACCTGGCCACGTGTTATTGTTTCAGATACAATATAAGGGTCAACATAAGGGATACCCGTTTTATTAAAATAAACAATTGATAAATTTTTTGGAAAGCTTTCGTGAATTTTTTATTAAACGATTACACTTTTTATTCAATACGAATATTGTTTGGAGTTTCATATTTCAACGTATTTGGAAGAGAAGTTGGTTTTGTTTTTGTCGTTTTAAAAAAATAAACCCTCGCTTGTCATGATCATTTTTCACATGTTGTTACGTTAAGAATAGTACCTGGATGACCGAGCTTTGCTCGGTATTTTTTTTTAATTGTGTTTTTTGGAAGTACGAATTACTAATAAAATGATGAAATATGAATAATATTTTTCGATCTTACCGATAGCAAAAGTTATGTTTATGTTTAAGTTGATTATCGATATAACACGAATAAAATGACATTTTCTAAAAATGATTCCTAGCTAGATCGATTTATCGCCCCCGAATCCCCTTATATACAAAATTTTATGAAATTCGTTGGAGCCGATTCCGAGATTCCAATTATATATACAAGAATTGCTCATTTAAAGATATAAGATTATATTCATTTCCATTATGATTCATAAATCAGTAGAATGATGGGCATCTAAAATCGTTTAACACATAATATGTAAAATAGAACCCCTGTAAGGATACTGATCGCTGACTCGTCGGGAAAGGTGTTTGGAGGAACAATCAATAACATCACCAAAACACTTGACCTCCCTGCCCCTTCGCGCTTTTATCGAAGCGTTCTATTTTAGCTTCAGTGCCACAAGACGTGTGTCTTCTTATACTGGTCCTTTCACAACCCGCAGTTCTCACACGTCAGTCGGTATAATCCGGTCAATAACATAAATTTCTCCGAGGCATGCTTCTTTATTGGATTTGGCGCCAAAGTGCCGTTGACCCTTTTTAGGCGAACATATGGAAACTATCGAGAAAATATTAAGTGGCATGATGCATTGAATGGTATAAGATCACTCTCGCATTTCCCAAAGAACCAGAGATTTGTGTTAGCAATTAAAAGATTAACAGATTTCTATTTTTATTAGTTGACGATCGTTTAGTTAACCAAAACACTTCAGATTAAGTTACAACACAAGACATAGCCGTAACCCAGAACGAGTAGGCAGAGACCACTTTGGCCGAGGTCCTAACACACCTCTCTCGCTTCATCATATATCTACGCATTCATGCAGTTTTAGTTAGATTATTCAAAATCATTATAATACTATCAAAGGCGTAAAGAATTAAGGAATTTATGAATATTAATTTGAACACTATAAATAAAAAAATATCATGAATATGCAAACATAACCAGAGTACCAGGCAAATGAATATTTATTTTACTGCAATCTTCACGAATTTATATTCCCGTGAATTTGCAAGTTGTATCAACTTACACGGTACGTAATTTGACAAATAGCTAGCACTGGTCGGGGGCGACGTCGAAATATTTCAGCACGTGCTCTGAAAGCTAACGTGGGGAATCCCTTTAGCACTCGCACGGTCTAGACAAATGTTCTGATGCGATGAACATTGCAATGTGCCTACCAGTTAGACTTTCAACAAATCAATTGGTCTATTTAGAAAATTTTCGTGTTTAAAAGAATATTGCAAAGAAAATAGACTTGTTTTGTATAAAACTATGGTGCTCGGTTTAATATGAAAACTGATTTTGTTATTGCACCAACAATAAATGTTCTTTATATACCTTCCTAAGGACCAAGAGGAAAGTATAAAATATTCCATAGCAGTGAAGTTTAAAAATATTTTATCGTGAAAACTTGCCAGCTATTTTATTATTATAGCCCTCTCTATTATAATAGATGTTTTTAAAAAAAGGTTTTATATGAAAAATCTCACCCCATTTAGTCTGACTCAATATAGAACCCTGCCAGAAGAATAGAATTTAGGAATAGTATATTGACTTTGCAGCAGGCAGGGTTCAAAGTATAATGGTTATTCTCGACGTCTGAGCTTTACACCATGATTTTTTATTCATTATTCATTTCAATGCACTATTGTGAAAGTATTAACCTTAAGATGGCGTATTCAAAGCGAGCAAAGCTTGGAGTAAAAGCTAGTTAATCTTTCATTGCAGTGCCGATGCCAACTTCCTGAATAATTGAAGGCAGACTTTGCAAATGTTGTACTTCGCTTAACAGAGCTTGGGGTGATTATAAATTAATATCAAATCATAAATGGCTATATTAGATATAATAATTTACACACTACGTAAAAGTCTAACTTGTCTTATCCTATTCCTTTGCTATTCTCTTGGTAAACCATCGATAACGCCTTTCTTTTCAAATGAAAATAATCCGTTACTTTCGCGTTGGTTCTTCTTACATTAATATTATTTAACTGTGGGCGTTGCATAAATATTTGTGACATGCTCCATCGTATCATGAACGAAATTTGTATTAAAATTTGTGCTCTGCCCCCTAACAGGCGTAAAATAACCTAAAAATAACTTAATTTTGACATTAATAAGGATGACGATCACAAGGCGCTTGTCGCAAACATTCGTGAGGACTGTACTGCTCTAGTATTCTAAAACTAATTTTTAAGTAGACAATTTCTTACTATCATCTTTGTACTTAAAAGATATGTTACTTTACTGAAGTTCATGGTACTTCCACTTATAAGGATCGCGCGATTATTTTGCTTTAAGAGAGAAAGTTTCGTGTGCCAAGTCACGGACAATGTTGGACTTTTAAATTGCATTTCTTTTGCATAGAGCGTCTTTGTTGCGATTTTTTATACTTCGAAATACACTTCGCACGTATTAACCCTGTTCGTGTTACATGAATATAATACTAATACGTTCGATTTCTATGGTTTTGTAATTTTATATTGGTTAAACTTCGCTGTATGTGAATGAGCAATTTAGAAATCGAATGTCTTATTTAAAATCTGATCTACAGATTTTATACTGCTTATAAGCTTTTATAAGCTGTCTCCCGCGACTCCGTCCACACGTATTAATGAAAAATTATAAGTAGCCTATGTGTTCTTCCAGACTATATTCTCCATCTGTGCCAAATTTTATTCAGATGCGTAATATTAGCAAGATTGCCGCCTTTCGTTAATTAGTTACTAGGTCTTTACTGTATCTTAAATAAAATATATGCTAAGGACGATCACTAATCGACTTTAGGTACGGCAGTAAATTTTCTACCTACCGTAAGTTAACTTAAAGGATTCTGGTGAAATAAATCATCTCATTATAGGTTCAAAAATATTTAAAAAACCAACAGAAGGGAACGGCTATCATTCTTATCTAATTTACGCTAACGAACATAATTATGCGAATATTTGCGATAAGAAACTTATCTAATTTGGTCCTGGAATGGTTACGAAGTTCCTTAGTCTCAGACCCATGTCAGCTTTAGACACCTGCCACTAGGGGGCGCTATTAAAATTCATCGTCACCGTCCCACGCATTGTCTCCAACCCTTATTTGTGACATCATAACCTGCGCTCTCTATTGTCCTCCCTAATTAAACCCTTAATACCCTAGAAGTTACCTTGAGTTTGTTACGCTGATTGGATTTGAAGCAGTTACCTTAATGATTTTTAGTTTACGTAAAATAATTGTAATGAATAAAGAAAAATATTTCGTATAAATAATTTAGTTCTCTCTTTCCATAAATGCGCTTTTTTTTAAATCTCTGAAACGGCTTGGCCAATTTTTGCCGAGACTTTGACGTGACGCTGATGCATGCGGGCTAGTTTTTTCTTTTTTTCTGCGTTGAGGAAGTCACAGGCGCTTACTAATTGGAAATATAACCACAGCTTACAAAAATGTCTGCTTTTTTAGTATGAATATGTTTACAAGCAACAAATCACAACAATTTAGAGCTTAATATTAGCATCTTCTCAGACAAATGATTGATTATTCAAGGATATAATCAAGGCGCGACATGTGGGTGTCTTGTTCTCTCGAGTTCAGGGAGGCTGTGTTTATTGAACGCGCTGGATATGATATACGAGGTCATTGGCCCCGCCGAGATGCTTCCATCATTTAACCGTTCAGTCCCCTATTGAAATTTGCGGTTTTGGAAGCTTCCGTATGGCTATTGTAAAGGTATAGGAGAATGCGCGGTTAGCTCATAAAACATGGAATGCTACGGTCCATCGCGGTCATTGTGCGAAGGAACTATTACTAACAAAACTCGATCAGTCGAATAGACCGACTGTCGAATTATAGCTTGAATGTTCATGTTCGGTTAGTTTACTTTGCGTTGATTTTTAACTTCGAGTTGATTATTTGTATTTTAATGTCTTAGATTTTATACGAGTATCGGTTGGTCATATATGATTTATGTTTATAACCTATTTTTGTATTTATTACCTACGTAATAGTGTAAACAATTTCTTTGTTTCGGCGTCTAGCCTAACGACACAACAATACCTTTAAGAATTTTGAATAAAAAGCTCAACAGATTAAAAAAACAATCAACACTGGAACTGAAAGTTAAATGAGACGACTTCTAAATGTGTTAAAGATTAACAAATTGCTTAACAAACTCTCTAAATATACTTCAGTATAGAGATAAAAAGCTTTTTAAATACAGTTATTTAAACTTATGATACTTTTCATCTTTATTGTATTCGATTATTTGAACAATTTAACCGTTGGTTTCTGAAACCAAAATCTATATGAAACATATCGTCATCCCGTCTCAGAAACCCACGTTAAGTCTTATTTGAAGTGACATCATCAACCTGCCCTTATCCCTATCGAGGGTCGGCATAGTATGTACTACTCCTCCATACATCTCTATCAGCCGTCATATCCGAGTCTACCCCTTTCTTACGCATATCCTCTTTCACACAGTCATTCCATACTTTTTTGGTCTTCCCCTACCCTTGTAGCCATCCACATTCAATCTCATTACTTTTTTGCTTATATCATCATCAGCAAAATCTTAAAAGCAAATCTTATTTGAAGTGACATCTAGTGTAATTAATTAGCATTTATATAGTAAACATATTCCTAAATGTTTTTATAATGATCAGCAACTGAAACAAGACGCCAAAGGAGTTTGAAAACCAGTCCTTACTTCGAGCGTTCGAACTTTCTTCGGATTAATTGAAATTAATAGCATACGCTTAATAATATCTTTGTTATCAATCTCGCTTTGTGTCGGATTTTGTTATTAATTTTACACCACGAATTAAGGACAATGTTGTATTTTTAATGTGCTGATTCAATATTATAAAGTAGTTGTTTACCGCAAGACCATAATGAAAACTGATTGTTTTTTGTTAAAGAGAATAAGAGGGAATGACAATATGTTTTTGTATAGAAGTTTTGGCCATGGAAGCTCACCGTAACATGGAAAAAGATAGTAATAAACCTCTGTTTAGGTCCCGTTACTTGAAAATGTTAAAATCGCAAATCAATAAAAGCCGGCTTAGCTATTACAGTATGTTGTATTATTGGCAAAGATTTTTGTAAAGAGAAAACATTACTTACAAAGTGGACGTACTCAATTTAAAATCAGCACATATTTACGAGTATACATATGCAAAACGAAATTGAATTTCCATAAATATCGACGTTCAATGAATCACCGACATTCAGTAACTCTCATCTACTTACGAAGGAATATTTATCGTTATTGAAAATGTAAATTCTTTAGTAACGGTTTAACAAAATATCAGTACGATTAACACAACGAAAACAATTTGTCTATTTTCATCATTATTATCAGCTCACTATACGTCCCCACCGAGGGGCTCGGAGCCTACCCTAAGTTAAGGGTGATTAGGCCATAGTCAACCACGCTGACCAAGTGCGGGTTGGTTGACTTCACACATATCTTTGAATTACTTCTCAGATATGTGCAGGTTGCATCACGATGTTTTCCTTCACCGTAAGAACGTCGGACAAATGTACATATGTAAATCGAAAATCGAAAAACACATTGGTACATGGCGGGATTCGAACCCAGGACCTGCAGATTGCAAGTCGAGTGCTTGACCACTGAGCCACCGACGCTCCCTTGTCTATTTTAAATAATATGAATTAAAAAGCAAAACTTTCTCTATCCGACCCTATACTCTTGATACCTATAAGGTTTGTACTCATTAAAATGTTCATAGTTCACATGTAAACTTCACAATTCAATTAAAAACAATCTTACTTCTTAACGTTATTAATGCTAATGTTTAGATGGATGGGTGTTTATTTTATGATATCTCCAGAACGACTGAACGGATCTCGATGAAATTTGGTATACATATAGAACATAGTCTGGAAGAACACATAGGTTACTAATTATGTTTTTTTTAATTCCGCGCGAACGTAATCACAGGCGATAGCTAGTTATCTGCGAAAAACGCTTCTGTGAATCCGGGTAATAAGCTTTCATACAACCCAAAGGTTACTAATTCATTGAACAGAGGTTACTAATTCCGGACTGTAATATAGAATAATTATAGTATTAGTAGCATGCTGTTGATAAGTGGGCCGGGCAATTACCCGAGGACACCGGCCCCACTAAAGTTAGGGGCATTGCTAGTTGAATTATCGCTTTCCCTAACGAACACTATCTATTAACGTGCCGATACAAGTTTGTGTAAATTACTAAGTGAAACAGATAATAGAAATAAATATAATTTTATTATGGAAATACTTGTGTTTAATAATACATTTATTAAGGTACAACTTAGAATATTCCAAAGTTAATATTCTTTTGTATAAAGTAAGTTTTGTTTGCTGGATGTTAGGTTCTATAAAAATATACACATTTGTCGATTGTAAAAAATATAGGAGAATTTTGTCATTAAATTGAACCCTATATTTATCGGTGTTTTTCTCTTTATTCATGGTTACTTAAAACGCCACTTACTGATTTTTAATGCAGCGTTAAAACTCGGCGTTGGCGATGCTTGAAGTGCGAACGCTTTAAAATCACTCTTGTTCCTTATGCACATTGTATAATGCAACACTGCGTGATTAAAACAGCGTTTTAAAACCGCTGCCATATAAATAGATGGTTCTATTCAAACTGTTTTTTAACGCGCGATAAAAAAGCGCCCATGCAAATGAAGACTAAATCTTCACTAAATTTCTTCCTTTCGTCCATTTAACGTTTTTTGTTACGTTATGAAAATACATTTACATATATCAGTGTCAGAACAGTAATAGTTGTTTGTTACTGTGCCAAGGCTATAATAACCCTGGAAGAGATAGGACACAAACAAGAAAGGCGGTTCTCATTCCACGATATAAAATACCATTCATCAGGGAGTGAGGATATTACGTATATTTCAACTCATTGTTACGACTCTTCCAGGCTGTCGCCGCCAAGTTCTGCGTCGAATTGCCATCGATTTTTCTTTTTTCTGGCTTCACTCCAATGTTTCTTATACGTTTAATTTATTTGCGATTCAGTTAACTCCATGGAATCAATACTTGTAATCTTATATTGTAACCCAGTAGGCGTTTTAATATTGATTTGCGTTTGTTCTATTTTAGGGATTGAAATAAAATATCTTAGATTAAATTATTGTGTCAATATTACTTCAACTTCTAACAATATGCCTGTTTGGTACTTCGTTGGAAAACTGCGTGTTACTTTTGCAAAGTTAAATTACAATATTGTTCTTTATTCTGTAACAACGCACATAAAATTGGTTGTAAAACAAGAAAAATACGTGATACCTTATCATGGTAAAACGGCGAAACAAAGATGGAAGTAAGTTTTGAAAGGTGCGGTCAAATCATTGCTCTCTCGGGACGATAGTTTCCCCCAAGTTTTCTAACGTATCTTTTCCCTTAATTTTGTGTGTGGCCAGACTTATAGCGGAAGCGGATAAAACTGTAAGAATAAAATTAATAAACAGTGGAACACAAGCTTTTCCAATTCAGGACAGGGAAACCTTTCTACTTCCTCTGGCCGTATTGGAATTCGGCGTGGCATCTTTCAAGGTGACAGTCTGAGCCCATTGTGGTTTTGCCTGGCTCTGAACCCTATGAGCACACTGCTAAAGAGTACAGAGCTAGGTTATCGTCTACGTAGACGGGGTGAGATCATATCGCACCTTTTGTACATGGATGATCTCAAATTATACGCATCCAAGAAGTCTGACTTAATGACTCTGCTTAAAGTGACCGATGATTTTAGCAGAGCCATTGGTATGACATTTGGTGTGGACAAATGTGCGGTCATAAATGTACAAAAGGGGAGGGTTGTAGCTTCTGAGAATCTACAACTTACTCAGGATGTGTCCCTCGTTTCCCTCTCGGAGAATGAAAGCTACAAATATCTTGGTATGTCGGAAGCATTAGGCATTAATGACAAAGGTATGAAACAGCTGGTGAAAGAACGATTCTTTGGCCGCCTGAAAAAAGTTCTAAAAAGTCTTTTATCGGGTGGAAATAAGTGCCGTGCTTTTAACAGCTGGGCCATGCCAGTCTTATCCTACTCTTTTGGCATACTGAGATGGTCGCAAACAGAACTAGATGCCTTAGATAGAAAAGTTCGTCGATTGCTGACAGCATACCGGATGCATCATCCACGTTCGTCTGTAATGAGGTTGTACATCCCGCGGAAACATGGGGGTCGAGGCTATTTAAATGCCAAGACCCTGCACAACCGCGAGGTGTACAACCTTAGGGAATACTTCCTTAAGGTGAACGTGGGAATGTATCAGGATGTTGCAGCAATGGACAAAGGAGTTACGCCGCTTTCCTTGGCCTCCACGAATTGGCGAAGGCTACCGGTACTAAGTGTCTCAGACCGCATTAGCGTATGGAAGAGCAAGGAGCTACACGGCAGGTTCCATCGAGCCTTAACTGGGCCTGATGTGGACCAATTATCTTCCGTGGCTTGGCTGCGCTTCAGCAACCTCTTTGGGGAAACTGAAGGTTTTGTCTTTGCAATTATGGACGAAGTCATCGTAACGAACAACTACCGAAAACATATCCTAAAGGATGGTACGATTGACATTTGTCGGGCATGTCGTCGTCCCGGTGAGTCCATTAGGCATATTGTTTCCGGCTGTTCTCGGCTTGCGGACGGTGCATACTTGCATAGGCACAACCAAGTGGCCAAGATCATCCACCAGCAACTTGCCCTTAAATATGCCTTTCTGGATGCTGAGGTACCGTATTACCAGTACCAACCTTCACCCGTTCTGGAAAATAGCGATATCACGCTCTACTGGGATCGATCTATTATTACGGATAGGACTATTGCTGCCAATAGGCCCGATATAGTAATAATAGACCGGTCTGAGAGTTGTGTAATGTTAGTCGATGTCACTATTCCACATGACGAGAATCTTGTGAAAGCTGAAAAGGAAAAAGTTTTAAAATACCTAGATTTGGCTCACGAGGTTACCGCCATGTGGCGTATGAAATCGACTACCATTATTCCGATAGTCGTATCGGTAAATGGACTGATAGCGAAGAGCTTCGACCAACATCTCAAGAAGCTCTCGCTAAACAGTTGGATTAAGGGCCCGATACAAAAGGCAGTTATCCTAGAAACCGCGCGCATCGTGAGAAGGTTCCTGTCTCTGCAGCCCTGACCACTGGTTGTTTGAGTCATGGGATTCCGCAGCCGGTGGTGTTCTCTTTTTAATATAATATGTTTTGTATATATATATATTTTTTTTATATGAAATGTATTATATTAGAAATGTGATAAATAAATGTATATGAAATAATAAATTAATAAAAAAAATGTTTACGTGAAATAGTGTACAAAAATAAATAGATAGCGTCTAAAATATGTAGCAATAAAATTTCGAGATGAAAAACTAGATTTTTTTTTATATATTAGCAGATTTTTTGGTAAATTTATGTATTAATTAATTAATTTAGTCTAAGAAAGAGTGATTGTGTTTTCGTGTGTGTCGCTTGCAGTAGGACCGTACATTTTGTTGTACCTTTCAATACTAAATAATGATGCTATAAAAGTCTGTCCAAGTTTAAGGATTTGATACCCTTGGTTTCCGTGAATCTTGGTGATTGAACTGCTTTTAATTATATTAAATATTTTATGCTACCATTTTTACGACATGTCTTGTTTTGTTTTATTTATGTGCATGTTTAACTCATGTACAAAATTCCATTCTTGTCCCTCACACTATTTTTAAAAATAGAAAGAACATAGTTTTTTAGATAAGGAAACCCACGGCAAATGATAAACGCACCATGCTTTTAACACGTCCAAGTATTTGTCAATTTTCTAGCTTTTTTAAGACATGTCAGAGCATAAAAACTTACAAATACTCACACTGTGCATGTAATACAAGGACGATACCTGCCAATACAACAATCACGCGATATTTCAAATAATCTTAGGACAAAATCTAATGATGAATCTTTCTCCCGCGATGTATAAGTTTTGGTATGGTCTTGCATTCCTTATTCCGTTATGCTGCAAGTGATTAATGTATGCAATATCCTCGAGGGTCTCGCGCTGCGGGCTTGTCCGTAATTATTGATACGTTAAATTAAATATGACTCTAATTTATTTCTCTCGTATTCATAATATATTGATTTCTTTATAAAATTATATTCGAATTTTGTTCATAACAATAATATTTTTTTGTAAAAACGCGGGTGACACCGCGAATCTGTTCGCGCGGAATTAATACTTGATTAGGAGCATGTGTATTATTCTAAGCTGTGTTACATCTATGCCAAATTTCAAGATCCATGCAGCCTTGCTTAAGATACCTTCTAACACACATCCATCCATCCAAACTTAACAATTAGCAAATAGTAAATTATTACTTAAAACGAAAGCCTAATTCATGTAATGCGACGCTTTAACTTTAACGTTTAATGTTAGCGAATAAATAATTTAAAATTCCAACCAGGTAATATCGTTGAAACAACACGGTAACATCAAATATATCCTTTCTTTGAATATCTGGCTTAAGTATCCTTGTAATAAATATTAAGTAAAGCGTCTTTGCATTTCTTCGCATTCGCTTTGACGTTCACAAATAGTTGAAGATTTTATTTACAGAATTGTCAACGTATTTTCTTGCGATGTACCAGTACGTTATTCCTTAGTACTCGGCTTTGTTTTATTATTCCATACGTTTGTCGAGACTGCGCGACCACTCTAAAAGTCTCGACAAATCACATTTTTATTGAGCTACTGCAGTTTGATGGTTCCTATATTGCTTGAGGGTTAAGTAAATTGTTTGTCTTGACTTCGTTTCACTGTACTTACTTATATTTATGCACATCACCACTGCGTGTGCCATTTTGAACTCAACTGCGCTGTACAGACAGACTAATATTCGTTTCAAAGATTCGGGTGTTACTAACATTGTGTTTCAAACTAATTGTTTAAGAAGAATATTCACCTCAAGTACGTAGATGCTCATGTCAGTTCATCACCTTTTTATTCCAAAATAATTGTTACTACCGTACTCAGAGACGGTGATAGGTAATTGAGGGTCACCACGTAACGACTCTGCAGTAAATATTGTGAATAATGTTCAATCCTTAAATAATCGTTATTAATATTCCAAGATTAATATTGTTTATCGTACGTTTTATTATTTTTACAGCAAGCATCCACTTATTTTTTCCATTTATTTACCGAGATAACTTTCACGAGGCTCAGGTGTGGTTATGGCAGTATCATTTGTCTCATCACAAATTTTTGTTGCGATGAATTTTGGTCGAGATCCTCGCGCGATTCGAGTGGACGGTGCTTAAAACTTTCAAGTGACATTTTAAGATAACTGTCACACTTAATTTCGTTTAAGCAGTTCCCTTAGTGTATATTTTCCTAGTCCACTAAGGATCGTCCTTAATGAAAATTTAGCGTACGACAGTGTTAAGAAAGGAGATTTTGGAAAGTGATGTTTTAATCTCCAAAAAAATGTCCCTTAAAAAATACTCGTTAATTTATTGAACCTAAAAGTAACAACAAAATAATTACAAAATAAAATGTTTACAAGTCTCTTAGTGTCATAAGAGTCTATCTGAATCAGGGATTAAAGTACTTGATTTGTAATCTGCAGGTCCTGGGTTTGAACCCCGCCCCAATGTGATTTTCCATTCACACTTATACATATGTACGACGTTCTTACTGTGAAGGAAAACATCGTGATGCAACCTGCACATATCTGAGAAGAAATTCAAAGATATGTGTTAAGTCAATCAACCAGTAATAGGCCAGCGTAGTTGACTATGGCGTAGTCACCTATGACTTAAGGTAAGCTCCGAGCCCGTCAATGGGAACGTATACCTGATGTTGATTAGTATCAGAAAGTTACATGCAATAACTCACTTTATATCGCAATTAATCCAACAGTGAGATTGTAATGAACTCTTATAAAATCGTCAGTTTATTTTAAACTTTTTAACAGTACAAGACTAAAATCCTTACGATCATTAGTTTCAAGTCATTTTTTCTTTTTGATCGCAAAAGATCCCGTCAAGTTTTAAGGTCGAAACGCAGCGTGAAGTAAATTGTGTATAACATGTTTAATTTAATATGCCGTTTGTTTACAGGTAAGCGTCTCGAAGTATTCAGTTTTAAGATCGCTTTATAAGTAAGTGAACGATTTTTATTACCACACAATGTTTTAACGTCTTATTTTATATTCATTATTATTAAGTCTAAATTAAAAAATATATATTTACAAAGTTTACAAAGGTACATAAGTATCGCTTATTTCTCTAAATGAAATCGTTTATAACGACCTCTTATTTCGGATTTAATCGGATACAATAACCGTTTGTCCACCAAAACCGTCACCGTCACGTCAACGAGAACGAAAATTCCTGCTAGATCATCGCTGTGGGCAAACATACGTCACGTCATTTTGATCTCGGACAGATATGCCGGTGTGACGGTGCCGGAGACGGTGTAGTTGGACAAACGACCATAGTCTTTGTAACCGCTATTGTCGTGCTTATCAAAAGCTTGTATGGTCATATAGCCCTTATTTATCCAGGGTTTTAATTGCTAACAAATATATCTTTTAACAGATGGTTTAAGTAAGTTTCTTCTGTGTTGGTTATTTATTTTATTTAATTAGATTTTTTTATGTAGTACTTAATTGTTCATTATAAAACATAAATAAACTTCCGTATATATATTATATTGTAAGAAAGAATTCAAGGCTACGCTTAATATATAATAGTGAATGTTCAATTGCTTTTATGTTTGTTGCAAGTAAATATTCATACATAACACTAGGTTTCCATTGTCTTAACGCATGTACAAGATTATATTGTCATCCTCTTATTTTCCTTAATGTGACAGAGATAACATTATTTATTTTTATATTTCATTCGGCATTGGAAACCCATTGTGATGTTTCCTTATACCGTGGGTTTCAGAAACTAAAATCTTCGTTTAAAACATATTGTTATCTTTATTTTGACAAAGATAATAACAGGGATGATCATGCATACAGATATTTTGGTCTCAGAAAACCACGGTTAGTCATTCAAGAAGGGAAGCTGGAAGTATTTAAATCGTACAAAGATTTTTATTCTCTGGTGTTAAGTCTTTTTAATTTTATTCTCCGGTTAAAATAACTTGGTTATTAACCGATAAATTGTTATATATGTATGTACGCAAAAAAATGCATTCTACCGGTATCCGTAATAAAGTCATCTCCACATCAGCGTTCGCGGCATGCGGGATTGCAATGTGGTCTTACCAAAAACGGTATCCGTTCAGATCACTGCGGCCTGTGGTTTGAGGCTTCCGATAGCGATGTATAGATATTTAGTATTATATTTAAAGATAAATATTGCAACATTTCATGGTGTTTGCTGAGATTAAAGTTCAATAAATTTGGTAAGAAACATGATTCCTACCACGATTTTTTGACCTCCTGATATTACGACCCAGTTGCAATCGCCAATTTCATTGTTCACGGGATGACAAGTGATGCGGCAGTCTGAGAAGTCTTCAGTTCAGTCTCAGTCAGGCAGTTCAGTCTTAGTCAGTCAGTTCAGTCTCAGTCAGTCAGTTCAGTATTAAGTTACGACAATTGAAAGCAAGATAATAATATCTTGCTTTGGTTCGATTGGGTCATTTAATTATATTTGGCAGATTGTGCATTATAAATTTACGACAACGATTTATTTTCTTTAATATAAATCTATACTGACTTATTTAAAATATTCCACAAACAACAAATTCTAGGGCCTAGTTGTCAGCAATTTTGTAGTTTATCTCGTCCACTCAGTCGTTCCTTTGTTGTTTCGGTCTGAAATTGTCAGCATTATTTTCTGCTTTGAAGATATTTTCTATTGGCTTTGAATTTTCTGTTAGTTTATTATTTTGCGTTATGTGCAAAAAGATTTATTTTTATAGTAGCTGTCGCCAGCGACTCCGTATGCCCGGAATAAAAAAATCTTAATTAGTAGCCTATGTGTTCTTCCAGACTATGTTCTACATCTATCCCAAATTTCACCGAGATCCGTTAAGCTGTTCTGGAGATACCTTCATCAAACAGCCATCCATCTAAACTTTTGCATTTATAATATTAACACGTTAAACGCCATAGTGGAAATAGAAAAAATCACAAAAAAAAAACTTTTTGCTGGAAATAGATGCGTAATGTCGAATCTTCAAAACGTATCTAGTTTAGGATTCAATCAGAAACAGGGTTCCACAGATATCATAAAAAAAAAACTTCATGATAAATGCAGGCAGGGATTGGGTCACCGGTGACCGGAGTGGCGTTTAACGTGTTAAAAAGATAATATTCTAAGCTTTCATTGTGCCGTTGTAATATTTTATAATCATGTTTATCAATACTAAAGTATTGTTATAGTGTAACATAGATTTCTATTCACGTTAACAAGGTACAAAAGCAATATATTCAAATGTATCAGGCTTTAGTTCCTCATATCATATATTTTATTGCCCTTAAGGAGGCATTGTAGTACTAACTCGAAGGTAGGTCGCTTGAACTGGACACATAAAATTGAATATCGTTCCTTATAAGAACATAGTATCGTTACATCAATGGGAACAGACAATTTATATTGTAGGTCACGCCTAACTCTTGCTATTATATCTAAGTAAAGAGCTATGCTTACATCTGTGAAATAAAAAGCTTATACAAAGCTTAAATTAGCTGCGAAACGAACAAATAAATCCATTCTAGACCAACTAAAAGTATCCACCAGGCTAGCCACTACATGCTACCGACGCGTCCTAGGATACTTTGGACATATTGCCCGGAGAAACCCCGACAACCTAGACAAATTGGCTGTGGTCGGAAAGATAGAGTGTCACGGGGTCGATCACCTACTCGCTGGTCCGATCAAGTGCAGGCTATATTGGGACTTAATATCACGACTGCCCTGAGACAAGCCGAAGACAGGACGGCGTGGAGGCAGCTGGTCGACACGGCCGTTGAAGCGTATCAGGACAAGCACGACCTTCAGTAATGAAGAATACGAAGAAGAAGAAGAAATTAGCTTATCTGTTCTTCCAGAATATTTCACATCTATGCCGAATTTAAGCTAGATCCATGCATCTCATCTAACAATCATCCATCCATCCTAAAGATTCGCATCAATAATATCAATATTTCTTTATACTTGAGCTTACATGTGAAGAAAATAAATCTACACGTAACCTCGACAGGCATTTTAGATCTAAATATATGACAAATACATCGATTTGTTATCAATCAACACGTTATCGATATACAATTGAACGCGTTTAGTATTTGCAATTGAGTGTCATGAGACTTGAGTGATGTGACTCGATTGATGCATCCGAGACATCGATTGATACATGAGCGTGTTTGCATCTTAACGATCTATTGTACCAACTTTGTATGCTGGTAAGTGTACTTTGAAGTTCAAGTGTACAATTGCACCTGATTTGGTGATATGTCACTCAGGTTAAGAGTGATTACAATAATGCCTTTGTGTCTATTAAATGTTAAAAATCTTCATTAAAAAAGAAGCCAAAGGCCTGACCCAATATCACATCGAACTGTTTAAATGTCCATTCCATTATAACAATAGCAAAGAACCCAATGTATCGTTAAGATGACGATCTATCAATTTTTGTATTTCACTCTTCACAAATATATTCAAATGAATATTAGGATCGATTAGTGATTTCGGTCGTAACAGAAATCGTAGGTCATTAAACAACTAACAATAATCGCACCTTGAATTTACTTCTTTGGTTACGATATTGTCTGTACGCAAAAAACTCTATACGTTGACATAGCGTGGTTCTATATTGTGTTTTCCTTCAAG
The DNA here is from genome assembly GCF_000836235.2 of Papilio xuthus. Taxonomy (NCBI): domain Eukaryota; kingdom Metazoa; phylum Arthropoda; class Insecta; order Lepidoptera; family Papilionidae; genus Papilio; species Papilio xuthus. The sequence continues at coordinate 296,338 of NW_013531107.1, read as the reverse complement.
AAGCGAGCTTATCACCACCTCAAACGCCGGCAACGCATCTGCGGTTCCTCTGGTATTGCTGATGTCCATGGGCGTCGTTGAACACCTCGGTGTTCCCGCTGCTCGTTTGCCCCCTTCTGTTATAAAAAAAAAACACTATAGAGCAAGGGTTAGAATTCTGTCCTGTGTAGTAAAGTGCTGAGGGTTCCCATACGTTTCTCAGAGACTCCGAAACCACCTTCAATAGCGCTCGAGGTCGGCCACCGACGGAAGAAGCCCCACATCGGGGTCTTCCCTCCAGAAGTCAAAGTATCTTTTCAAATATACAAAAAAGGTTATTGTAAACAAGAAAGATTGTCAATAATAAAGAATTTCTTTAGTAAAGGTAAGGAGCAGTGTTTGTTTCAAGTGATATCGATACGCAACAATTAATTTAAAATTAATTAACTCTCACAGTGTACCTATTAGTTCAAGACATAATTTATGGTATTGTCAGCCGTTATTTAGTTAATTGGGCTGTTAATGTGCCGTTTAACTGATGAGCGTTGTTCCATTTACAAGGACATTTAACAGTTAAACCATAAATATAGATTAACCGTAACAGTAATGCTGTGAAATTAGATTATGCGAAAGTTGTGTTGATATCTCAGTAGCTAAGCTACCGATTTACGATCTGGTACACGACTCGATTCCCGTTTAATAAATAAATTGATTTTATATATTTTTTATATATTAAGGTGGCAAACGAGTGAGCGGCCACCTGAAATCGCTGAAATAGCGAAGTGACCGTTGCCCATAGACATACGCAATTGCATATGCGTTGCCTACCTTTAATCGACGGAGGGGAGGATGCACAGAAAGAAAATATCTTCTCTTTCCATTCATCCTCTCATCCGGAAAGTCCACTTCCACTTCCCATCCTTTTCTTTATAAGGAAAGGATGGGAAGGGAAAGAGGACTAAATTAGACCTCCGGGACGCACACTCATCAGTCGAAACGCGGAATTGCTTCCACTTCACGCCTGTCTTCTGTGTGGTCGTGGTATTTCACCGGGCGAGCCGGGCCGATTGGTGCGAAGTTATTAAAGCGGGCTCTACCACTGTTAAAAAGATACTAAATATTTTATAGAATTACGTACAGAAATTTCCATAGTACCATAAAATGAATTGCTAATGTTTAGCATTTATTAACACGATAGTTAACAGTGCTTACTCTTCTTTAATTCACATCACTAATTATATTTATATAATACTTTGAAATATTTCACTTGTAATTACAAGACAAAACAGTAATCAAAAAGCTAGTAGCTAATATCCAAGACACGTATCGTTGTATTAACAATTTCACATGGCGATATTTATCGATACAAAGCGTACTTGAATTAACGTTATCGATATATCGTCCTACATCACTAACGCACTAGAGTTGTGCAAGTGAGAGGGTCGATAAAAGTGATTTATGACGTCAGAACTCGCGTAGTAATGGTCGCACTATAGTGAATTGAAGTGGTATGGAAGTAAGTGCGTCTCCTTACTGCTTTATTATAATATAAATCGTGGAATAATTCATGTTTGAAATTGAAAATTGAATTTTATCGATATTTGAAGATAAAACACACTTTAAAATACGGTATAAGTAACACAGTTTAATTTTGTCGCGTCGTTTTTTGTTTTGACTTAATTTTTACCGCCCTATAAGTGAGATTTATATTAAATACATTTTTTTAATTAAATTAAAAACTAAATAATTATAACTTAATGCATCAAAATTACTTCAAAAAATACACCAACAATAAACAAAATTATTTCGATCCTTTAGCTTCGTAGTTTTTGGGAACAATGGAATACTTTCCAATTGTAATAAAAGTAAGAGATTTTTTTTAAATAATTTATCTTATATATCACCATTTGGTACTACGTGTAATATTACTTACGACTGAAAAAAAACCTTTGTAATCTTTGCCTTTATAGTCGTTAATAAGTATGTATAAAATGTCACGAATACCAATTCTATAGTGGTGCTTGAACGCCATCTACATTTTCAAATGTGCAACCATTAATTCACTTCAGATCCAGCCCCTAACATCGACAAGTTTAATCGCCTACACTAATTTATGTACCAGCGACCCGCCCCCGTACTAAAGTAGTTTTTTGGATACACAAATATACAACCCTTTGAAATCTTATGGAGAAATAAATAGGTTAGCGAATTTTTTTGCTTAGTCCGGAAGAATGAGGAATTTAGTAGTTTTGACCGTGGATTTCCGCTTTATAAAACATATGGGAAATACAATTTTTTCCTTATGTTTTACTAGATGTCACCCGCGACTTCTTCCGCGCGTAATTAATTAGTAGCCTATGTGTTCGTCCAGGCTCTGTTCTACATCTATGCCAAATGTTATCGAGATTTATGCAATCGTCCCGGAGATAACTTTTAACATCCATCCATGCAAACATTTGCATTTATAATATTAGTAAAACAGATGAATATTATGTCATCATCTATTTGCACGCTTGCTACCGGTATAAAAAAAATCGGTTTTGATTAAACAAACCTGAATAATACCAGTTACAGTGCAACAGAATTTAGTTAAAAACAAATGACATCGCTCTTATTATTAAAATCTCTCAAAGTTTTTTTTTAATTCCGCCCAGGCGGAGTCGCGGGCGACAGCTACGCACATAATGCTACACCTAGAAGCGCGATGTTAGTTATGTAAACATTTATCTTTGACTGGTCACAACTCGTTAAATTTAATTGCAACAGAATCAATTGTTTGCCGCAGCGTATACATTAAATCAGATATTTATGTGTCAAGATATTGTCAATTGCACGCCGCTATTGTTACTTTGTTGAACACGATAGCTTAAATCAAGAATGAACATTAGGCTACGATACGACTTGGGTCCTTCAAGAAACAAGCATACCTTGTGTTTCCTTACATTTCCTTAAAGGCCGGAAATGCATCTGCAGTTCCTCCAGTGTTCCAGATGTCCATGGGTGTCGTTGATCACATCGGTGTTCAACCAACCTCTTTGGTTATATTTAACAGTTGGTTTCAAAAGCCTTGTATAAATATTATAAAACAATTTTATATCATAAGGTGGCAAACGAGCGATCGGCCTCATTGATTCGCCAAGCGAAGTGACCTCCACCCACAGACATCCGCAATTTCAGATGCCTACCTTTAATCGACGGAGGAGAGGATGCATACAAACACAATATTTTCTCTTCCCATGCATCTCGTCATCCGGAATATTCACTTTTATTTCCCATCGTAATGACGGGGAAGAGGACAAAAACTAGGCCTCCGGGACGCACACTCATCAGACAAAACGCGGAATTGTTTCCACTTCACACCTGTCGTCTGTGTGGTCGTCTTTCTTTAACTTCCAAATACCGGAGACAAAATTAAAGACAAGTGTAACGGCATTGGAATTATAATAAAAATCTGTAAACGTTGTCACATGATATAGTTCAGTTTAGATTGATTTATAATTGTCAAGTAAACAGCATTCATGTGTCAAATTGATGTCAATAAGTCGCTTTACCAACTGGCATAGTATTTAGTGCTTTAATTAATTCCAATGACATTGCGAATAGAAAGTTATTCAGCGATAACACTCGGCCACAGGAATCCATCGGTTCTCCACAAATCAATCCAGCATTAATTGATCCCTGTCGTCGTGTGTTGTGTCAATAACGGCGTGCCAGGTATTATCGGCGACTTATGAAAGCCCAGTAACAGACAGTAGCTAGCCATTAGAATAATACAACCCATTTTCGTATCATACGATACAAGGCCGGGGAAACGTGAAGAAAATCGACGTTGGAAACTAGTTTAGTAAGTTTACACTGGTTTCTGTGCTAGGGTTGGCACGAGAAAGTATTTAAGTTCATTTATGTATAAAAACTCTACCTTAAATACTGTTTACAAATTGAAAATTGCTATTGTTCTGGATAGTATTTGAAGATTATTATCAATAGGTGTATCTGTCACATCCAGAATATTTAATAGCTAACTAAGGGAGAACCTTAGTGTAGATTTCTCATTGTAAATCTGCACAAACGGGACCGCTTTGTGTCGTATCAGCCTTAAATTGAACAGTGGTAGAGGCCGCTTTAACATCTTCGCACGAATTGGCCGGTCTCGCCCGGTGAAATACCACGACCACACAGATGACAGGCGTCAAGTGGAAGCAATTCCGCGGTTTGTCTGATGAGTGTGCGTCCCGGAGGACTAATTTAGTCCTCTTTCCCTTTCTACCCTTTTTCTTATAAGGAAAGGATGGGAAGTGGAAGTGGACTTCCCGGATAAGAGGATGTACGGAAATGTTTTCTTACTGTGCATCTTCTCCTCCATCGATTAAAGGCAGGCAACGCATATGCGATTGCGTATGTCTATGGGCAACGGTTGCTTCGATATTTCAGCGATTTCAGGTGGCCGCTCGATCGTTTGCTACCTTATAATATAAAAAAAAATCTGACGATGTAAAATATGCTTTTTTTATGAAAGTAAATTATTGATTATGGATTTTGTATAATAATTATTATTATTTTAATAAAACTTTAGTTAGCAGCCCTGCGCGAAAGAGAAACGATACGCAAGAATAATCTCGGCTACCTGTATAAGGGTGAAAAAGCGATCTCATTTGTTTACGTGTTAACACAGTGCCGCGAATAGCATAGAAACCTGTTCCTAGTGCCAATACCAGCCTGATCAATTGCAGAATAACATTCGCATATTAAAGTATTTATAACACTCTAAGTACACAAGTGGGTATAAAATTGAAAGCTGTTGGAATTTGCTTTTTTTTCTCTTTATTTTTTTTAGGGACTTTTGTTCTTTTGAACATGTCAGTCCTATAACAATCAACTTAGGAGCTAATTACAACTATGAGCATACAAGCAAGCGATATAAAAAAAGCAATGATAATAACAATTATAAGAAATAACAAACGAAAATATTTACACTTAATTTATTACAAAGCCTTTAGCCACCATATTTCGGACGTCGTCTGCTAGATCCGACAATGGTTGGGCCAAAGCAAACAGAAGTTCGCCCACATTGAGCCTTGAAAAATTGTGGTTTTTAAAATGGAATTTGCTTTACTTTACTGTGCTTCATTTGTTTTCATGGAAAAACCGTTTAAAACAGGTATTGGCGGGTGTTTGTTATTCATATTTCATTTGTTGCTCCTGATTTATGGTATGCAATAATATAATGTTAATAATGTTTTTTTTCTGTTACTGACATGTTAATAGAAATAAAGTCCCAAAAAAATAAATAAAGAGGAAACAAGTAATGTAAGCTCTAACGTATTATAAATGCCATGCTATAGAAACCCAGAAAATTATTAAAAGCAACAATTAATATTTTGACGAAATTTTCTAAGAAAAAACTATGTCTATTATAGCGCGACTCACAACAAAAAAAATGAGGTAATCGTTGATATCATGAACAAAATTATTTTTATTTTATCTGTTGCAGTGTTCAAAAACTACTTTCATTAGATTTAAGGTCATTATAAGATACTAAAAATCTTAATGTAATCTCTAGTTTTCTTTTTAATTTTCCAAACTACCCAAATAAGCAACTTTCGCGTTTTCTGTTCACGTTTTATCTTTAGCTTTAAGCGTTGTTATTCAGTCACACCAAGCTTTTAAACTATATCTGTAATACCAGATAACTCATCGAAGTATTGTCTTGTTCCCATTGAAGCATTGTCGTGACAATTCTGTGTGAAAGCCGACGTCTATTCGACTTTGTGGTCTGTTACTTTGACGTCCAATAGAAGAGGCTATTTATTCAAATGGTTACATCTACATAGTTTAAAATCTCGACAAGTTCTCTTTTTAACAGTTATATATTTCACACGTTTAGCTGTTAAACGATTATTTATTATAAATCATTTGTCAAGATCGTCTGTCGGCGTGACTTATTCAGCTTTTTAACTGTTTTAATATGCATGTCGAATTAGAGAATTGTCGGTAAGAATGTCTCTACTTTTAGACAATATTAGTTGGAATCATTTGAAGCGAATTGCACGCTTTCGTTACTAAGTCAAGTGTCAGATCGATTAGTGAGGGGACATAAGCGATGTTTTAATAGGTCTAGTGTTGCCCCGATACACCACCACAGTGTCGGTTTTTCTTCCTAACAATACTAAGAACATTTCTTTTATTACATAAAAATACGAATCAATTTTAACTTATTTCATTGTTTTACATTTTACAATTAATTATTTCTTCACGGTTTCTGTATTTATCTTAATTTTTAGATTGCAATTTAGTTCAGGATAGCGTAGGATGAAGTTTACGTCCTGACTGAAGCTTTGTGGTAACAGTTAAGGCGTTTCCGTACGACGCCGGAATTTCGCATGAACGAGCGAATTCTTGAACATAGTTTCGTTAGTGTAGTATTTGTTATACAAATGAAATATTACGACATTAACATATATTGTTTGGCTGTAATTTTAATGCAATCAAAATGTTAACATAATCTAAGTGAGTTATTGTTACTCAGAAATACTTAGTGGCTCTATGTGCCGTTATAGAAAAATCAACACTAAAGTACTCCTCTATATGACATACAATATCTATACATACAATTTATTTATGTCCATCAACTTCTTTAAACTACGCAAATTCTATGTAGTTTCTGCAGTTATCATCAAGGTCATGATAAAACAAATTGTAGCATTTAACGTTCTATCATTCGTTCTCCATCAAGTTCGTTCGCTGAACGAGTTAATAAGATGAGCTCTTGCGGTAAAAATCTTTATTCAGTAGTGAATTTTATCCATTCCACTCGTATGAGCGACGATAACCCGACTTGTGACGCTGGCCAGAGATCTCGCGCCCTTACTAATATACGAGCCACTTCATGACAGTTGCACCACACTCCTTGTAAGGCTTAGTACACAGTCATTGTGGTTTTAGTGTAATTTTACTGAGATTTAATTCTAAATGTGGTTATTTCTTTAACGTTAGGAAGTTGTAAAACTGTTTTAAAGTATAAATTAGGAATACTTCGAGAACGTTTGAATGATTTGAATTTTCTTTTAACTGTAAAATTAATAAAGCAATGGAATACAGACACACTATTAGTAAGTTGATTTTAATTAAATTACAAAAAAAAAATCATTTACAAGAAGAGAGACGTAACTAGAATTAAGGAAAGAAATTATTAATCAATATTTTTATATGATTTAACATTGTGTGTATTATTTTAAGGGCGTGTATTTATAATGTTAATGTATACGCACCCTTACTCTATTCCTTATGATAGTCCCACTGTTACAGTTTGATTTACGCTGCCTCACTGCACCTTTTTTTTCTTTGATGTCACCTTCGTCATCGTTGTGATTAAGACCCTTTTATATTTTCTTTTTGTTATAGAATTCCTTAGTAATTAATTACTTAGGGTAAAATTTTTACCTTCGCTTTACTTGAATATTTGGAATTCTTGCTCTTAATATTATAATGAAACGCATAGTAACTACGCAAGAATTAGGAAGACATTTATTTTATAGAATACTTTCTATCGCTTGCGACTCCGTCCGCGCAAATTAGAAAAAAAACTTAGTAAGTAGCCTATGTGTTCTTCAAGACTATGTTCTAAAAACAATATGTTCAAATTACAACAAGATCTATTGAGCCGTTCTGGAGATACCTTCAAACAAACATTTAACCAAACATTCGCATTTATAATATTAGTAAGATTTGTCCAATCTTTAATCTTTTTTTAAAGTCCTTTTACAGTGTGTTACAGTGTTTTAAAACATAACTATTCATAATTTATTGCAGGAGATAACAATAAATAATATACATTCATCTCGTACACAAATTATCACTAATGTATAATATGTTTATTGCGCAATATGTCGTCTGTTAATTTTAATTGGTATCATATAGCTTATAAAGTATTAAACACTTTGTCTTTGATGTAACCCGCCGCGGCACAATTGCTACTTAACTTGTATCTCACTTAAATAAGACCATAAACAAGGGGCCATAAACAACAGAACACATTTATGCCAAAACACATTAAAGCCTGTTGACACTTAAAGCTATAAATCTATATCATTACTTTCTGCAGAAGTTTGTAATGGAAACATAATGTCTATTATATACTTGTTATGTACTTTGAAATTATCCTAAGTTATGTGATAAATTTTAAATAGTAATCCTTAAGTTTATGATTTTATTGTACAGGAAAGCTTTAGAACTAATTGGCGATGTCAGTCGTTCCATCTCAATATGTGCAGGTGCCTTTAAAACTAGGGCAAATGGACCATACATCGCCAATAAACAACAAACACGGTTAAACGCCGGATAGTTCATTATAAAAAATAAAGTGTTTTGTATATTTATAAGAATTTTAAAATTACAAAATATGTTTTTGTAAGATTTAAGAAAATCCAAAGTTAAAAAAAAAGAGAAAGCATTTCAATTTTTCGAAATTTTACCTTATCTAGTAATGGCAACTTTCATAAGAACAGTGTCATGGTAGTACCTTAATTATTTACAAGCATCGATACCAAAACTGAATAAAAAGATTGACACCGAAGAATTTTTACTTGTTTCAACCCAATAAACAAACTACGAAAGTAATAAAAAATCAATTTATGCGATTTTTTATTAATACACAAGCAATATATGGCATATTAAATTAATATTGTAGTCCATAACGGATTTGATAAAGATGTTCGACGTTCATGTTTGCGTTGCGCGGGAAATTTGACAGATGTCACTTGTCATAACTGTCAGATATGGCGTACATGCGGCGGTATCGTCCTTACCTTATTCCTGTATACAAACAATAATATGTGAAAAATTGATTTATTTAACGGTAAAAATGTTGACATTAAAGACATGAAAATGTTTTTTAATAAATCATTTTAAACGTTTTTAATTTCTGGGTGTAACAAATTTTTATATGGTGGAAGAAATTATGTTATGGGGCAAAATTATTGGATAACTAGCTGTCGCCCGTGACTCCGTTCGCACGAAATTAAAAACAAACCTTAATAAGTAGCCTATGTGTCCTTCCAGATTGTTATACATGTGTGTCAAATTTCATAACAATCCGTTAAGACGTTCCGGAGATACCTTCAAAACATCCATCTGAACATTATATAGGTATAGCCAATTGAAGTTACTGCCGAATTCAAAGTCGCGGAATTTGAAGAGTTGAAGATTGCGTCTTCGAGAAATCGGAATTTAAGAGGTTTTTTTCTGTTTATTATGCAAGTTAGTCTCATTTAAAGACTATAAAATCCTTCATTGTTAGGTAGATTACACACTTTAGCATTGCACTCGTCAGTGCACTGATAAACTGGAGTGGTTAGACAAGCTGCGTGTTTGTGCGTGTTGTGTACTGCCGAGTGATAAAAGTTTGATAACCTCTAGTAGAGTAACCAGGTCTATATTAACGTTTCTTTTAACAGTTTTAATATATTTTACTTAACTAGCTGTGGCCGTCGACTTGGTCGCGCGGAGAAATATAACATAATTAGTGACCTATATGTTCTTCTAGACTATGTTCTATATTTACGGAAAATTTCATCGATGATCCGTTCAGCCATTCTGGGTATACCTTCAAACAAACATCCATCTAAACATTCACATTTATAATATTAGTAAGATTAAGCTTGATACATTTTTTAATAAGTTTATTCTGAGCCGAAAAACCAAGACATTATCGATTGTACATCGGTGATTTTGAAGTTATTCTTAAACGAACACAGAGTACTAACCTTTTCATATGACATTGTCAAACTAATCATAGTCATTTCAAACAAAGAAACATTAGAACATCTAGAAGTGACACAGATGTAATTAATTAATGAAAATCAACCACCGTGTTCAGCAGCATGAAGTTTGTTGAATGTAAATTAGCATGTTCTATGAACGTTCAGTAGAAATTGCTTCGCTCGAGACGGTGCACCATTGCTTGCTATTATGTTAATGAATGTCTGACTCTAGCCCTCTTAGATTTACTCAATTGTTACACTTGAACACTTTATATTATTTATTACTTCAATATTCCAACTAGAAACATCTTATAGAAAAATAGTACTGTTTTTTTTATTTATATTTAAGACTTAACTATCGCACAATACTCCGTACGTGCGAATTAAAAACACTTAATAAGTAGCCTATGTGTTCTTCCAGACTATGTTCTACATCTATGCCAAATTACGTCAAGATGTGTTGAGCCGTTCCGGGGATACCTTGTATAAAACATTCATCATTTATAATATTATGGATGGATGGATATTTGAAATGAAATCAATAAGAATCATTTAGAGAACTAATGTAAGTTGCATTTGATGATATTTAATATTGTGTACTTAATAGAATAAGTGAGGAAGCGCACGAAAGAAGTGAACATTTTTTTTCTTGTTATATTATTACGTACCTATCAATCATACGTTGTCGATTCACTCAAAGTACATTTCAAAAGCATTGCATTAGAACGTTCCCGGTAACGTCGCGGAAGACATCTGTATTAAATACGTTCCATTCGAATCTGTCGGAGAAGAAAAATTATAAGCACCTGCAACGCATTCGCCAGGGCTGCCAACTTACAGTAAACATATACGTGAACACTTGAAAAAAACGACCAGACAATCCTTAAGCGTCTTACACCCGGAAAAAATCCAAGTTGACTGGACTAGACAATGCAGCACAGAAAATGTTGTCACCCACGTCATCCTTTACTCCTTGGCTGAGTACTACAGACTATATTAAAAATACGACTTCAATCTTTGAAAGCCTGCCACACCACCAACTCTGATTCGAACATATATATAAAACCTCTAGGCTGAAAATGCCTTTAAAACCCGAATAATTCTGGTCAAAGTCTTAAGAAGTGGCAGCCCTATTTCCGGGTTGGTCGTAGGGGATGAAGTGCGCTCATTTCGTGCGTCTGAAGAGTTCACGTGTCGCCTCGTTAGTTACATCTGTCGGTACGTAAGTGCCGAATTCGGAGACGTCACAATTGGATAGATACATTTTGTGGTGGCATTGAAGTGGTTGGGGACAGAGACATAGCGAACGGATGTAAGTTGTTTTTACTTTTATACTGTTGCATCAGAAATAGAAAGACCTGATACTATACATGCATAACGGTTAGCAATAAAGGGAATATTATACGCTATCTGGTGGAGGAAATATAGATCTAGACAGATTTTAGTTCATCCTTTCTTGCGATTCATAGATGGAAAGATTTAACCGTGAGTTTCTGACAGCTAAATCTCTGTATAAAACATATAATCCTTGTCATTATCTTTGACAAAAACAAATACAACAATATATTTTAAATTAAGATTTTGGTGTTAGAAACTCGCGGTAAGATATGATTGTCGATGTCGACTGATTGGCCATAACATCCAGAGAAGTCGTATATTTATTTGTCCATTACCAAAACATTAAGGTAGCTTAAATTCGTGCGTGTTTGATCTTGCACTTGTCAGATTGCACCTAAAATTTGAAAGTGAAAAATGTCTCTATTTGACAAGAGGATGATTCAAAACACAATTTGCGACGTGTGTTTACTTCCCCTGCCGCAGAGGGCGCTGCGAGCGTAGTTGATATATTGCAGGGAGAGACTCGTCAGCCTTTGAGTTCTCCCTTCGCTAAGTAGTTGATTCGTATTGTCATTTATTTCTCCCTTTTAAACGTCTCCTTCGAAGCGTGTTTTTGTTGCGCTAGTTTTTTTGTCGGTGTTGAAGTGAAAAGTAATTTGTTTGTTTGCTCTTAGCTGACAGATACATGTTTTTGTTAATGTTTCCTGCATGCAAACGGGTACAGACAGATATTTGTTCGCAAAAATAAAATCAGTTTTATTAATATTATAAATGTGAATGTTAAGATGTATCTCCAGAACGGCGAAACGGATCTCGATGAAATTTGGCATAAATATAAAACATAGTCTGGAAGACTACTAATTATGTTGTTTTCAATCAGGCGCGGAGAGAGTCGCGGGCGTTCCCTTGTTTTATGAATAAAATTCTTTCTACAGTAAATATTAAAAGATGGAAACTTAAGCAGAACTAATCAAGCGCGTTATAACATTATTGAATTTAATAATCATTGGGACTGATGAAATTCTAGCACTTAGCGTTCCCTTCGAGCCTCCATAATCTCTTCAGACGGAATAATTCCGTCCATTTCGTCTCAGATATTGAATTTCGTTGCCGATTCACTCGACTTATACAAACTTGATATTTGCAATAAATTTTTGTGCGCCCACTCAGCTTTCAATTTTTTTTTTACTAACCTCATTAACTTTAGTGAAGGTGCAAAGATATTTGTTATACGTTCATTGTATCATGAATTTCCACTACCAAAACTGTTTTAAAAAACATATTGGAAACCCAAGAATATTTGTTTGAACTTTAAAATATGTAACTTGACTTGACTTAAATTCCTATGTCCCCGTAGTGGGGCAGTCCACAGTGCGCCGCCAGTTCGCTCTATCTTAGACTCTGCGTTTGGTCTCGGGCCATGTCTGCCCGATTGCATTCATGTCGGTAACTACTGAGCGCCGCCAAGTTTGTTTAGGACGGCCACGTCTTCTTGTTCTTAGCGGGATCCACTCCAGAGCCTCCCTGGGAATATGACTGGGATCTCGACGAAGCACGTGGCCGATCCGTGACCATTTAAAATTTCTAAGCTTAGTAAAAATTAATTAGGCCGTACCTTATGTTCGAATTACATAAAAAAAACATATGCTAATTATTTTCGCGATTCAGTTATACTGAAATGAATGAACGTTGATTTATTTATGACATGCAATTAATAGGTTCAATCAACATGCAGGATTTGTAATTAACACTTCATCGGAATAACTTGCGTTCTCTTAACCTTTATCTACTAACATTTAACTTTGTGCTTACCTACCGACTTACTAAGTTTAACTTACGTAAACTATGAGTTATCTTAGTCCAATTAACCAATTAAAATACTTGCAAACGATGAAATCCAAATGAATTTTTATTATTCAGATATAGGTACATTTTTAGTACCAATAGCGTCTCAATTGCATTTAAAGATTCATACAATGTTAAGTATAAATTTGTAGATATGATATTAACATAAAATGTATAATGGCTGTTTGTACACGAATTAATTTCACGGGCGTTCATTTTGAAGTGCGATCGACGGATAACGAGAAAGCAAGTACCACAGTTTAATTGAAATCAGCCAGTTGGACGGCATTGGCTTTATTTATTGCATAGGAAAGTGTTTATTAAATAACTCGATTTTCTCGCTTACAAAGTATCTTAAAGTTTATTTTAATAAATAAAATCATGTAACAGACTCGGGAAAAAAAAGAAAGCTATGGTTTAGAAACATCCGGGAATGGACTAATATTAAACAAGTTTTTCGTTTGACACACGACATGGATGGGTTCGTTAAGCTGACGTCTAACCTATAGTAAAAGAGAGGCATTAGAAATAGAACAGACTCAGAATTGTGCACTAAATATTATATTACAAAGTATTTTTAATTTTTAATGATGCGTAAGCAGCCCACACTTTTATAACCTAAAAAAATTACTATAAGAGATGTTATAATTCATTAATTAAATTATATAAACTTTAATTACGTCCGACAGCTTGTTTTTCCACTTTTAAAATTTGTTGAGTTGTTACTTAACCACTTAATAACTCAACAAATTTCAAAAGTGTAGTCCCAACTATCTACGGTGAACTATGAAAAGGAAAATTCGTTTTCATTTTAGCTGCAATTCCGTTCTCAATTAGATCTCAATACGAAGCGCATTGGCAATCTCAAAACAAAAGGTATTGTTGGCCCGTTAGCTTCGTTTGAGTTCGAAGTCCCATTTGCTGCAAACGGTCTATCTTAGAATAGTTTTTGAGCTACTTACAAGTTCGTGTTACATTCGTGCCTTATTGCTTTTATTTAGTCTGCTTATTGTGTAATATTTTATTTATAATCAGTTTCACTCAAGGGCAGAGTAGTGTCATAAAGTACTATGACAGTGCAGTACACAATTAATGGAAGTACTGTAATATCTACTGCTCTGTGATCTGAAACTAGACGTCCCTACTGATGAGCTCGGAGCTTACCCTAAGTTAAAGGTGACTACGCCATAATCAACCACGCTGGCCCACTGCTGGTTGACTTCACACTTCTTTGAATTTTCTTCGCAGATATATGCAGGTTGCATCACGATGTTTTCCTTCACCGTAAGAATGTCGGATAAATGTACATATGTAAATCGAAATTGGAAAAACACATTGTAACTGCAGATTACAAGTCAAGTGTTTAACCTTTGGCTACCGACGCTTCTATAACATACTAAAATTCCAAAAATTATGACGTATTTTTAACTGAAACAAGGTAACACTAAAGCATATTTAACGCTGTGTAACGAGACATAAAACACTTCCCGCCTTGTTATCCTGATGTTGCTGTGAGGAATATTACCTTTCTACTTTTACACAAAAGATCCCAGTTTTTTTGTTTGAAAGAGGGAAACACTCGCACTTCCCGGCCGTAGGAACTAGTGCTTAGCTCGCGACTGACGACTACGCCGAGATTAAATGACTTTTTCATACTTGCATTTGGATTTTTATTTACACATTTGGAAATATTTTTTTTTTTTTAGTATTTTATACAACATGTACATGTTTGTTTACGTTACGTTACGTTACTTTTAATTTGAAGTAATAGTACATTATATAAAGATTACATGAACCTAACTTTCATTGTAATGATTAAACCTTAAGAAAAGTGATTCACTTACGATTCCTTTATCGGGGACTGCTAAAATTTATGTGACGCAGAAACCGTCCCTCCCTTATTCTACCATCTAAATCATTTTCACATCGCCGCAAATGTCCAGCGCCAGTTTTATGACCATACTTTTATAAAAGACACGTACAAAAACTTGAAATATTTTCATCAAAAATTAATCAGTAATAATAAACTTTGTATAGGTCATCATCATCATCAGCTCACTATACGTCCCCACCGAGGGGCTCGGAGCCTACCCTAAGTTAAGGGTGATTAGGCCACAGTCAACCACGCTGGCCAAGTGCGGGTTGGTTGACTTCACACATATCTTTGAATTACTTCTCAGACATGTTCAGGTTGCATCACGATGTTTTCCTTCACCGTAAGAACGGATAAACGTCGGATACATGTACATATGTAAATCGGAAATCTTTGTATAGGTAAAAACATTTAATCATTTCTGCCGCGAAATATAAAGTAAGAGTTTATAGGAATCACAGATATAAAACATTTTTATGTCTAGTCGATTCTAATCTCTTTAAATGTATATATGTTTAGGAAAATCTAAACTTCTCTCCTTCTAACGCTGCAGACTGTAAATTACGTTTGTGCAATTTTGTAACGTGCTGAATACATTGTTTACGAATCGTTAGCAGAAACGAGTCTTCTATTCAACATTTTTAAACTAAAATTTTTAAATTTCCTTTTTGTTGTAGCTTTAGAAGGCTTTTTTTTATTATTGAAAAATAACAAAGAGTTTGTACAAGTTAGTGCTTCATGTATTATAGTTACTCATCATCATCAGCTCACTATACGTCCCCACCGAGGGGTTCGGAGCATACCCTATGTTAGGGGTGACTAGGCCATAGTCAACCACGCTCGCCAAGTGCGGGTTGGTTGACTTCACACATATCTTTGAATTTCTTCTCAGATATGTGCAGGTTGCTTCACGATGTTTTCCTTCACCGTAAGAACGTCGGATAAATGTACATATGTAAATCGAAAACATTGGTACATGGCGGGATTCGAACCCAGGACCTGCAGATTGCAAGTCTAGTGCTTGACCCCTGAGTCACTACTACATTGTAGTTACTATATGTAATAAAATTGATTTAATCCATTTATAAAAACATTGCCTTTCTCTATTTGACGTAGGGAGTAAAACAAAATGGCCGCCTTTCGCGCGCTAAGCGGTCTCCTGGGAACAGCGTAAATTGCGATCAATTAACGGGACTCGATCACATCTGTGCCTTGAGCCTAAATTGATAATTCTCACTCAGTCTATTGTTGCCGCTTTCCATTTTAATTAAATATTTCTTTGGGTAAATTGTAATAAATCAAATTACATTGCTGGTCTGACAGTATTATCCCTTTATTCGAATTCAATATTAATTTTAATGGATTTAAGCAATAATAAATATCGCATTTAAAGTTTTAAGGGTTGTCAATTATTACCAACATATAATAAGTCAGTTGAAGGACTTTTGATTTTTACAGCGTGAACTTTCGCATCGAAGTTACAATGCAAATGCATGACGATGATGATTGACAGCGTTTGATACTTTAAAATGCTTCATATGTGTGTTAATTGAGATAAGATCTACTGACACGTATCAAAAACGCTCAATCATTTCGAAGAGTGACAAAACATCTTTAAGGTATAATTTACCAGATTGAGTCAAATTCATTCGTTAACACTTACGTGCACGACAGTACGTTGACTGTACGGTACTCTCGCGTGCTGAAGTGCGAACGGGCACTTAGCGTTTCTAACGCTGTGACACTAATATATTGTAATTATCAATTTTCTGTTAAATTTGCACCTCACGGTTAATGCACGCGTTGCTTTGCAATATTCTGTATCTTTATGACAACGGAAATGTTAAGAGTTAAGTACTGGTGATTTGTAACCTAACTGTTAAAACAGATATTAAAAAACAAGCGTTGAGAAACAGCAAATTTACTTGACCAATGTTGCATTTGCTATATTCAGAGTTCGATGGATAAGTACTTAAACAGTCCCTTAGTCTAGTCATACACTGTGGTTTAATGTACACTAAGGGGCACCGTTAGCGGCTATTGGTCGATCCTAAGAGCAGCTACAAATATTGTCTATATTAATCTATGTGACGTATGCAATTAAAAAATCAGTTTTTTTTTTCTAAACAACCCTTGCAAGTTAGGTAAATATCAAAGTCTAAATTGCCTTTCCTAGCGTAATTGGCTATTAATTGGTCTAGAAAATTATTGGATGGGACGCAACAAGCGACCGCGAGGGGAACGTTCAATTGCTCGAGTACTATTTAAGCTCTCAGGTGCTAAATGAAAGGCCTCGGCTTATTAATGCTTATTTTTAATACTCCCATCGTTTTGCTGACTCTAAAGTGAATTGACTGAATGTACTGCGTTAATATTTTTTATATTAAACGGTGGCAGACAAGCAAACGTACAGCTGAATTCGCCGAAATAGCGAATAAGTTTAGTGTAAAATATATTTTCGTATATTTTATTGAGTTTACTTAATCACTAAGTAAATCATAATTTATGTTTCTTGTTCAAAATGTTACTTAACGTTTAGTTTTAAAAACTTATATGTAGTTTTAAGATTTCTAGTAATTGAAATCTCCTTTACATTTAACGCAAAGATTTGAGTGTAGTTCTTAAATGTTTGATAAATAAGATAAAAGATAATATCAATTTTTGTAATCTGAAGTGTCAAATCATAAAAGAGTTCAATGAACTATTGTTTTGACATAATAAGGTCAATATTTGGTTGTATATTGATCTCCTCTTCAACTTATCAATCGCTAAATTCGTTCTAGATTCTGAAATGCTTTAATATCGATATAGACAAAAAATGGACATAAATATTGTTTTAAGCGAATCGAACGAGAAAGAGTTATTACTTAATATAAAAAAATAAATCAATAACTTTTTTAATTATATAATCGTATAAGTCGGCTGATAGAGATGTATGGAGGAGTAGTACATACTGTGCCGACCCTCGATAGGGATAAGGGCAGGTTGATGATGATGATGATGAATTATATAGTCGCTCTACATTGAACGATATATGATTTAGTTTGATTTCATATCGAATTTTTCGCTTAATGGAAGTGCTGAAGTGTATAAATAATTGCTTACACTCGAATTTCAGTGAATGCAAATTAATTCGTATTCTTTCGTTTTGTATTTCATTCGTACGAAACTGAAGTAGGACAATCAAGTATTGTCAATATAAAATTACCCGTCCCTTGTATAGCAATATATCAAGTTCCTCAATCTGGGATCTGCGTAATTACCTCGCCTCAATTAAGAAGTTCAGTAGTATTGTACGAATCAAACTTTATACTCGCTCGCCGGTAAATGTGAGCTTTGGGGCATACTTTTTATAGGTAGACTGTTGACCTAGTGCGGACTGCAGACTGCCTATCTGCATAGTGGAGGACGGCATAAGCCTGTGCCTTCCACCAATACCTCCACCAGTTTAGCTTGAACATGAGTTGGATTTGAGCTAGCAACGTTCTTCGTTCTTCGCACGTGGATGGTACCGCATTCACACCGAATGTACCCCGTCCCCGCAACTCACTACCGATGTACCAATAAAATTGAGTTTTTTTCGAAACAATGGGTAATAGCGAGCCGCAGTAAAGTTTGAATAGTATTATACAGCTTAAAGCTGATGCTTGGATTCCGTGTTGAAATTCAAGCCGGTCTTACCTTATACGTTTATGAAAGTTGCAGCAACTTCCCAGTACAACAGATACGTTTTGGCGTGTCATAAATATGATATCGGCGTGAAAACTGCCTAAATAGTATCTGATAAGGTTGATTGAGATAAGATTGTAATACGTTCGCTCCGTAGACGTGTTACGAATTGAGAAAGGTAACTGGTATTATGAACTACATTTAATGAACTGTTTTTATGACGTAGACAAATAATACTTAATTATTATTTTATTCAAGACCAAAAATCATCAAGCTACCGACGATCTAGTTTAGGGATTTGATTATCGCTGTACATAAAACTTTCTCTTTTTTTACATTCTTACCGTACTACGCCCGAAAAATCAAGGAAACATATTTCTATCCTTGTTTATTTAAGAAGAATGAGTGAGGTGCATATGTTTATTTTAACTGGTGTTTAATTTATTCTTTTTATTTAAGTATTTTTAAACACATCTGAATAATCGCATTATGTTAAAAAATTGTAATCAAGTCATTGAATTTTGTTAATAATATACTAATTATCTTACATTTGTGTTGTAAATGACAAAGTAAAGGCCTAATTAGGTGTACCGACAATGTTACATGTATAAAAATCAATAACCCTTGCGAATGTTACCGTCAATAATTTTAATTAAGGCAATTTAATGAGGGCCCAGTTATTAGCCACTTTCCAATTATCCGCGCGTTGGAAATATGTGCACGAACTTGTTTACTTTCCCGACGCTTCGCTGTTTGCGATTTACTACATATTTATTGAACGATTATTTTTAAAAACAAAATGTCAATAACATACAAGGTCATTAAACAGAGTAAGTTCCAAGCTAAAATCTTTTGCCTTTTATTGATCATAAAAAAAAACTTTTGTTCTTCAAAGACTTCAATTAAAATCTCAAGTCGACAATCAACACAATGCCCAATCTAAAGAGATATGTGTCTTAAAGTAGGACAATGAACTTTCTTGATAATGTCCAATAATCTGAATCTGGGATATTACTATAATGAGACAAAAAAATGTCTCGTTATTTACTTCATCGAAATATGACCCAAAACCGAACATTTGGTGAAAAAGCAAAACATATCAAGCAACGACTTTCACATATAAATTATATGAAATGACTAAAGTGTTCCTTATAAAAGACTAATTGTTAAGGATCTTAGTGTTATACAAGTGGTCGACCGCGACTTCTTCAGCTAATCAGGAAGTAATAAAAGAATCACTATCGCCCTTAACTTAGGGTAGGCCCAGAGCCACTCGGTGGGGACGTATAGTAAGCTGATGATGATGATGGTGAAAAGAAGCTTGTTATTCCCGCAGCAGTTAGCCACCTTGCAATATCTTGTCATCATCGGCAATTTGAAATCGGCGTTTCGGAAATTACAAACAGATAGACAATTTTTTTTCGATAAATAAAGCATAATGTTCACGAAATATAATATTTTTATTTAATAGATTAAATATTCTATCAACTGTATTTTTTTTTCTTATATCATGTAGTGGCAAACGAGCGAGCGGCCACCTGAAATCGCTGTAACAGCGAAGTGACCGTTGCCCATAGACATACGCAATTGCATATGCGTTGCCTACCTTTAGTCGACAGAGGAGAGGATGCACAGAAAGAAAATATTTTCCCTTTCCATGCATCCTCTCATCCGGAAAGTCCACTTCCACTTCCCATCCTTTCCTTATAAGAAAAAGGGTGGGAAGGGAAAGAGTACTAAATTAGGCTTCCGGGACGCAGTTTGCATTGAATGTGATGAACAAAGACGTCTAGATAAATTAGCAATTAAATCCAAAGCAATATAAAATACAAGCACCACTACAATGTTATACAAAGATTGGTACTTCGCTTCTAATCTAAACGGAAGTGAACGATCTGTTTCTATTAGGCTGTGGGCAATAGAGTTAATAATTAGAAAATTTTAATGATATCTTTAGTGTACTTTCATTTCGCGTTCTAAAGTGCCTTACGTTTATGTAATACGATGATTACTTTATTTCCCTAGCAAAATTAACTAACATTTTCATTGGCTTATAGATTTTTTTTAATATGAAGATTATCTTTAGAATACAATTGGCTTTCGCCCGCGACTCCGTCCGCGCGGAATTAAAAAAAAAACCTTAATTAGTAGCCTATGTGTTCTTCCAGACTATGTTCTATATTTATGCCAAATTTTAGAAAGATCGGTGCAGCCGTTCGGGAGATAACTTCAAACAAACATCCATCCATCTAAACATTCGCATTTATAATATTGGTAAGACAGACATTTGTATATTTTTAAGAGTATTCCTTATAAATAAAGTATTGGTGATATAAACCTAAGTATTTACTTTTATTAACTTTTAAATTAAGTTTAATAAAGTTATCTACATCTGATAACATTTAGAAATCTGAGGCAAAGTGAATAATATCGTATCATTTATTCAAGATTATGTTCTTATAATAACGAATAACGGTATTTTTTTATTAGAAACATTATTTGCGTAACGATTGGGTCGGCCTTTTGTTTTATTTATAGCTTGTTTTTTTGATGGGATCAGTTTCCTTATTCAATTATCATTATAGCGTCTTGGAATACCACGGTGGGGCAAGATGTGGGTCGAGATAGGGTTGTCACATTCTTTTTGATTGGACAATATACGTTGTTTTGACATTTCATTCATTTTTTACCATTTACATGTGCCAATTGACATTTTTAAGAAAAGAAAGAAAAGAAAATTGTACAATATTAAATTATTGTCAAATTTATAGACATGTTATGTCCTATTTATTTGAGAAGAAATAATAGTAATGACTATAAATATGCGTTTAATAAAGCTATCGTATTTAGTGTCGAACACGAATTTAATTGTAAAAGCCGGTCACGTCACAACTGTTGGAATGTAGACACAATTAGCCATTACCAATCGGTTGATGCTCCCGCCGTTATCTACCGAAAAAAAAAACTAACCTGTGAGACACAAAACGATGTAAGACGGAGTGCACACCAGCTTTTTTTATTGTTAAAAAAAATGCTGACAATAATCGGTATTAAAATTGCATGAAAATTAAAAAAATGCTCGTAATTTTTTTTAAATGAAATAAAACGATATTGTTTATAAGTTATAGTTTCATTTAAGTTAGTTCAGACTGTTTAATGTTATAATATTATTAATTTTGTGTGTTGTAACCTATGAAAAAAAATTCTGTATGTTTTTACTATCAGAACTTTTCTTTTGTTGAAGAGATTTTAAGTTTTTTTCTTTATACTGGTTTAGAAATATTGTCGTTCAGTCCAATTTTAATCAATATTTGCCTAGTGTGTTATTGGTCCTAATATTTACTAAAACTTGAACAGTAGTGTTTATTATTAATAGAAAATGTTTTCCAATGTATACGCAGCCTAATGTCACCGAATTCGCTTGAATAGCGATTTGTTAGCACAATGAACGGCTAATTCAGGCCGCGTGTTACTTCGCTAACTCCTGACAGCTGAATGGTCTCAAATGAAAATAGTGACCGTTGCGTCAGAGGCGGGGAAACGACGGAGTTAATGAGGTATGGGGATGCGAGGGAATTATGCGACGCGTAATCAATGACACGCAGTACCAGATGTTCGACGAAGTGATATTTATTCGTGGTCACATTGATGTAGCGTAATTTTGGCGATTCTTTTGTTCTACATCAATAGTTTTAAAACACATGTCGGAATGTTTTGTCTCACACGTATACACTTTTGACAGATAAAGGTCATTGACCAAAACATTCTTATTTGGAAGTAACTATAGAATTTTATCTTAGAATACACGTGAATAGCGTCTAAGTATTTTTCATAAAAATTTTATTTGGACGTATCTAGTCTTTGGTCAGGCTTTTTTTAAACGCATTTGTAATGACAACAAGGTGGGAATATTTGCAACCAAAACAAATTAATACTCTACCTTACTATCTTTGGAATAGCGGCGTAATGAGCAGACCAATGCGACCACAAATTAACACATGAATTCCAATTTACGAAATATTGTTGACCACATCATGAATTAGTGAGTAAATTCCTTTATCAATTGTTTTTTTAACTGTTATTATTTAAATACACAAATCTATGTAAATAAAAGGGCAATGCTTAAATCGAATTCCTTTACCTTAATGTATAATAACTTAAGCCGAATAGATCGAGGGCACCAGATAAGATTTGTGTCCTAAAAAAAATTAAAAAATTAAATTAAGAACACTCATATTTTTAAAAAGGCTAAAGAATTTAACGGTGGGACTGTACGCGTCGAAGAGTCAATGCGTGTAGTTAATTTTCAGGCGAGCTCTTTGTAATGCAAATAGGACGCGACCCACCTTCGGGCCTCCACAGAGCTTAGTTACCTTGCTCAATAGAGATCGCACAGATAATGTAAACAGACTTGATAACATAAACAATACGCCGAGAAAATGGTCTCTTTAACGTTTATTAACATACGATTTTGTTTTTAAATTCACTTATAAAATCCACCGTTACAGCGAAATAGGCTAACAAAGGTTCTTTTTTCTTAAAATATGTTTGGTACTTAACCTCAATACAGGCCGATGTCACAGGTGACGTGTAGATTGAATCCAATATGGCGGCGAAGCCTTTTCACTCGCTTTCGAGAGCACTAGTCTACCAGCAGGCAAGACTCAGAAGAAAATTCCATGGTGGTTTTAAACATCGACATTCAATCTTTTATATCGATTCGAAGATTTTTTTACATAATTTAGGGTACAAAAATATACACATCGTCTTATAAATAATTGATCTTGCTTTGCTTACTTCTAGATAGATAGAAATTTAATTATCCATAATAATGTTAACTTATTCATAAAGTACTCAAATAATAATTACATTGCACAGGGGCACAAAATTTTAACACGTCTGTGTCGAAATTAATGAATTAATCTTCTATTTACATTCTACGACTTGATGTACACCTAGGGTTGTCCCCTGTAATACGCAGACGTTAATCAAGGGCAAAATTGGGGATGTATTATTTAAAGACGCGGCATGAACTTTCCGCACCCCTGTGCTATAGGGTACTTTGATTATAAGGAAACGGACTAGGCACAGCTCTTGGACAATCAGACAATCAGTTCAATATTATGCTTACATTTTCATGACCGCTTACTGTCTAAAAAGTTAGATTCAAGCTTATTTCTTGATAATTTTCATTTGACTGAAGAGAACCCCACCTGACAGGTCCTGTCTCTTAAACGTCAAAACTGGGGTGTTACTTAGTTATCACGAAGCCGACGGATTACATTAAAGAGATGAAAGGTGTTTTTACAGGCATGAATTTTAAATTGCATTTGCGGTGTACCGCCTCTAGCGCCTTGAGTTTTGGCGTAAACAGGTTTTGTTTGAAGATTTTTTTTTAACTTATATATTGCTTTTCGGAACAAGCCTTTTGTGACGCTTTATAGAAATTTTTGTTGAATTTTATTTAATTTAATCTCACTGATTCAATATCTGTCGGAAGAAATTGAATGCACGTTTTCATAAACATAATATATTGTAAAATAACATTTTTGCTATACGTTGCGATCAGCTGTGTTTGTTTTAACGTCGTAAAATAACATGAATAATTAAGGTATCAATATATCCAACAATAAAGCATTCTAGAAGCTGTAGGTGTATCAGGATAATACTGACGGCAAGTAATTCGCAGCCGAAACTGGCTCCAAGCCAAGGTCAATAAACCCTTTTGTGTACGATGAACATACGCGCATACCAACACCATATATTACCCTTTCGCTACCGCAATACACATCCCCAGGAATCTGAACAATTCAATTCCAATCTAAATGCTTTACAGTTACGATTCAATTTACAATTTGATTGGAAAACCGTATGTAAATAAAGAGGGATGTATCCTAAACAAATACACAGGGTGTCGCGGATGCTGACTGAGAGAAACCGGTATTAAATGATCCGTATATTTAGTTTGCTTTGTTCTGGTGTTGATGTAAAAAGAATGATATTTAACACAGCTAAAGTTCAAGTTATATTGGTTGTTAAAAGGAAGGTTTAGATTTTTAAATATAGCTTTTTAGCTTCCCCTGTTCGATAGCTTTGTTTGTTAGTAAATATTTTATTAATCACACTTTATTTTGTTGTAATTATTTTCCATATTAATTAAATCAATAAAGTTAATTATTTTTTTAGAACTGGATATGTAAATAATCTTATTATATTTAAAACATTTATTTATTTCACAAGCTTATACGTATTTTGGCCGGAACATTTTGTAGTGGTTATTGAATTCGATATGCCTAATACAAGAATTTCCTACAGTGTTACTTTACTAAAGTGATTACTCGTAACCTAACGGCAACGTAAAGGAATTTAATATCTCTTCCATCACTCGATGCCGTGCTGCGCACATTGATAAAAAGCAAATAAGCAACCTGCATACAATATTTATAGCCTATCCTATGCATTCGGGGGACCAGAGTCAACTTTATAAAGCTTTCCAACACTTAAGCCAAGTAATTTCCAACCTTATGCCATTGAAATAGAGTTCCGAAGGTAATAAAAAAGATGTTTGCAACACCGCTTTGCCGGTGGAGTATAAAGGCCGGCATTCATGTCCCGTGAAAGCCTGTCGCATAGACAAGCTCTGTACAGCCGCCGTAAAAATGATTTATATCGGTTAGATGTCGTATCGAACTTTCGAAGGTGGATCGTGTTTTGAGATAAAGGACGTGTCGATCGATTATTGGACGCGACTTAGGTTAGATGCAGTCAGTATACAGGATGTTTATTTTGCTACACATTTTATACATTATTAATATACGCATGAATGTAATAAAACGTTCTAGTTCGGTTTGATTAACTTAGGGTAGGCTCCGAGCCCCTCAGTAGGGACGTATAGTGAGCTGATGACGATGATGACAATAGAAATCGAAAACCATGATTATCTTGTTTAGATCGAAGCAATCGGTCAAGTGAATTTTGTACTCCGTTTCATAAAAAGTAATTAAGTTAATTTACGGATCAATCTTGAGAATCGAATACGGATTTAGAACTGATGAATAACAGTTTATGGTTTGAAGTTACTTAGCTATGCCATTATTGCTCTTAAAGTATTTAACGTGTAGTACTTAACGATAACAATATGCTATAACAATATTAAATGTCAAACGCAACAGTTATCTTAAGGCGATCACGTACAATGGAAGCGATTGTACAACATTAACTCAATTGTGTGCGCTAATCTTATTATGAACTGTTTAAAAAGTTACCTAAACGAATGAACGTGAAACGAAACTGTTGCTTCACTTACTTGTATTTTTGCCTATAATTATCTTAATATGTTCGCTCATTGTCATCTTTAAAGAGCTTTAATAGAAGAGTTTGAAAATATTACCTCAGTTTAAGTAATATTTTGTCAAACGCATCCCATTTCCGACAAATATTAAACGATATATCGATTTCGGGATTGAACACGAGCCTTCATTAGACAATATAGATATGCATAAGGTCCACACTGCCGTGCCGTCTGCATTTTAATTTCCGTCCGAGCGTACCTGGCCGATGCATAAATTCACACGGAGATAAATGTACATGTATATGTACAGTCAACGTTGTCCGCGGTGTTCCATCTTTAAAGCGATAATTCTTTCAGTCTTTGTTACGCCGTAAAATCATTAAGGACATAATTATTTGTTACAATAGGAAATTCCACATTATGCTAAATACTTAGACGTACAGAGTACAAAATCTAAAATTGTTTTACTGTATTCAAACAACAATAGCACACGATTTGTTTATTTACAAGAAGAGGCCATGTTTAAGTTAGTTTAGAGGTGTAAAACAATTTTTTTGTAACAGGAACACCGCGGACGTAGGTGACTGTACTTACGGTCCGAACCTCGTAGTAAGCGCTCTCTCCGAGCACTTCCAGTAGCTTTATACACTGCGCTTATCTGACGCTTTATCCACACGCACAACTTATGAATACAACGCACACTACATGTCTGAACTTTCACAGATATCGCCGTAACTGTCTTTAATAAGGATAATCCATTTCGTAGCTACATTTGCAACACGAAATTTCTTACATTCGCAGCAATAGCTACGTGTTTTGTGTCTTTTTGATTGTATTAAAAGCTAGGCAGACAGACATAACATTTAAAATTGGTTTTTCGTCATCAGCTACACAAATATATCACCTGTACGAAACATATTTTTTGTTTGTATACAACAGACAATCACACTCACATTTATTTTAATTAATATCTTTGTAATATAGATGTCATTAATAAGGACTGTCTTTTTTCTATTTATCGTGTACTGCACCATGGGCTTGACCCTTACAATTCTGTAAACACACAAGCCGATAAATACATTTGGAATCCTGTTATCGATTTTCCATATGTCAAAGGGTTTAGAAATAGCGAAGGTATCAGTCGACCTCAACTATCAATAGTTAGCTTATCAAACGGCAAATTTGTTAGAGTAATCGCAGGGGAATGTGTGACGATACACACGGCTCGCCAGTTCCTCGGACTATAACAAAAGCTGTGGCCTCGTAATACTAATACTTCACGCATTTAACTAAAACAAAGAAACTCGTTGTTAACCAAAAACAAAAGGCCGAGCTGTAATGTGGCCGTTGCGTGATTAAACTTTTAAAAGGAAACAAAACATAATGAGCAAAAAGAATAATGTTTAATAGCGTAAGTGGGAATGAAAAGTTAACGCGACTTTTAATTTCTTTGTTTTAGATTTTTTTGGTTAGAACTTCATCTGTTAGACATTTTGTTATTGTTTATGATTGTTGAATGTTTTGGAAATATTATGAAAAGAACAGTAAAAAAATATTTTCTTGTATTTTTACAATTAAAGCATACCGCTACATAAGTTCAATTACTAAAAAACTGAAAATATTGGTTGGAAAGGTTCATTGACATTTATAAAAGTAATTAAAATTCAATCGATTTTTTTTACCTCAAAAACATTTAATGTCATCATAACGATGATAAAGAAATTATGTTTATTGGATATTTTAATCAGGTGCAAATTCGTACGTAAATGTTAATAAAACACCGATTTATTATTATTTAAAAAACATGTAAATATTTATCGTTTATATATATATAGCTTAGGAAATACCTAACGATTATTAAATGTAAATTCTTAAAATATTCGAGTAACGGGACATAGATTTGCGAAAATTGTAGTCTTTGTAAATTATAATTTACGAAGGAGAGTTTTTCAATCTAATAAAATGAATCTTCAGTATCTTAATACATAAGAAACGATAACATTTATAAATAAACTAGTTGTCACACGTGACTACGTTCGCGCGGGATTAAAAAAAATAATTAGTATATGTATTATATGTTCTTCCAGGCTATATTTTATAACTATACTGAATTTCAGCGAGATCTGTCGAGCCGTTCCGGAGATACCTACAAACAAACATCCATTCATCCATTAGCCGTTTTTATATCAGTTTAGTATAATGTCTCACGAAAGTTTGATAATTTAATCCATCCATCCATCGCAATATTGAAAAAATATCGAAGCATTTATAATATTGAATTTAAATTGCTCTAAAGATATGTAGGTACATAACGAGAGTTAGTCAACATACGAGTATGTACTGTTATTGCATCGATAGAAAGGTTGATGTTGTAAATTGTTTTCTGGCTACTCTTAAATATATCCAGTATAGACTAAAGGATTTATCTTGCACTCTAAGATTCCAATGCATTCAGAACAATGAATAGTTTCCATCAATCCACTAAGATCTATACAAATCCTGCGTGTTTATAAGATTAACAACTTTGATCGTGGATTGGACAGATGACAAGTGGTGGCGCAGCGCAGTTGTGATGTGAATAAATCGGCATTGTGCTGCAGTTCGTTGGTCCTGACGGCCGTGTGTGGCAATTCTCACAGAGGATCACCATGATTATTAGGAAAAAATAGCTAAATAAAAATTAAAGTCGTCGGAAGCGAACGCAGCTTAAGACGACGCTACTACTTAGGGTCCTTCAAGAAGCGAGCTTATCACCATCTCAAAAGCCGGGAACGCATCTGCGGTTCCTCTGGTATTGCTGATGGGCGTCGTTGAACACCTCGGTGTTCCTGCTGCTCGTTTGCCCCCTTCTATTAAAAAAAAAAAGATCGCATTTATTTCGAGACATGCTCCCTAGATATATTTTAAATCAAATTAATATAAAAAATCATATTATTTTTTTCAATATCTGTAAATAATAAATGTAAATAATACTATTTTATTTAAAATGTTTTTTTTTCGTAGCAAACCTGACTTGTATTTTATCCTTAAATACTAATTCATAGATTACTAAACAGTCACCTTATCATAATTGTAATCCGTGCGTATCGCAAGCATGTGGTGTCCAGACTGTCGGGGGTCGGCCGAGCCTATGTTGATTAATGACGGCAACCCCGCACTATCGGACCGCATCCGTCGCACCGACACCCGTCTTGATTGTCCCACATACCTAGCTACTGTCATATGGCTCGTTTGATGATCGCTTTGACCACTGTTGATGCTAATTCAAATTATATGTTTTACGGATTTAATTCGTGTAAATTCTAAGAGATAATAATTTGTATTGTGCGTAATTAAAAGGCTTAGTTTTTTAATTTACTTTCTTTACCTACTCCAATAATAAATACTTGTAAAAAGAAATATTTCTAACACAATTATCATTTTGTAAGGATATTTTGCATCACTGATTGCTCTCTTCCAATACTATAACAATGCAATATGTCTTGGTAATGTTTAAATTACATCGATTTAAAAAAAAAAGAAGAAAAAAAAATACAGAGCCCTATCGACAAGCACTGATTTCAATCTATTTTTGAATGATGTGAGGCTGGGTGGGTACCTTATAGCGTAAATCGAATACTTTTTGCCATTTGCAATCACAAAGAGAGATATTGTATAGCCATTGAAATGGCACAATCAAAACGAATCAATTTACTATGTTTTGTTGAGTAAACGCACCTAATGTTGGCTAGGAGTGGCTATTCATTTTGACGTAAATTTTATCCGTCGGCTTTTATTATTCCCCATAATATTTAGATTATTATCATTATCCATCCATGTGTTTATTTATCCATCCATCCATGTATTTATTTATCTATCATATCCTTAATATAGTACATTTCAGATATAAAAAAAAATTACAAAATATATTATATTAAAAATAAAGCACCACCGGCAGCGGAATCCCATAATTCAAGCAACCAGCGGTCAGGGCTGCAGAGACAGGAGACAGGAATAACTTCCTTTTGTGACAGGCCCTTAATCCGACTGTTTAGCGAGACCTTATTGGGATGTTACTCGAAGCTCTTCGCTTCAGTATTATTATTAATACTTATAAAACAATTTGTTCATCATATATTTCAAATATAATATATTCCGTTAATTGTTTTGGCAAAATACGTAAATTTCGACAAAACTCTGTTTACCGTACGTGCAATAGCTAATATGTTAAAGGATTTTAAAATTGCCGCAGCTTGAAAAGCTAAATGGTCGAATGTTGAAACAAAAAAAATCATCGTGACTAGAAGCTTCCGACAGTACAGTCACTCCGATGCGCTCCGAAGCTCTGTTAAGCCTCGCAACAACTGTATAAAACTGCGCAAATAATAGCTTGCTTTATACACTTTAGATGTAGTCACAAATGTTTCGTAGTTAGATTTAAGTGAATAACAGCTTTGAAAAAACAGTTAAAGTAACTTTTAAAGTGCCTTGTTTCACATAAAGTATTATATGTATATCTCATATATAAAATTCTCGTATCACAATTTTCGTTCTAATACTCCTCCGAAACGGCTTGACCGATTCTTATGAAATTTTGTGAGCATATTGAGTAGGTCTGAGAATCGGCCAACATCTATTTTTAATCCCGCGCGGACGGAGTCGCGGGCGACAGCTAGTGTTGTTATAAATTTACGTCACTCACTAAGAATAAACACCTAGATAATATACATATGTAAAACGATTAGTATTAGACATAAGCACTAACTATTTCTTTAAGAAAATTGTCAATTAAAATTAAGTGAATTATAAATTTGGCTACTACAATGTTTTAGAAATTACATAACAATATGTCAAATGGTAAAGTTACCATTTCTTTTTACGAATTATATCTTAATTTAAAACAAGCTATGCTTATCTTATAATATAAAAATGAATCGCAAAATGTGTTGGTAAGCGCAAAACTCAACAACGACTAGACAAATTTGGCCAATTCTTTTTTATAAATGTTAGTTGAAGTTCAAAGATGGTTTTTTACGGCGAGAAAAAATTGAATAATTGCATGGAACTAATTATATTTTTATTTCACGCGGGCGACAACTAGTTTTTCTTAAATTTAAAGTGCCTAAGATATACGAGCGATCTGTGCATTTTGAACTTAAGTAGGTGATATTAACTAGGGTTGTCATTCGTGAAAAAGGGTCACATGATCATCAAGAAATACCTGCAAGAGACGGCTAATGAAATACACAACCCTAACTGGTCAGGTCCAAAAGATACTTTATATATTTGTAAAATTGTAATTAAATTAGGTTCATTATTAACTCCTATAGTTTCAAATTTCTCCTTTTTTAGGTACTTGTGATTTATGTAAATCAAAAACTGATTTATAATCACTGGTTTAATGAATGCTTCTTTAAAAAGGGTTATCAGACCTTTTGGACGAAGGTAATAAGATCTCTTACGTAACTTTTTACTCTTAATGTTAACATTGTTACATCAGACTACTCAACCAAAATATCACTGTTCCCTTAATTATCGTGAGTTTCTGAGACCAAAATCTCTTTAATGATCTCTTGCGATAACTTTATAGTTTACTCCCGCGACTCCGTCTGCTAGGAATTAAAAAAAACTAATTATTAGCCGATGTGTTCGTCCAGACTATGCTCTACGTCTATGCCAAATTTTAGGGAGTGCGTTCAGCAGTTCTGGAGATACCTTAAAACAAACATCCATCCATCCAAATTAGTAAATTCCAATATTAGTAAAATTATACAGATTTTTTTGGTTTCAGAAACCCACTGTTAGTATGTTGTTTACAAGTAAAAATATAATACTAATAACTTAGACAGTTCAACGTAGTCTGGCAGAACAAAACTTTCCAAATAAACGTTGTTCCCCGTTCAGTGAAACAGGCGAAAACAGAAAAATAACAGTAATTACAAGGAAAGTTCTCACCAATGGAGTAACACGTGACAGGCGCGGTCCCCTGTTAGGGCGCGCCCAAATCCTTACGTTATTTTAATCACACTCGGTGCCCTGGTCGGCTTTAATCACTCTTTGTGGATAGACAAGTGCTTGTTAAAGAATATACAACTTTAACACTTCGAAAATTAAGTTCACATTACAACAATACAAGAATCAAATTAGTGGGAAGCGCTAAGCTTGGCAATTATAGACGATGTTGCTGATATGGACAGTCGTGTTCACGTTTAGATGTATGTTTAATTTGAACTATGCTTATTTGTTTATCTAATTTATAATTTTATTATCTATTTGATTTATTATTTGCGTTACGTCACCGCATTATATGACAGACTGTTCGTCGAAATCATCGGCAGTTCGAACGCGTTGCTGTCATGTGGCATCTCTCTTATTCTTGAAGATAATAGTAAATAATGAAAATGGAAGATAGATAGTGAATAGCGAAAAGAAATACCTTTACACTATACGGTTATCTGTTTGAAGATCATTTCTATGTTACTAATATTATAAATGCGCATGTTTGGGTGTATGGATGGATGTAGGAAGAAAATATCACCAAACCGGCTTCATAGCCCTCTTGAAATTTTACATAGTAGAACACAACCTGGAAGAACACGTAAGACCGAGTCACGTGCGATGGCTAGTCAACATATAAAACAAATTAATATCTTGCTTGACGAATACCTTTAATCGTAAATTACCATTATAGTACCATTAAATCTGAAACATTTAGTAATTATTGACTTTAAATTATTGTATTGACACAAAATGTTATCAAATATTTAACAGCTAAGTGCGACTGTATATTCAATACTAATACCGTTACCTCTTTAAGTGACATGTAATGGACGTAATAATAAATTTTGATTAACGAACGTTTTTACGACAAAGTTTACATTTCATATATGCATCAGTAATGTACTTTTAGTATCCACTGATGAATATACTAAAGCATATTGTCATCCCTTTTATTCTTTTTGAAAAATGTGAGAAAGAAATATTTTTGTTAGATATTTGCATCTGCATTGAAGACAGGCGTGAAGTGGAAGGAGTGTGTGTCCCGGAGGCCTAATTTAGTCCTCTTTCCCTTCCCACCCTTTTTCTTATAAGGAGAGGATGGGAAGTGGAAGTAGACTTTCCGGATAAGAGGATGCATGGGAAGGGTAAATATTTTCTTTCTATGCATCCTCTCCTCCGTCGATAAAAGGTAGGCAACACATATGTAATTGCGTATGTCTATGGGAAAGGTCACTTCACTATTTCAGCGATTTCAGGTGGCCGCTCGCTCGTTTGCCACCTTATATTATAAAAAAAAATCTGTTCGTTACCATGTTCCTCCGGAACGGCTTGACAGACTTTAATGATATTTTATATACATATTCAGTAGGTCCAAATATCGGCTACTATCTATTTTTTAATCCCGCACAAACGCAATCGCGGGCGACAGCTAGTGATATATACGTACTTTTGGAAATACTTGGTTTGATTTACTTCTTATGGTTTAAAAGGTTTTGATGTCAGAAAGTCATTGAAAAAGCTATATCTATATTTAATCTCTCCTCTTATTCTGGTTTGCTTATTGAAGGTTTCTGATGATCCTTGACACAAATTTCTTTCAAGACACAATTTGAAGTGTACTTCACAGGTTTTTTTAATATTATTCGTCTAAAATTCTTGTAGCTAGGGAGAAAAATGTATATTAGGAATTTACAAGGAGAAATGTATTATTCATATAGGAATTAGAACTGGTAAAGAAAAGCAATATTGTATTAAAAAAAACTACCTGAAAATAAACTCCCCAGTCTAATGAATAGTCTAATACTAGGGATTAATTACAATAAGGTCAATTAACCACAAGAAGATTACAAATGAAGAAATGGTTTTTTCGTCAGACGAGACGCTCACCCCTTGTGGAGACCGAACCCTTCAGTAAGACGGTGCAACTGGCTAGACAACGACATAAATACGAAGGGGGCATCTTTTATTTTGGTCTAGAGATCTCGTAAGAACAAATATACAAAAGATCGAAGAAAAGAAATAAATTCATTTTTGAACTGAACTTATTTTATAAGAGATAATTGGTTGTTCTATGTTTCTCTTTTAAAAAGTAACTTTTAATTTGTGTTAGTCCTACTTTATGAGTTTGTAAATATGAAAAAATCCTGTTATTTCACTAACAATGCTATAACAATAAGAAAAAACGTTGTAAAGTAAATTACACTTACTCATAGTTAAAACAGTTGCACAAACAAAGTGTACAAGGCCCATTATTTTATATTAATCCCCTCCATTATGCCGGGAGCGGTAACAACAAAACACTCGACTTTTTGCAACGTGACCGTGGGGTATGCGAATTAGTATCGCAACAGCGGTCAGGGGGTCGGGGGCGGCTTGCCGGTGGTTTGGGGGATCGTAAAAAATGCGAAGACCGCATGGGGAGAGAATTAAGCTAGACCGCTCTTTGCTGGTTCTGTTTTTTGATCGATGATGATGATGATACACAATACAGAGCAGATTTTGTTTGTTGATATAATTTGTCAGACGAATAAATAGTCCCATTTATAGTGTTTTAAGTGCTTTAAACACTAGTTAAATGTTCTTTATCTACGTTATTATGTGTCTATTCTATCAAACCTATAATCTGTAAGATTACGTATGATGGATTGAAGGTATACTCTAAACGATGTTTTAT
The DNA here is from genome assembly GCF_000836235.2 of Papilio xuthus. Lineage (NCBI taxonomy): Eukaryota > Metazoa > Arthropoda > Insecta > Lepidoptera > Papilionidae > Papilio > Papilio xuthus. The sequence continues at coordinate 261,932 of NW_013531107.1, read as the reverse complement.
GTCCACTCTATTTCAATTTTTAGTCTTTAATAAAATCTAAATCGATATAAAACCAGCAATTACGCTAAATGGCCAGGTACTGGATCCAGACATTGGTAATTACGCAATTTTCAATGGCGTCGCGGTCTGCGTTAGGGCAGCGGTCATAAAGGTTGCGAACCCTTCGTATTAGTCGCATTCTTTGTCCTTGCTTATTTCTGGACGTCCCCTTATCGAACAATAGCACGTGTGAACCGGAGTGCAGCAAAATGTGGAGCTATTTGCGACCGTGCGAAACTTTATAGGTTCCAGACTGTTAAAATATAGTAAAGTTTGCGTATATAGGTTGCTTAGGCTTAAGAGTTCTCTTCTAAAAGAATTCTGGATCAGATTAGTACTTGATGAACCTTGTTGGATTATTTCATAGGCTAGTTATAGTCGCTCGGTTGAATGTTCAATAGCTTGTAACGTATTTCTAACGAAAAAGTCCGGAAAAATTACAGCTGGCTTGTTGTGAAACTGTAAGTCAACTGTCAATTTCCCTTCGCATGCTTAAAAGTTATAAAACAGCAAGTAACAACAGAAAGAATTGTACACGCAATACGTTGATTCTTAAATAAAATATCTAAGTTATAAATACTCTTGGTAATCACGAAATTGAGACTACAAATACGAGGGATAAAATACTTAAAAATGTTAAATTTAAAGATAAAGTTAATAACACAATATTGCCTACTTTTAAAACAGCTATGAAATTGAAACTCTTCTGGTATTACATACATTCAGACCTCCTCGAATACATAAATTGGAGACTTTAAAATAAAGAGGGACTTTACAGCAATCAAATATAAAACAATAAAAATAATTCTCGTCTGCGGGCGTTATTTTGGTCACCTCATTAAATATCTCATTGGTAATACTTTCGACTTATGCGCGTTTAAATCAGTTTGATGATATTGCACGTTTATAGAGCCGTAAATCTGCGTACATGGAAGATTTATTATTATAGGACGTCGGGGCCACAAATTATGTGCGATACAATTCAGTCTTTGTCAGTGCTGGCCGTTTGGTGATTACGTTTGCAGATTCATTACGGTAATGGCGCCAACATTTTTCATTAATGTATTTAAAACTATTGAACTTGAATGTGGATGGATACAAAAGGTAGAGGAAGTTCAAAGAAAGCATGGATGGATTGTGTCAAAGAAGATATGCGTAAAAAGGAGTTGGATTCAGATATGATAGCTGACAAAGACGAATGGAGGAGTAGTATATACTATGCCGACCCTCTATAGGTTAAAAGGTGATAATGAGCAGTACATAAAACTATTAACTCGATTGTTCACATCCTATTTTGTTTCCTAAAACATAAAAATCTGACCGATGTAAGTCTTAGTTTAAGAGCGGTACCAATTTCTTGATTCGATTGCTATACGATCATCGCAATATATATATGCCTTAAGCATAGATTAATTTCATACGTAGGAGAATCTGCATTTTGCAACATCGTTATGACTCACGAATATTAATTCTAGTCTCGATTACAATTTACACCAACCTGTAATCAACGACATCCGCTACTTAGCCATGTAAAAAATCAATTTTATCAGTTTTTCGCTAATGCAATTTACTTGGTAATTGAGGTTAAAGCTATTACGTGTAATCTATACGTGCAATGGGAAATGTCAATGATGCTAAGTGATTTTATATTTATGACAAGAAAATCATAACACGTTACATGCCAGGATTTTTTCCTATGAAAGTAAACTCGTCAGGCGATTTGCACTATACGTGTTAGTGGGTAGATAAATGGCGTCCAATTTAATTAAGTTTAATACTATAATAGGGTCATTGATATAACTAACTGGTACATAACCCAGGTGGGCGCACCTTCTGACTTATTATCAAACATAAATCCGTAATGATTGGCCGTCTCGCGATAGACGAGCATTACATGACGAACGGTGTAAATGAGGCGAGTTTAAAACACCTTTTCCACGAAATATCTATTTTCACTAAGCGGCTACGTGAATGGAAATAGAACCTAGTTGTTAAAGGTAAATAGTAACAACGGACAAAATGTAAACAACGGACTGGACTAGTCAAAAAACCCAATTTCCAACTAGCCAATCTTCAGTTTAACCCCTAAGGAATAATAGACAAGTATATCGCAGTCCTTGTACATACTGATTATACTAGTCGCGCGTATCATGTTAGTCGTGCCAGTGGAAAGGTGACGTTAGCGTTTCAGACCTTGTTCCCGGTGTAATGCGTTGGCAGTAATGAGTGAGCGGCTGTCGTGGGACGGACAATTTGTTCGAGCGAATACAAGCTCTTCCTGATCTCATGACAAGATGTGACTGACACCCTAGGGTTTCAGTCAGGGATGTGTAACTGTATGTTTCCACTGCCATATCAGGTTGAATACTACATATATTGCACTTGGTCTTTGTTTTGTCAAAGAGAATGTAGTAGAATTTAGTTAATAATGAGTCAGTACAGTAAAGTTCTGGGTCTGATTTTTTTTGTAATCTATGTTTATTCTCTCTTATCCAAACTATTAATAGTATAGGTTGTATCAAGTAGTTTCTTCTTTTTCCTTCATCCAGAAATTATAATATTATTCCTCCTTTTGTGTAGGATGGAGAAGGCAGCGTGGCCGAGTGGTCTAAGGCGCTGGTTTTAGGCACCAGTCCGAAAGGGCGTGGGTTCGAATCCCACCGCTGTCAGAATTATTTTGTCTTTCTCCTCTCAAATTTATTTTGTTTTACTTTTCAGTTAATACGTATTGTCTATTTAAAGTTGTAGGAGCAAATATTTAATTACTTTTTATCTTTTTCAGGTAAACTCTACATATTTTATATGTTTCAAACTGAAACCGAGCGTCATCAAGAAGAAAAAGAAATTGGTAATTTTTTTAAATACGTTTGACATATTTTTGTAATCTGAATCCAAATGGTTTACAAAAAACAGGAGGACAAGCGGCACCGAACGAAATATCCTGAATAACTTGGATATTGTCGAAAATTAGTAGCATCGTTGGACACCAATTAAAGCAAAATGTACTCTCTTCAAAGGGTGGTACGTTTTAAAGTACATTGTGACTTTTTGCAGTATGCAATATTTTGCAAAATATTGCTTATGTTTACGGACATAAAGTTCTTGTTTGCTGTAAATAAAATGGAGCAGAACAGGGTCAGTAATCAGTCTTCGCATTTGTCATTTGGCATACCACAGACGACCGTTGCTATGGTGTTTTGGTAATGCCAATGTTTTTTGCTTAGACTTTTGTATAGAGCGTCGGTGACTCAGGGGTCAAGCATTTGACTCTGCAGGTCCTGGGTTCGAATCCCGCCATGTACCAATGTGTTTTTCGATTTCCGATTTACATATGTACATTTATCCGACGTTCTTACGGTGAAGGAAAACATCGTGATGCAACCTGCACACATCTGAGAAGAAATTCAAAGATATGTATGAAGTCAACCAACCCGCACTTGGCCAGTGTGGTTGACTATGGCCTAATCACCCTTAACTTAGGGTAGGCTCCGAGCCCCTCGGTGGGGACGAATAGCTGATGTTTAATGTTTTTTGCTATGACGTTTATTTAAAGGATTTTTTAAACTTAGCTGACTGTTCTATACTTACGATTTATAGTACAGTTTTTGTTACGGTTTTTGTTCTATAAGAAAACAGTACCTGGATGACCGAGCTTTGCTCGGTATTTTTTTTTAAATTGTGTTTTTTGGAAATTATCTTTAATTACGAATTACTAATAAAATGATGAAATGTGAATAATATTTTTCGATCTTACCGATAGAAAAAGTTAAGTTTATGTTTAAGTTGATTATCGATAAAACATGAATAAAATGACATTTTCTAAAAATGATTCCTAGCTAGATCGATTTGTCGCCCACGAAACCCACTATATACTAAATTTTATGAAAATCGTTGGAGCCGATTCCGAGATTTCAGTTATACTCGTATATACAAGAATTGCTCATTTAAAGATATAAGATAAGATATAAAATTTCTTTCGTCATTTTGAACATCCATGACATAATTTGAAATTTCCTTCTCTTCTTCTTTCTCGAACTTTCAAATAATTATATGTAAAAATTATTTTTTAATTACATCAGCTTATAACAAATGTAATTAAGTAGTCGTAGTAAAAAGGTTCTATATTATTTTAAGCATTACTAATATTGTTAAAAAGGTTACAGATATGCGACTTTATAACGTTCTGATTTCAGATTATTAAGTGAAAATTATTTTTTGAAACAATATTTTATTGGCGAATCTTTCGCCCAATCGATATTGACTGTTTTATAATATACTTAACGGAGTTTATTTTACGACTCGCTGTCACGAAGTGTTTTTATAATATAATTTTAATATATCCGTTATAATGTTATGAAGACAGCGCACTCCGGTTAAAAGCTATAACAATTTTATAACTTCCACATCCATCAATATCGTAATTAAATATTTAAGAAGTAAATCACGAAAATAATAAAAACGTCACAGTTCAATAGTGATGATTTAATAAAATATTGTAGGTTTTCTGTATCGAATAGTTCTGAAAATATTTGGTCTTAAAATGTCTTTCTACTATGGTCTTCGTATAAAGTAGGAAAGTATCCACTTACTTGCACTAAAAATGTATCATACTTTAAACTTTATGAACATATATTTGATTAAAATGCCCGTAATTAAATAAATAAAATAATAAATTTATTGTAATGTGAACTACATCCTTAAGCAGTGAGTGAAAGATCGTTTGCGCGGGAATATTTAAATTTTTGGCGCGCTTTTTACGAGTGGTTGGATTTCAAGATGGCGGCGCGAGTGCCATTGTTTCGGTCGACGCGCCAATGAGTGGTGGCATTGACGCCATTCAAAACGAGGGGTTTTGAAATTTAAATTAACTTAGATGATACGTTTCGATCCCGACCCGACCCGTCTTTTGTTTGACTTCGTTTGTCTACGGTTTATAAGATTTATTTTTTTCGTTTAGTATTCACAGGATTAACAGGTGTATCCAGCCAGACATTTTTCATACAATATTATAAAAAAAATGTGTATAAAACTTAAACGACCTTCAATATAGTAGCGATAGACAGATTAAGAAGACACGTAATGAAAATTATTTTATAATATAATATCATTTTTGTTATCATGTTATGTCATCGTGAATGATATAGGAGACCAAAAAAAAATTTTTTATTTTAATAAAATAGGTAATAAATATTTTACAAGTCAAACAATCTGGTACTGTACCAAAACTAAAACCATCAAGTTCGTAGTTGGTAGTTAAGTTAGTCCGGAGCACGTATATACCGTTGGGTTGACCATCGATCTATTGGCTGGGTTAAAGTCGACATCCTTATGGCTATTCATGGCCACTCTAACATCTAACTGTGAATACAACTTCTGCATTAGTCACAGCGGGTGACCACTTGTTTACTGGATTCGGTACATTGATATATACCATCTGAATATATTCATAAACTCTCTCGTTCCCACTGTCGAAACATTTGCATTAAACAATATTGTCTTCTCATCAATTCTCTTTGACAAAACAAAGACAGCAATATAATAGTTCAACAACAACTAAAATGTTTAATGAATTTTAAGACCCTTCGTACAAAAGCGTAAGTCTTTGAAAACCGCCAACTTTAATCTCTTAGCGATTCACGCAATATCATATAGATTCCTACACACATCGTCATTCTGTTCTTTAGTTGTCAAAACCAGTCGCTTGTCTGTTTGTCGTCGTTTGTATGCGCGCAACGCCATGCTCGCGATAAGTTTAAGACGATGCCTTATGTACGAAGGGCCTAAGGTTTGACCGTCAGTTTCTGTTAATTAGGTCAAATATTTTAAATAGATTAATGTATCTTTTTGCAGTTTACACTTAACAATACATATGATAAAAGGACCTGATTCAGTCTTCCGTTCGCTTAAAAACGTTAGGCAATACCCACTAAAGGTCTAAAAGGATAACTGTTAGTTTGGTTTTCAATTTAACAGTCCTAATGTTTTGTTTAACCCTGTTGTTCACTTAGCATAACAAAGCATAGGTCATTCGAGATTCGAGTCACACTATAGTTTACACCAATTTCCACTAAGCGACTTGCTAGTGAAAATAACCATTTAGAGATTGCTCAGCAGGTGATCACGGTAGCATGTCACAAAACTGTTGACTATCGAATAGAATGTTATTTAAGTTATAACTCATAAAGCGATGCTATTATGAGCTGATAATATTTAAATTTTAAAACAACTCATTATTTATTTAATTTGAAAATGATGATAGTTTTATTCGTAAGTTTAAGATTAAAATTCTTTTATATAAAAATACTCATTGGATGTATTTTTTGTCTCATATTTTTTTTATATAAAACATGATCGATGAATCGATTCCTGCCGCCTAGTTCCGTCATCAGACGACACGACAGTCCGCCAGGTTCCATCCACACCATCTCGATAGCTGGTAACGCATCTGCGGTTCCTCTGGTATTGCCGATGTTCATGAGCGTCGTTGAACACCTGGGAGTTCCCGCTGCTCGTTTGCCCCTCTTCTGTTATAAAAAAAAACATTAAGATTATATGTACATTACTTAGTAACTGTTCCGTAACATTAGCGACTCTTTTACAAGTACAAAAAGGACATATCATACTAATAAATGCGAATATTTAGATGTATGGATGTTTGTTTATATATAGACTATAGTCTGGAAGAACATATACGCTACTAATTATGTTTTTTTTAATTCCGCGCAGCCGAAGTGGCGGTTGCCTGCTAGTATTTAATAAACAAGTCTCCGGAAATTATTACTTAGTGTAATATAAAGATTTCGTACCATTGCTTGTTTAGTATAAACAATTCCTTTCCGTTACATGCAGAAACAACTTCCATATGCAAATTGTTCTCAGACACTGTAAATAAACGGATACTACTGTACTACGTGTGCATCCTATGTCGTACAAAGTAACACGAGTGAGTTGTAGTTAAGTTTACTTAATTATACTTTGTGATGATAGAGTTTTATAAATCGGACGCTAACGTAGAGAAATTTCTAAACTCTACAATATTATTTATTATTTTAAATCGAGGGTAAATTGTTATAAAAGAAATATAAAGTAAATGGGTTATTTCGAATCACTTGGGGTAATAGTAAAAGGAAATGTGTTATATCTGGGCTGAAGGTGAGTTATAAAATGTTTTATAAACAAGACAATTATTCTATTAATTACTGACCACTCTATTAGTAAAGTAGAATCATTAAAATATAAGTACTCATACAAATACATATCAAAAGAAAATATTGGCACTGAAAAACACAAGTTTAAAATCAGGAAACGCAACTTTAGTTGTAACTAGCAGTCGCCCGTGACTGTCACTGCAGAACTAAAATCTTTTTACCTCGCACAGCCGCGTTGTGGAACACCCTGTCCTCAGCGGTATTTCCCAACAGTTAAGACTTAGGGGCCTTCAAGAAAAGAGCGTACACCTTCCTTAAAGGCCGGCAACGCATCTGCGGTTCCTCTGGCGTTGTGGATGTCCATGGGCGTCGGATCAAATAATATTAGGCGATTCGTTGCTCGTTTGCCCCTTCTCCTAAAAAAATAAATAAATAAAAGAGTAATTTATAACATTCCCACATACATGAGCGACCTTTCAGTCAAAGTTCCGTCTTAATCGGTTCTACAGTTTCGGAGATTACCGGGAACAAACACGAACTACAGTACAGACAGGCAGACAATTTTTTTTAATAATTGGTTTTTCATTATAAGCAACAAAAAGTTTTCCATAAAAAGTCAATATGTGAAACTTCCAAGTGCAGATGTAATTTAGAATAGCGAGGTAGCGGTTACATTTGAAGTGATAATGTTCTGTGGCCGAGACATTGCAGCGGCCGGTATGCAAGCCGCGTGCCGACAACCAGACAGGACTCTACTGACACACGGACGTAGAGTTGGACGAACTGTTGATTTAATATTTTTGAAAGTCATATTTTAGGTTGTATGATTGTAATTTATTTACATAAACTACTCAGAGTTTTAGATTTCAGAGTAAACTTACCTTTTTTTCCAGAGAGGAATGCTTTATGCCTAATCCGCGCTCCGAGGGGGACGCGGTAGTTATGTGGGATTCTCCTCCATAGCGGAGGCATACCCACTAAACCTCTCTTCTCCTCCAACGCATCGGGACGGGGCCACGGGCACGCTTTCGCTCTCATCCGCGGCCCCGTCTGCGTAAGAGTAAACTTACCAAGGTTTATTGATTTTAACAGAAAAGATGTAATGATTCATAATTTGTCCGATTACGTCTTTTTTTCCGTTAAGAGTTTTAAATGCATAGGTTATTTATTTTAGTGATATGACCTAAATTAAAAAAAAACTTTGTTTCATGCAATTTAACAGTGGTAGAGCCCGCTTTAACATCTTCGCAAGAATTGGCCCGGCTCGCCCGGTGAAATACCATATGCATATGCAATTGCGTATGTCTATGGGCAACGGTCACTTCGCTATTTTAGCGATTTCAGGTGGCCGCTCGATCGTTCGCCACCTTTTGATGTAAAAAAAAACTATGATAATTTTTTTAATCAATGCATTTAATTAATTTAACTAAATTTTGATAAAGCTACCATATCTCATCATGCGTCTTATTTTTAAAACATGTAAATCGAGGCATAGGTTCACTATCTTTTACAGCAGTGATGCAAGCCAAGGAGCTAAGGAAATACAACTCATTACGAGGGCTCTATATATAGCTAACTCTGTCCGTCCGTCGGTCACGTACGTGCTCCATTAATACTTTTAAATAAGAACTGAGAACCGCTGAACTTGGTCATTGGTGTTAGTAAAACTAAAGGATGTTTTTTTTTTTTAATTAAATATATTTAACAACAACTTTAAAAATATTAATCGTATTCTAGTCCAAGAACTTAAATCATATTACAAATATACTAGCTGTCGCCCGCGACTCCGTCCGCGTGGCAATAAAAGTTAATACGATGAGTAGCCTATGTGTTCCTCTACACTATGTTCTATATGCATGCCAAATTTCAGCGAGATCCATGTAGCCGTTCTGGAGATACCTTCAAAAGAAATATCTATCCATCCAAACATTCGCATTTATATTAGTAAGATTGGTGCGACCTTGAATGTGACCTTTACAAGTCTGCCGACACTAAGCAAAAAGTTCGCGTGTGAACGCATTTGTTCCGGTTCCTCTCACGGATGTAGTAATTAATTCACGAATTAGAAACGTTTAATACATAACGAAGCATTACATTCTTTAACTTAAAAACAGTGTTCTTTAAGCCGAAAACAATTTTTATATTTCCCGACCGGGGAGCTCAGAGATTACTTAAGTTAGAAGCGACTAGACCATAGACAAACATGCTGACTTACCGTAGGTTTCAGAAACCAAAAACTAATCGTTTAAAACATATTGTTATCTCAAACATGTCAAACATAATGACAGGTATATGTTTTGAAGGATTATGGTCTCAGAAACCCATGGTCAGTGCGATTAACTTTACACATATTAGAATTTCTTCCCTGTTATATTCAATTTGCATCGCGATTATTTCTTACAATTTTATTACTTAAACTTACTCAGAAAGTGTGGGTTTAAGAGCTCCCTTAAAACGACGTTTATACGTACACTAAATGTAGAAGAAACGAGAGATGTGTGTTAGGACCGTACTAAATTTAGATGCATAGTCTTTTTTTTTATAGGAGAAGGGGGCAAACGAGCAACGAATCGCCTAATATTATTTGATCCGACGCCCATGGACATCCGCAGCGCCAGAGGAACCGCAGAAGCGTTGCCAGTCTCTACCTACTCCTCTGAGTTACGTGCGTGTTGTGTTGTTTTATCAGCAGAATACCATAAATTTGATTTTCTTAATATGCCAACGAAATATTCATTTCAACAGTTCCCTAGAATGAGAATGAGTACAGTCGAGTGCAAAATTATGGTTACATAATATTTCAAAGCATATCATATGAATGTAACCTATATCTTTATAATGAGTAAGCTTCAGTGTACTTCAAACAGATGTTTAATTCAGAGAGCATGTGTTATGATTTTAACTACGCTACTATTTATACTAACATCAGTCAAATTAATTCGGAAGTGATATTTTTGTATGAAGTTTAAATGGTTGTGTTGTCATGTTTAAGTGTTTGATTTATTAGATTGGATACCGTCAACATGTTATGAATAATTCTAATGATATTAAAACACATGTTTTGTAGAATTTTTTTGTGAAAAGGAGACAGCGATTGTTTTTTCTACATGTCCCGTGAATGATAATTAATCTGCACGTATTTTATCTATGACCTTCAACCTTTAACTCGATCAGTTTTAATTTTTTTTCTCTCTTCAGTGTGCTGCGGTATACCGCATTCGGCTGTGGTCAAGCGCTAGTCTATATTTATTAAAATGAATTTCTCGCTAACTCGACTGACTTCGCGGAGGCGTGCCATTGTACAATTAAAATTTTGTCTGCAACGACCTTCAACGGTCGAGACTAATGCAAAAAAGCAATTAACAAAAGATTGTTTCGCCTTTGTTAACGTTTGGCAATGAAGGTTTTTGGCAGATATTATGCAATACGTACTTGAACATCTGTAGACAATTATCAAATTTATTATAGTTTAGTCAAATAAAAAGCGCTTGCGAATAATAGAATCTACAAAAGTCTTATCACGAATGTATTAGCTTTGCAAAGCGTTCCTATCTGACGTAAAATACTATAAACAATCTCATACAACTTTTGACATATTTTGTCGATGACGTTACGAAAGGCATATCGCAAACTTTCGTAATAAACCTCCAGTACGGTATAGAACGATTGTGTCGCCAATGAAATGAAAACAAGCGAGTCTTATTTAGCGTGTTGAATTAATGCAAGATGCATTATTCCAGGCTTTCCTTCCATAGTATTGAATTGGCATTATTTATTTTGTATAAAAGTTGATTTATTTAAATGACACATTATATTCCTTGTTTCTTAAACTCTTTAAAGTAAACTTAAGATACATTTGGTGAAATAAATTGTGTATTCCGAGATATAATTAACCACGGAAGCTCGTTAGGGTGAATTACGTAAAACAATTTCAGGATATTTTATTTCCTTTCAGTTAACTCAATGAATTACTCGCCTAAAATATTTAAAGGGAAATATTAATTTCGCTGTAAAGGAAATTGTGACATCCGTCCCAATTAGGCTCGGTTTCATATGTAAAATTTACAGTTTGTTTTCTATAAACAGACATAAATATATACAGGATAGAAGAAGCTATTTATATATAAATATTTAAAATAATATCTGTTCATAATAGCTACTTTCTATTTTGTCATTCTTTTTATTCTATCTCACTAATCGTAAACTCTAGAACGGTTCTTAAAACTAGGCATTAGAAAAACAAAATAATTAATCAGTTTTCTGTACGGTTTAATCTCGCTTCTTACTATTATAAATGCGAATCTTTCGATGTATGGATGGATAGGTTGGGTGGATGTGTGTTTGAATGTGAAATTTATCATAGCCCGGAAGAACACTAGAAGCTTAGGCTACTAATTATTATTTTTTTTTATTCCTCGCGGACGGAGTTATGTTCAACAGCAGGTCAATTTAATCTTGAAGTTAAAAGCATTATTTCTTTTTTAACCCTTTATTAAATATCTTCCGGCAACTATTAATATATATTAATTCAAATTTTTACTTCCTACGTAAATAAAAGAATGTCGGAAACATCTTAAAATCATTTCCTCTCTTAATTAGGTCGCACCACAAGACACAGTCGAGTCGAAAATAGTTTTATAGCTTTTCACTTTCTGATTTAGTTCGCTTGATCTTTAACATTGTGGCAAAGAAGTTAAATGTTAGAATGTTATTTAATATTTATTGTTATAAAAAAACATAAATAATTTATTTTTAATTTTATTAAATTTAAAGAAAGCAAAAAGTATAAAGCATAGGACAAAACAGTAATACAATATTGGCTAAAATGTTACTGGCTGGCAACTTTAAAGTTTTTTTTTAAAGGAATTTTTCGTTTAAATAAAGAACTCTGAGATGGTAACTTCTAGAACAATTATTTGTTCCGTACGAAGTATATGGTATAACAGTCCTGATAATTTACCAACCGTGTAGCCTATCTATAGTTTTATCTTCTTTTACGATACTTCTCAGGTCTGATAACTTTAGATAAGAAATTATTACAACCGCAAAGTAATGATCCACTAATAATATTGTATTTAATACTTTATCTTGACGTTCATCTTGTTCCCAGCACGATCTTTATCAAACTTGACTACTAACTTTCGTCCTTCTTAGAATTTTAATAGTTAACTAGATGTGTCATTGTTATAAATATTATTATTTCAATTCAAACTATAATATTTTTACCATTCAAAATAAACAATTGAATAAACGTTGATTTTCTTAATTAAAAAAGATTCTTCGTGATTTATACAAACTCAACAAAAATATTATCTATTAAGTGTGAGTATAGCTCTTCATCATTTATGATGCCTTGGTAAGAAATTAAGAAATTTACTAAAAATATAAATTTTATACTAATTAATTTAATTACATAAATATTTTACGTGTATATAGGCATTGATTATATGTTAGGAACTCCTCAAATACGAATTATTGCTACAAAAACTTAATGTTTTCGTTGTGAAAATAAACTGTGATTATTTTGTATGCATGTTTCGACATTGAAAAAATTTTAGACAATAAATAACAAAAGTTTCAAGAAACTAAGATACACGTATACGTATAACCATCTCAAAGGCCGGCAACGCATCTCCAGTTCCTCTGGTATTGCTGATATCCATGGACGTCGTTGAACACCTCGGTGTTCCTGCTGATCGTTTGCCTCCTTCTGTTATAAAATAATACAGAGATAACAAAGGTCATATTTTTCAGCAATAAAATAAAAATATAACTTCTTAATTTCAAACCTAAATAAAACCATATACCATATATAATAAATATAAGATTATATGTTATATTTTAGACGACTACTAAATTGACCTTTCATTTTATGTCCTACCACAAAGCACTATTCCGTAACATCATAGGACGCTGTTAAGTCTTAAGTTTATTATTATGAGTCGACCGTTCCGTAAATTTATCAACCCCTATCAATTGGGCGTTAAAATATGTAAATAAAGTTGACAAAAATAAACATACGCTCGTGACATGACGCGAGTTAGGATGACCACGTTTTACAGGATAAGGGACAAAAAGAGACATAAATAGTTTTAAAGTTGATCAACGTACTAATTATAAAAATGTTCAACGACTTAAGTCCTAAAATACCTACTTCCTAATAGGAAAACGGATAATAGCCAGTTAAAAACCTTGAGCCTTTAATTAAATGTTTTTCTCTCTTTCTAAACTCTATATATTATTTTCTGAACGCTTCTAGAATTTATAAAGTTAGAAAAAATTGCACTATAAAACCGAAAATTTTATTCATTTATATCAGGATATGTTACCTACATTTAAATTGTGTCGCTTAAAAAGTGATATCCTCCTTTACTGTAAACATTGTCACCCTAGCTGTAACCCTGTCGTAGAAGCGATGGCCAATTAGCAGCGTCGGCAACCGCGATATCGTCTTACAAGTTTTTGTATCGACAACGCAACGTCAGAACTATTGGCTAGTAATTCGACTCCATTGGGTTATGGGTTCTTGATAAAGGTATATAGTTTTCTAAGAACCTCCTTTGTTCTACAGAAAACTAAACAACTGATAACGGTTGACTTCCGAGCGTTACATCTTGATTAAAAATCTAAAGATGTTGATTGATTTCAACATTCAAATCTGTCGTCAAAAACATTATTAATGTGGGATCGACGCACCATTTTTTGTTCCCCATAACGATCATTCGTCCTTTACCGATGGTTTTTGAGACCAAAATCCCCGTTGTTTGATGTTTTATACACTAATTTTGGTCTCAGAAAACAACCTTAATCGTCACCCTTACTTACCCATTTCTCGTTTCACTCAAGCCGTTGTAATGGAATTTTATCTAGTATCGTATTTTAAAATTCGAATTATTTACCGTTCTTAATAAAAAATACACAAACCTAAAAGTATTGGTACTTTCAAGTCCAGACGGTCAGTCAATAGAGATGCAAGTGTTTGCTTATTAATTAAATTGTTTGCACAAAATTGCTCGTAGCTCGCTGTGCAGCGAAACTTTTACTCCGTTTTTGTTGATTTCTTTTATTACTAGCGTACTATTTACACACCGTTCTTTTCATCATTCATTTTACTTAACAAGCAGTAGTTAATTGAAGAAAACGGAATCCACCACTATGGTATTCAGGGGAAGAATGCGAATCAAATCACCTCGATCCAATTATTTAAAATAAGAAAGATTATTTTAAAGTTGACGTAATTTTCAGTTTAAACAGTTTCCCAAACAACTCACCAACCATCATAAAAGTTGCACATGCACAGGGCCGGCGTTAGGGTAGGGCGCAGCTGGTCACTGTCCAGGGCGCTGGACCCAAAAGGCCGCCTGATTGCCTCACATAACTCCGTTGACCCAAAAATATGGTAATAAAAGTACACCGTAGAAATCTAGCCCATTGCGCTAATAGAATTAAAACTGTTACAGATGCGTTGCTATCACAGAAAAGAGACATAGAAAGAACATAAGACACATGGAAGAGATAATTCAGTATGATTAAGCAAAGATTAATAAACACAGAACCTTTCCATCCAGATAAACTTATGTGTATAAAATTCTTTTATATTTAATTATTATATAAAATAACAAATGCATTTTATTTTATAACAATACGATGAAACAAAGGAATGGATCCTGTTGTTATCAGATGATAAATGTGATACTATCAATCACGTTTCGGTATCGGGAACGTGACGCAAATATACACACAGACAGGCCGGCACCGAGCTTTATCGTATATTTATCGATACAAATATGTGCCTAGTATTGCATCATTTGCTTTAAACTAAATAAAACTAATGCTATGAACACTTCTAGAGTTATATTTTTTATAATTTAATTATATATTTTTTATAATTAATTAGCCGTCGCCCGCAAGTCCGTCAGCGCGGAATAAAAAAATAATTAGTATCCGATGTGTTCTTCCAGTCTATGTTTTATATGTATGCCAAATTTAATCGAGATCCGTTCTGCCGTTCTAAGAAACCTTCAAACAAATATCCATCTATCTAAACATTCGCATTTATAATATTGGTAAGAAGTAAGATTAGTAAGATATAGCAATTTTGCACAATTTATCGACGTTGGCAACACTGATACATCAGCCAGTACACTTTGTATAATGCCCTTAACATAGTTGAACAAAAAATATAGACATATAACCTCTTTCGTAATCCGAGTCCTCACCTGGGCCGTAACACGGTATGCGTTGCTTTTGTCAAATGAGCCCTTAACAAGTTCTTTTTGTGCACAGACTATCTTTGTCCGCGAAGCGAGCAGAAATAATTGGACGGTACTAAGGGTGTATACACACGAGGGTAGTAATCAGAACAGTAGATAGCGCAGTACAGCAATTGAACGCACGTTCACTAAAGCAGTACTTTTAAAGTAATAGCGGTGCTGTGCTGCTTCACTGTTCTGCCCTCGTGTGTGTACAGCATAAGGGCGTGCTTACACGTGTACCATGAATTACTTTCTCGTTTTAATTCGCAAATTACGTAAAGGTCAATGACACCTAGGACTGTAGTACAAATGTGACTAAAACATCTACCTTGTAAGAAAATTTTAATGCTTTTTAGATGAAGTATAAAATTGTCGAAACTAAGACACTGTGATTATATAAACACTAGCTGTCGCCCGCGACTCTGTCCGTGCGGAATGAAAAAAACTATTGGTCGCTGCATAATGTTATATAGCCTAAAGCCTTCCTCAATAAATAGATTATCCAACAAAAAAAGAATTTTTCAAATCGGACCAATAGTTCCTGAGATTAGCGCGTTTAAACAAACAAACTCTTCCACTTTATAATATTAGTATAGTTTTTTCATATAAAATCAACATTAAAAAATACCATCATTAAAATTATGAAATGTTTATGATACAAAATTATTAAATGAGGTAAACCCAGAAATTAAATTTAAAAAAGTAGCACTGTTATTTAATGTAATTTGTACTAAAATATTGTAAATGAATCGTCGCGAAGTAACGGAGAGGTGCATTGACGTTTTAATTATAATTAAATTTATACAAGACCAAGGCGAATGTAAACTTGCAAAAAGAGACAAATTTGTTTAAGTTTTATTTGATTCTGTTTGCGCTTTCATATCGAAAAGTTTTACCTTATTTTTACTCTTTATCGCTCCGCAGTCTTCGTTTGTAATATTTTCTATGTTGAAGTTTACTTAGAAATACGATGAAATGGACTCATTTTTAAAATAAATTTGAAATATAAACATTACTCGCAAAGGAATCGTATCTCTTGCTATCTAAGTAAATCATAAAAAGTTGTAAAAAATATACATATTTCCAAAAAAAAAATGTTACTTCATTACTAATATTATAAATGCAAAAGTTTAAATTGATGGATGGATGGATTTGTCTGTTGAAAGGTATCATCGCATCTATATGTAACTTGGCACAGATGTAGAACATAGCCTGGAAGAACATATAGGCTACTAAATAATTTTATTTTTAATTCCGAATTAAGAGTCGGGGGCAACAGACAGTTTTACAGTACAACTGTACCAGCTTTAGTGATGTTAAATGATAAAAACCATTTTTAATATAATTAATGTAACAAAATTTAATGTCACATCCAGTAGCTTTAGAGCTGTAAAGTCGTTGCTACTTGTTTTTACGTCCCGGGACGAATTAAAAATATATTTAACGCTATCGATGACCAACTTGATTAAAGATAAACAAGTGGATAATAAATATTTGTTTTATTTCCCAGAAGTAAATACTGGATACTTTAATGCAATTAATATGTTGTGAGAGTGATCTTAAATATTTTTTTGGAAAGTTTTTACCCTTTAGCCCTTCTCAGATAAGATAATATTGTAGATTTATTCTTAATTAATAACTAATTTGATGACAAAAGGTATAACCTTACTTGTTATCTTAAAGGGATAAAGAAACATAAAATTTTTGGTGTCAATACCAGCACAGAATAAATTGAGATGCAGTCACTCTAGATTAAAAATTAACTACAATTATTGTCCAATTTATTAAATAAAATTAATTTTGTCCCATTCGGCGTCGAGACCCTTGGTCCGTGGTGTCCTAGCGCTTTAAGGCTTTTTAAGGAAATTTCAAAAAAGTTAATCGACATCACAGGGGAACGAAGAGCTGGCAGCTACCTAGGTCAAAAAATTAGTTTAGCTATTCAAAGAGGGAACGCTGCCAGTATCTTCGGAACCTTGCCTAAAGGGACTCCTTTCAAAATATATTTTAGGTAATTATTCGATTTTAGTATTTCATTTAATATATCAATACTATCTATTTATAAAAAATATAGTAGTTTTTTAAATAAAATTCTTCTCATATTAAATGTATTATAAACATAAAATTCACTATTTACTAAATATTAAGAATAAACGGTAAAAGAGCGTCGGTGGCTCAGGGGTGAAGCACTTGACTTGCAATCTGCAGGTCCTGGGTTCGAATCCCGCCATGTACCAATGTGTTTTTCGATTTCCGATTTACATATGTACATTTATCCGACGTTCTTACGGTGAAGGAAAACATCGTGATGCAACCTGCACATATCTGAGAAGAAATTCAAAGATATGTGTGAAGTCAACCAACCCGCACTTGGCCAGCGTAGTTGACTATGGCCTAATCACCCTTAACTTAGGGTAGGCTCCGAGCCCCTCGGTGGGGACGTTCAGTGAGCTCATGATGATGATGAAGAAAAAACACTTTTATTATTTTTGTTAGACACATCAAAGTGAAATCGAGAATAAAATCAAAACACTAAAGTTATAATTATATTCATGAGCGGAAACACCGCTTAAAAACAGAGGGCCAAGCGACCTTGCGAAACAAACTTCCGAGAAATTCTGAAATGCAAAACAAAACTGAAAGAGCCCACGTTTGACGGAGGTCTGAAGGCGACTAGTTAGAAACCTTTTCTCTTAATATAAAACAGCAACTATTTCAAATTTATAAAATTAAAGGTTCAGTTAAAAATGTTGCCAGTCAAAGGTGAATCTGTACGCATCAATTATGTTTCACGTTGCTAAAGTATTGGACTTTTACTAATCGTAATATGTTCCACCATCATTCTTCATCAATAATTGATTAACGAATTCATGCAACTAATCAACTGGTTAGAACATTGCAATGGACACATTATGTCACATCCCTCCTCTCATTTTCTGTCAATTAACCTCTCATGATTAATGCTAGCTTCTTTATTTAACATCATTTATTTTGTAACCCATCAATCTTTGCATTAACATTTTTAAGATTCACTTCAATATGATTAATAACTTTTGAAAAAAATAATCTGCATTCCTCGGACCATAAAAGCTGTGTTACTTTTTTTCTCTCACAATATAAGTCCTACTTTTGCGAATTCGTTTCCAAGGCATTATATTACGCCGCGTTCGCATTTAGTTATCGCTGCAGCAGGCGATGCGCTCCCGAGCGCCACACGCGAGATAACGGTCACGCTACGCAACTTAAATACATTTACCTTTACCAGTCCCAATGTTTATTTCATTATCGAACGGGCATCGTTGGGGCGAGCGCCCACAGGGCCCTGTCGTCGCACCCGTCAAATCACGATCCACTCCAATCAAATCCCAACATAAAAACGAGAAGAAATTTCATACAGAAGGTGCGTTCAGTCTAGCACCGTGTCGAGTTTTGCTGAGCGGGCGGAGGGGAGTGGGACGCGTCACTCGGCAACGACGCCGCTCCTCGCTCTACCCGCGTACCCGGCCCGGTCAGTCAGTCGCCGGTGACGCTGTGTGCTGGACGTGTGTGTATTTTGCTCTTAACCTTCGATAAATACGAACCAACTTTATTACAAAACTCGAGTGGCACACTTTTTTCAAGTGGATTAGATTATATGCAGTGTTGGTGACGCTAGTGACGGATGTGCTGTTTAAGTGCTAAAACTACTTTTCGCTATATGTGTTGAAACACGAACCGATGGTCCTATTGAATAGTAACATGAAAATAAACGGTAAAGTAAACAACACATGCATGTATTCAAATTTACTTCCTTCAACTCTAATGTTGTTGAGTATCTGGATGATCTAATGATCTTGGCTTGCACGACGCACGATGCGTTATTCACACTTTGCGATTCGATACGATCCTAATCGATTCGTGCTACACGGACCTGTAGAGTTGAGATTTATTTCATTAAAATATTAATAAGAACCCGACGATATTCCGGACCACCGAAACGGCCAAAACAATGGCGGACCTTGCATCAGTCAAACGACATTGACTCTCCGAATGTAAATTTCGAGTTGGCATGAACAATCGAACACGGTGTGTTTAGAACCCGATACGATATGAATAAAGCGTTGTGTGTGTGACCCTGTCGCGCCTACGGGACCAGCCGCAGTGGGTGGACGGCATAGTTACCGACCCGCCTAGCACGACATTCACGACAGTGGGTGTTCGAATGGAGCCAGTTAATAATAATGGTGAGATTTAATCACCGCCATAGATGTTGCACAACGAGCATGCCTGTGGCTCAATCCCGTAGAAGAAAAGTTCTTTAGTATAACAAACTCAGAAAATATACTAACGTATTGCTTCTAGTAGTCTTGATACTTAGGTACTAACCAATGAACAAAATGCTTTCTATTAATCATCAAGAAAGGTCCTGGTGACTTAACTTTCAACTTGAATATTTTTTGTTGTTGCGGATGGAATCCCTACGAAGTCCTTCATCCTGTTTGTAGTTAGATTTCGTTTTGCACATGTCGCCATAAGGAGTTCCTATGTCGACTGACAAAAAACAGCGCCCCTGTGCGCACATGTTTCGTTCTTAATCCAACGGAACTATTTCACACGGCACATATAGTGTTACTAATTTAAACGTAGACTTTGGCGATATCTGAAACAACATCAAACAGGAACAACTTTTGAAGAATAGATATTCGCCTCGCCTTCGTGTGGCAAGATTTTGTTCGAATAAATATTTGATATAAAGTTAGATGAGCTTGTCATTTCTTAATTCAATCAAGTAGCAAGCACAAGTATAAAGCAATTATAAATTCATAACCAAAATTATAAAAGTCTTGTGGTCAAAAACTGTAAGAAAACCCATACATAAGTTTAATTTAGTGTAACAAAGTAGCGGAGAGAGACTATGTTTGAATTTTAAGGGTTACTAACAAAAAAAAATTATTTCCGTGAAGTTCATGACAAAATAATAATACCATGCTATGAATATATTTTTAACTACAAAACAAAATGTTATTTAAAGAATGAGTTACTCAATGTTACTATGTTATTACCTTGAGCATCTGTTGGGCATGATGGATGCGCTTAAAGCGGAAAATAAAAAACACCAAAGAGAAACCTCATGCAAGCGCAGGCGGCACGTGGGCCGGCAGATGCGCCTACTCAGATTCAAACCATTATTTCACGAATCATATACACAGCTGTCGTTTTACAATACATTTGTATCTGCAAAATGAACAATACTTATTGATTTTGTCTTATTTATGCTTATAAACGTGGCAGAATAATCGTGATTGATCTTGAAGAAGAGAAATAAACTGGGACAAAATGTTTTTTGAATTTTTTTTACTGTATATGCCTATGATAAATGTCCAAGTAGACATTTTTAACAGTTGAACATGCCAATAACACAAAGGTCAAGTGATTTGTAATTGAATATACAGATGTTTGTATTTGACAAACGATCCTAAAAATGCCGTTTAACTAAACGTGCTATTAGAAAATCTGTGTTCATTGACTTTCCACCATTAACGGTATTCCTAACTGAGCGAACTTGGTGCTTGTAGTTCGATAAGGGTCAAGTCCGGCTCGAAGGACCGCGTTTTTCTTCAGATTATGATCGCCGGCCGCTAGACATGTCGCCATTTATGGCAACCTGTGCCCGCGCCGCTGACAACTGTGAGATAGTCGCTATGCTGCACGGAGAAAGGGTGACCGAATAATTAAAATGTGTTTTAAACGTTTTATTCAGATATTTCGCTGACTTTTATTTCCTTAGAATGACAAAAAATCAATGTTAAATTTGTAGCAAGGTAAGTTATTTGATTTTTAAAGTTAGGGATGACATTAGGTTGATGATGTATATAAATTTATTGCATTTATCAGATAGAGTAAATAGGTTTATTTGTCCTATATATTTTAACATAATTATCTATGATAAAATCTTATTACAGATACCTGAATATGAACAGTATATAGGATACCTGAACATGGCAGAGAAAGTATGAACACGACTATTAATAGTTTATAATATCGAAAGCTGAAAGCTAAGCTTGTATAATACGATTACAATATGTAAATAATGTTAACTCAAGAACATTTAAACTTACTCAAAGTAACCGAGTACATAGTTCACAAGTGGTTACGTGAGTTCCAATATTCCGTACTATTTGAAAACATTGACGGTAAGTTCGCTCGACAAACACAGAGTAAGCTCACGAACAAACATTTTCCAAGCAACTACACACGTAGTCTGTGTTTGAATAATATATGAGTTTATTTATATATGCTAATGTCCCTAAGTCCGAGCGTCCGCAAATTTAACTAAAGAACTAAAGTATTCCAAGGACGTACAACTTAGTAGATATATACTGATTTGTCTATAAACAAGCAACACGTCCCATCTTCGCACGGATAAAAGCATTTAAAAACAAATGAAGTGTGAATGAGAGTGAGAAAATGTTGGGGTAACAAAGCTTTAAATGTAGCTTAATCTTTTACGGGTCTTTCTGGCAATTTAGCAAAGAGAATGCAAAGAAGTCCATGAAAATTTTCCGTTACTCTCCAAAGTTGTTCTGGATTTAAGTGCAGCCTTTTATGAACATGATGAATATTATCTCAGGATATTAAGATATCAAAACATTAAATTTCACTTCAACTTTTCCAACTGGTCGCATACCAACCTGTACTAAGCGTACAATTAAAAATAATCAACTTCGTATTAGATAAGTGGGGTAACGACTTGACGAATGATGAATACTAAATGAGATCGCAAACGAAACATGATAGCGAAGCCGGTTTGAATGAGGAAGAGACTATTTGATAGTTGATACATCTAGAAAACGGTAGTCACCAAGAGGTTACATTTTAGTGACCATTTGGCTTTATAAATACACGATTACCAAATTATTTCTAGGTTAAAACAAAATATTAAAGTGTATCTAGGATGTTAGGTATTAAAAAAAATTGCATCGATTGATATAAATCAGTAAAGGTACTGGAATATTCTGATGTCTTGAAGTTTGAATTCGCGTTCTTATAACGCAACAATATCCCAGATTATTCCAACACTGGGCACGTTCCTCACCTGCCCGGCAGCTGCTCGGATTTATAACTGACACATCAAAATTACTCCCTTAAGGATGCCCACAAACCGCAGCTGACGATGTAAAAAATTACCGCCCAATCCAGGTGGTAACTTGAATACAATTCACATATATTTATCAAGATGTCATAACAAATGAAGTAATTTTTTCGGGATATTTAAATTATCACTTGCTTATTGATTTACACTAACACGTGTTGAATGGTTAAAGGGGATTTACTGCTTATAAAACGAAATAAAAATTGATGTTTATTACAACGTAACTCAAGAACTTTTTGACAGATCTGGATTAAATTTTGGACAAAGATTAGTCGGGCATAGTTCTAGAGTTAATTATTTACGTTAATAATCTACGGGGACAAAGTCGCGGCGGAGGTATTTAAGATAAAGGGAAATCATCATTCATCATAATTTAATTAAAATTTATCTATTGACATATTTCTTAGAAGTAAGTCCAAAAGAAGTTCAGACTTCGTTATTTAATGTAATTGACGCACGTTTGGGTGGCTCAGGGCGTAGTAATCTCACGCCCCCGTCGCCCGACGCCCGACGCCCCGTCTGGAAGGAAATAGGTCTGAAAATAAATCGCCCTTACACCGAACACACTAAAATAGTCGAACGCTCTACGCCTTCCATTCCTCCGCGACCATTACCGTATCCTGTGCTGCAATATGTTAGCTCTAGTGCGCGTTTCCATTCTACTCATTTTTAAAATGTTCTCCCATATTACAGTGATTGTAAGTTGTGACATTTTTTTTAAATGAAGCAATTTTCCGTCTCTTGCCGTCAGAAGTCGGATATATTATACAAAGAGGCTTTGCATACTACGAAATGCCTCAAAATTACGCTTAACATATTTAGAGTAATACACTTATTATATCATAGCTGGTAATTAAGCGGCTCCAAATCAATACAATATAGGTATTATGGTTCATGACTGGCTCTTTGTGCGTCGACGAGGGATTGCCCCGTTGACATAACATCGTTAATCATTATATTCTTCCTGTAAAATTTTGATTTTCAATTTGAATACTGGCAGTGATTACCTAAATCCCAATACCTTTGATAAATGGCCTGATGCTAATGAAAGCACGCAGTAACGTTGTCACCGTGGCGTTTTGATTTTGACGTGACGGAAGCAACACTGGAAACAATTTTAATTGTACCTGTGATGTATGTACACAATATCCGACGATACGGATGTGAATCGTTTCTTTTTATCCGTTTTAATTTTTTGAACTTTCTCACATCTATTTTTATTTGTTACTTTGTTTGGAGTGAATTACTTTAAGCTAACGGTTTACTCGTTCCTTCTTTTTATGTATACGATATGAACTACAAAATTCCTTGCATAGTTTAATTTCTACTTTCATAAATATATTAATTATTTGACTTTATTTTATGGTATACTTCGGTTTAAACCTTAAAGTCGGTGTTTATTTCATACGAGGTTTATATTTTAAACATATCTTTATCTCGTCATCCAGTGAAGCTCAGTAATCTCCGATGTCAAATTATTTACACTGTAGTATCGAATACATGTTATTTAGAATCGGAACGATGTCCGACTTTAGTAAAGAACTTATCAAAACTTAGTCAATATGATAGACGTTATCAATTGCGTCAACATAAATAGTTTGTACTTCAATATTTGAAATAACGAACGGCCATAACTCTGGATTTCTTACTACTAACAACTAAACAGTTTACTCGCTATTTCTTCTTATTTTTCTCGCGACTTTGTCAGCGCGGAATTAAAAAAAAACATACAAACGAATTGATAACCTCCTTCTTTTTGAAGTCGGCTAAAAACTAAACAACATATAAAGTATAACAAGCCCTCGTGCATCCTCTACCTTCCCGTCCAAGTCTCGTCAAAATTGGCTCAGCCGTTCCGGAGATTACCGGGAAGCAACGCCGACTTGCGGACAGACAGTTCAAACATCTATTTTTATTAATATGTATATATGTATAGATAATAGCTATGGGTAGTTAAAAGATTTTAATATTGTCTTAACATAGTCTTGTCAGTAACAATTAACGTATTTGTAAATAGCAAGGGCTGGTTCGCAGGTGGTCGCAGATTGTTGGCATTGGTCCAAATCCTAACTGCAACCGTTTCAGTGGGACCGATGACATGGATTGTCGGGATAACCACAAATGTTAGTTTATTCTAACCGTTTTGTTTTTCAATAGCAACAGCTATTGAAACTTGGCGACGAAATGTAAACTCCGATAACAATCTGGAAATATATTTCGTTTTCAACACTCTAGTTTATATGTTTACAGTGAATTGTTTTGTTCTGTGTTTATGATTTTTCTTTATGAATCTTATTTATATCTTAAAATTATAATGAAAAACTAATTATATTTGAGTCTCTAAAAGGTTATTTATACTCTACACATGATAAGTTCCTTCTAATCAAAGTATTTAGGCAATGATTTGTGTGAGTTTTTTTCTTATCTTAATTGTTACTTGCAGAAAATTATCTTATAAGGTTCGCGTCCATTAGCCTGCTCTACCGTACGCACGGATTAAACTGATCTGTTTTGTCTTGATGCGATGCGGGCCGCGCGTATAATGTACGCGCACCTTTAGACAACTTTAATTATTTGCTTACTTACTTATGTTTTTCAGTTAAATTAACAAAACAAAGTAAATACAAAATACAGTTTTCCACGTGTCTTAATAAATGTAATATGTTTAATAATTGTATGTTACTGTTATGTCGCATTCATTTTAAAGGCATCTGTTGACAGAGAGCTGGCGCTGTCGAATAAATTACATCTTGAATAATGAATCGAGTTCTGTTTGCGCAAATTATTATGACAAATGTAAACGTCGCATTTCCGAATAAATTAAAATCAGTCTACTTATTAAATCTTATCATAAAAACATGAACTGTTCTTTGACGAAAATCTTACTATTATTATAAATGCGTAAGTTTAGATGGATGGATGTTTGTTTGAAGGTATCTCCAAAACGGCTCAATAGATCTTGATGAAATTTTGCACAGATGTTGAACGTAGTCTGGCGGAACACATAAGCACACACATTATCTTTTTTTAACTCATTAATTTCGCGCGGACGGAATCGCAGGTGACAGCTAGTTAATCATATTATATAATCATGTTACAATTTCATAGTTTTTTTATTTTATTTTTTTTCTCAAGTGTCTTAAAATTCTTCAAAATGTGAACAAATCTCTGTCCTTTTTTTGGTGACAAGTCTTAATATGGACTATATATTATGTTTAACTGTCACTCTTAATCTCATTCGAAACGTACTCCTAATAACAGAGATGAATAATAATTACACTGTCAGAACTTTGCCATTCGAAAGTCTTCTTTTACACTTAGTGTGGGTGCACCATTAAACGGGCGTACCCTTCGTAACTACGATATTCGATTTTAACCCTTTTGCACTTTGTGTTAGCGGCTATAATAGTGTGATCGATGTAATTGATGGCTGCATTTTCTGCCTGGTTCATTGTACGATGATGATACGTCAAGTCATCTGCAGAGCTTCGACCTATTTCGTCTAACGTCGCGATTAGTCAAGGTTTCTCATTTCGGTCACTTCGGTCTGCCATATTTGGTTGACTTGACACTTGGTTTGTTGATGTTATCTCTGTCTCATACAATTAGCTGTCACGTTACTTCTCTTTGTACGCATTTTGACTGCTTGATTGTTTGGTTGCCTTTGTTTTATTGGCTTTTAGTTACATGGCTAAGTAACGAGGAAGCTTGCGTTAACTAATCATGAGTCAATGGAATTTACTAAGTATACAGCGTGTGCCATAAATGTTAAATCTACTTTTTATATTATTCGTCGTATAAAATAGAAAGCTTTCAATTTTAATCTTTTATTAACAAGATTATAACTGTTGATTGATTATAATAATAAGACATTAAACCCGTTCTCAAACATATAGGGCCTTTGCTCAGCTCTGTTACCCATGAGGGCAAAAAAACTGATATTCTGCAAAAACCTTTACGTCCTCAGTACGTCAGTTACGTCAGTCAGTGTTTACAAGAGGTTTCCATTTCCATTGTAAGAAATCGTGGCTAGACATACATGTTGAACAAAATAAAGAAACACCCTTGTTGCTTGTTGTATAAATAATTTATGAATTTTTAAATCTAAAGGTTGGTTTTTCGAAGTCGTTTCAAACAAAATCACTTAGAACTATTCAATGTTGTTAACATTAAGCGCTTTAAGCATCGTAAAGCGCTGCAGAGACGAGCGGTATAAACGTAATATATTCTACAAGGGCAATATAAAGCGGAAGAGAACGAAACTCGATTGAGTACGCCAGAGTTACGAACACTCAATTGAGTACACTCGAACATACATTAAAGTAAGCGAGAAATTTCTTTTTTGTTCCATAACTGTGTACCAATGTATCGCTCGTTTAAATCACTTGGAATTTAAAGCGGCGTGTAAAACTTAAGGCCTTTTGGATGCGAAACGAAAGCGTAGGTAAACGTTAAGTTGAATTACACGAGACATGCAGTTCATTAAAGCAATTTCCATCATTATTTTGATCATTACTTTCGTTTTGCCGATCAGTTTTATTGATGTTAACTGACCACATGTGATGGTATTTCATAATTAATTCACTTTAATTCCACGATAAGTACTTATAAGTATTTGAGTACTCAGTGACCTTCATAATGTTCACTTTCCAAGGTGATTGTTAAATTTAATAAATTTTTGTTTTCGAATTTATTTTTAGAATTTAATGAGTACTCTGCAGCAGTCCTAAAAGCATTTAATATCTCCATACAAATATTGATAATAATGTTATGTAAAGTCATCAAAATAGTGGAACGACTAAGACATTTTTAATTCCTTATCCTTATCTCTTCAACCATAAAGAGAAAGGCTTGCAAAATAATACGGATATAACTTGATTTTTTGCCAACTTTGAACAAAATACAATTATTTTTTGCGTCATACATTTGGTATAAATGACTGAAATTTGGCATTATTATTTTTACTATTTCTTCTTCTTTGAATATATTTTATAAAACAGTAATGAATATTGAGATGTTTTTGTATTGTTCAAAATATCGTTATTTTAAACGAACGTGTCTCGTGGTTACATCGCGTGAAGTTCATGCAAGCGGAAGAAAATGATAGTCTTGTGGGCGAGAAAAATGCAACGTTTGTTTTACGAAAGACGAGACGTCTCGAATCGTGTTTTACACAGAATATGAATTTAAAGTACAGAGAAATCTGCATTGTGTGATATATCTGACGAAGACGAATGTATGCACGTGATTAAAATGAAACTCGCACGTCTTGAGTGTTACAATACTGAACTTCGACGAACTTCGTATGCGAATATCGTTTAATAAAATTACCAAGAATTTATTTTTTCAACTGATTATCGAGGAAGGTGAAATATTCTCTTTGTGGGCGTCTGCTCCTCCGTCGAATAGAACTAAGCAAACCATCGCATCGTTTGCTTCACCATTTCAGCGAAATTTGGTGATCGCTTGCTCGTTTGTCGCCTTATAATGTTGAAAAAAAAACTTCTTTTGTCATAATCTTCAATATGGTAGAAAGAGGTCAGTCGCAAAACATAACATTCATCGAAAAGGTAGGAAAATGGGATAGACAGATTACGTATATAATGATTATAAAGGAAGTTACTACTGTAATAGCGAATTATAGATCTATTCGGAAAAAACTCATGTTGACGGAGATGAAAAAATTAAAATCTTCATATTGAACGTATTACTTTCTATGAACATAACTGTAGGGCAGCTGACTAATGTAAGTCAAGAGTGCTTGCGGTTATCGTTCCTCAATGCAGACATGCCATTGTACAAGGCAAAGCACAAAGGCGGGCTTCTAACGACTTCATACGTCTCACAAGAGCCTTCATCTACACACCAGCACGACACGGTAATTGACTCGAACATTCCAAAAGATTTATATCCATCGACCGCTCGCTACGACAAGTTTCTCGTATAGTTAATTTATAACCGGCGATAGTGACTTCAGTAGATTATCGGCCGCGTAAAGAACATCGCGTCGTAATATGATATCATCGAACGATCTATCATACGGAATTGAATAAATATATTACGAATTATTTCCATCGCGTATCATCGCCGTATTGAATAAAAACCCAATTCTACATACAGTTGTGTCCTCTTTAAAAAAGTAAAAATGATTTAAATATACCATTCAAAGGTGAACAATGTGACAGATCAGATTTAAATGTTCTTATTCGCAAATAAAATATCCTAGTGGAAAAAGAACTTAAGACACACTTAGGCAAAAAAATATTTCTTGTAAGTACAAAAAGTTCAAAGAAAACGTTCTATAATATCTGTCTATAATATATTTCAATAGTTTTAACATCGTATTTAAATTGAAATTGTAAATAGTTTTAAGAAATTTATAAATATTTTATTGATTTTTAATTTAATAAAGAAATAAAGATTGTTGTCGCACCTAAGGTCCCTGACCACCATGTTAGGGGGAACGAGAGGCGGCATAGCGCCGCCCAATTTAAAAAAAAATATCTGTATCAAATTTTAATATTGGTTTATTTAATCATTCAGGTACTTTGCGGAATTAAAAAGCAAATAACAAATTATTTCTTCAATCAGCAATTTGTTTATTTGATTATTCAGTTAAATTAATATTCCGGTCTCACTGAGCAATAGCAATTTAATCTTGTTAATATTGAAAATCTCATTACCTTTTTATAATAACGACATAATAGAAACTTTGTAAATCAAAGACCATGATTATTAATTTGATAGTCGTTAAAATTATTAACTTACATCAAATTATATTGACAATAGAGTGGACGGCTAACTAATCCATCAAAATTGAAATGCTGGCTTACTGGCTTACGTTTGTGGGCCAATCAACTTTTTTTGTTTGATGTCAACGTCCGACGCAAACCGGACGAGTGAATAGAATTACGCTCCTACCACATTGCTTTGAATCCGGAGCGGTATTAAAACGAAACTAATTATTTCGCCTACTCTAGGCGAATTGTTTACTAAACTTACAATGGTTGGTGACAGTCCCACAGCAAACAGTAAAAGCGGAACGGTTGCGATAATTTCGCGACAAATTTGACATAGACTGATTATGTTCTTTGAAAGAAACAATTGAAACTATGAATCCATCGTTATCGCTCCGCTATCGTACGTCAGTGTGCTAGAGGCATACGCGAAAGAATGAATAGAATTACGCTGGGGATTTGTTCAATCAAAGCAAATAAGATTCATATTAATCACAATGTTGTGAGCAACAGACGAACCGTTGGAAAGTTTTTTGGGTCATTCGCTTTTTGCATGATGTACAATTACTAACGATTTTAATGTACAAAAGATCGATCTATTAATATTAACTACGCTATTATTTGGCTTTCTAACTTATAACTTAAATGCTGTAATTTGCATTTCCAATTACTTTTCATATTAGAATTCAGTACCTGGATGACCGACCGAGCTTTGCTGGGTATTTTTTTTTTAAATTGTTTTTTTTTTAAATAATAAATAAATCGATCTTACCGATAGAAAAAGTTAAGTTCATGTTTAAGTTGATTATCGATAAAACACGAATAAAATGACATTCTCTAAAAATGATTCCTAGCTAGATCGATTTATCGCCCCCGAAACCCCCTATACACTAAATTTTATGAAAATCGTTTGAGCCGATTCCGAGATTCCAATTATATATACAAGAATTGCTCATTTAAAGATATAAGATATAAGTTTTTATGTGTTTCCATTGTTAAAGTTCCTTATAATAAAACTAAAGATATATTTTTTTTATTAAATCATTTAATGTGTTTCAACTAGATATAAAACTAAGTAATATTCATCCAAGTAACGTTCTATCATCTAAGTAAATGTTAGGCAACGAAATCATTAGCAAGTGACTGTGAAAATTATCATTCATCGTCAACACAAAGTTCCGTCAAATCATATTACGTCATTGTAAAGGATTCCCCGTTTACAGAATAAATTATCACTTTAATATCTTGTAAGGATTGTTAACAAGTTGCAAATTTTGTACTCAACGAATGTCAGTCACTGCGTTCAAAAGACACTGATTTAAAGTTGTTTTTTTAAGATCGTATCACAAACGTTGACCTCGCATAAATTGTAAGAAACGAAATTAAAAAGACAATTTGCGACAGACAAGAGAATGTTTAAACAAGCTAGAAAGTTATCGAGCCATTGTCGGTGGAAATCTCGGTTGAAAACGAGTGAAATGCAGAAAAACTGGCTTTTATTTAACAGATGTCCAAAGAAGATAATATAAATGTTGTTTTTTGCGCATCCGAAATGCAAACAAGCCAGATACAGGAATTTTCACCTGATTATATCACGCAAATTTAATATTTGACAAACCCTTATTCTTTTGTGTTTAAAATTTTTCTTTTAGAAAAGAAAAAAAACTTTTATTGTGTTAATTTCACGCAAATTATATTCCGACAAGGAAACTTCGTTTTTCAATTTTTAAAGAATGAAATTATGGAAGAATAATTTAACGTACTTTACTTTGTCACTAACTGTCGCCCGCGACTCTGTCCGCGCCGAAAAAAAACCTAATTAGTAGCCTATGTGTTCTTCCAGACTATTCTCTACATCTATGCCAAATTTCAGAGA
Source organism: Papilio xuthus (assembly GCF_000836235.2). Lineage (NCBI taxonomy): Eukaryota > Metazoa > Arthropoda > Insecta > Lepidoptera > Papilionidae > Papilio > Papilio xuthus. The sequence goes on along the minus strand of NW_013531107.1, from coordinate 230,745 downwards.
GATCCATACAGCCGCTGTGGAGATACCTTCATACAAACATTCATCCATCTAAAAATTTGTATTTATATTAGTAAGATTAATTTAAGAATTCTACATAACGAAGAGTTTCTCGATACGAAGATATGCTTAGATAGGAACAAAGTCTTATTCATGCCATCTCTGTGATTTTTATAAGTCTTGATACACCTTGCGCGGTCAAATCCAGCATTAAATAAAGCATGGGCATCAATCAATCTTATCTGAGGTAACGGGGCAATGCGCCGTCGCCGTTCTCCCAGCAGGTGACGGTCATTAACAGTCGTCTATTGACGGATGATTTGCAATTTTCAAGTCGTCGAGACCTTTGTGTAGGCTAACGACCCGCCCTCCGGCAATTTAGGACTTTCACTTAGACCTCTCTGCGAGTACTAGACGAGTTTCAGTCTTTCCCTTTTATACTGTACCGGTTATGAGATATGCTTTTGTATCGTAGACTGTAAATATATTAGAAATTCTTTATTCTATCTCATTGCAATTGTTTTAATATTTAATACAATTTTCTGCAATCTTTAACAATTTATTAATAGTTCGTGTAAGGGATTTTTAAAAGTCAGTCTATATGAAGCCTTTGTGAAATAAAAACATATATATGAATGAGACCAATAAGAATTGTAGAGTTCAATGTAATCTTGGTATATAACAGTTTAAGTAACGTAGGCGTCTTGATGACGGCAAAACATCTGCCATTATTATGTTGACCGTACTTTGCAGAATCAATGGCGGATTATAACCGGCAATTCAGCCGTCAGGCAATTTCATATCTTATCAATTTTACAATTACTCATCGATATGATCTGCTATTATCAGAGCCCCTCGGGGTAGTTTATTAATCAGTACGGGCACTTTCTCTCTTTAGTATTGTGTATAACCAGTAACTATTAAAAGATTCAAACTTTACGACGGCTTGGGATAAGCAAGAACAAGTCCGCAGATATAGTCGCTAAGTGGGGTCACTGTGGAAGAGCGAGCTGAGTGTGCCCTAAAATCAATAAATAATACTACAACATTAAAAATTAGGCTCGTTACTGAAGTAGGCAGAGATTACGTACTCCATTCCATCTCTTGGAATATCGCGCTTGTCTTTTCCATAATTATATCTATAGAACATGCATGTTGGTTTTCTTGCTCCTAATAGCCCCTTTCTAGAGTAAATAAATACCTAAATTAGTATTTAGCGCAGCGTATCGTATGAAATTGCGAGCCGCCATTAAGTTTGAATGTCACTATACTATGGATGATAAACGTTGTAATGTAGAATCATCGGTCAAACTGATTTCTCTGTCGTGATGGATGGCGGCACTTCGACACTTGACACGTTAGCACTTGGTCGTGTATTGTCAAGTACGTTAAAGGTTAAGGATTTAATTCACCTTCAGAATTAATGGCTGTACACAAAAAAAAAATTAAAAAGCTAATTGTAACCTTCAGTTTCCAAATATTATTAGTTATACAAAAATTAAAAATAATAACATTCATTAAAAATGTTATTCAAAAGAAAAATAACGTAAAAGAATCTTTTTACAATAATACGAAGTTTTTCTTAGGAAAATCTCATGAAAGAAAGTAAGAGAAATTTTATTAGCAAATCTAGATATAAAATCTTTATTCTATCAGTAAAATAAATGGTTCAATAGATATGCTAAGTAAATAGTCTGATCAAAGATGTCTGGTAAATATTGATCCAAGTTTGTGACCGATAGGATAACATTTTGCAGACGTTTAGACAAATAATGTTGACCAAATCCTTCTAAAGTTTATTTTACACGAATAATTACTTAATTTATTTATTTTTTGTAACAAACGAGCGAGCGACCACCTGAAATCGCCTGAAACAGCGAAGTGACCGTTGAAAATTCGTGCGAAGATGTTAAAGCGGGCTCTACCACTGTTAAATATATAAAATATATTATTGAAAGGAGTCCCTTTAGGCAAGGTATATACATATATGTGTAAGGTTTCGAAGATACTGGCAGCGTTCCCACTTTGAATAGCTAGGACCCCACGGATCAAGGGTCTCGAATGGGACAAAATCATATTCGGAGCCTAGACCCCTGTATGTGCATTTTCCGCCGCTTCACAAGCCGCACCCGCTCTCTTGTTGGTTCCATGTAGATAGGAAGGGGCCTATGGATTTTACACTATTTTTTTTTATTAGCAGTAGCAGTGGTTTGGGGCAAATTCAATTTGTGATTTATGCGAGTATCGATTGTCGAAAATCTTGTTTAGAAACATATTGCTATCTCTATTTTCCCAAAACGATTGACAGTTACGACAAGCTTTTGATGGTGGTAACTCATTGCAACGTGATGTCAATTTTATTTTATTTCTATCATTTTGTTTCAAATATAAAAAGCTGCTAACTCTACTTTTACTTTGATCAACGGAGAAGACACTTAAGTATATTTTATCTTAAAAACTGTTCGTCCCAGTTGAATAAATTACAGTTATTTTTTTCGATTTCGTTGTCATAAAAACTGTAAAAATATGTCGAATACGTATTCCGTTTATTAAAGTTCTAAAGGAGGTTAATATAACAAAAAAAAAACAATATTCCGAGCACACATTAGGAAATGTTAAAAATTGACTATTACCCGTTCCAATTCCTGGCTGGAATAATGATTATTTTAACTTGATTTTAGCACAATCATCAATCAATCATCATCATCATCAGCTCACTATGCGTCCCCATCGAGGGGCTCGGAACCTACCCTAAGTTAAGGGTGATTAGGCCATAGTCAACCACGCTGGCCAAGTGCGGGTTGGTTGACTTCACACATATCTTTGAATTTCTTCTCAGATATGTGCAGGTTGCATTACGATGTTTTCCTTCACCGTAAGAACGTCGGATAAATGTACATATGTAAATCGGAAATCGAAAAACACATTGGTACATGGCGGGATTCGAACCCAGGACCTGCAGAATGCAAGTCAAGTGCTTGACCACTGAGCCACCGACGCTCTAACACAATAATAAATCCAAAAGAAAGTACCTGTATCTCTACCATTCTCTTTTTTGTGGTTATAAGTTGTTATTTTGCATGAAAATGTTTTAAATTCATATAACCGCGATAATTACTCTATTTAACCTTAGTCGTCAATTAGTAATGTTCATTAGCAAAATGCATGCTTAACTTTATCTGCTCACCTTTGCATAACAATAATTCGTTGGCAACACAATTTTAAATGCATTTTCTGTTTAGTTGAATTTTCATTTGTACTTCATAACTTTTAGTTGATTGGATGTTTGTATTGAATTATATTAAAATTAAGTTATGCTGCAGTATTGTTTATGAATGTAACGTCTTTGAGACTCTGCCTTATTTCAAGCTTTCAGTTTTACAAACAAACCGGAACATCAAATTGTGTTTATGGTTATTTTTAATTTGTTGTTTTTTAAATGCTCTGTTATGCCTCTAAATTTTATAAGTTAAATATAATAGAATGTTTTTTTTTAATAATTTACAGAAGATATATGTCACGGTGGCTCAGGGGTCAAGCACTTGACTTGCAATCTGCAGGTCCTGGGTTAGAATCCCGCCATGTACCAATGTGTTTTTTGATTTCCGATTTACATATGTACATTTACAAATGTACATTTATCCGACGTTCTTACTGTGAAGGAAAACATCGTGATATGCACATATCTGAGAAGAAATTCAAAGATATGTGTGAAGTCAACCAACCCGCACTTGGCCTAATCACGCTTAACTTAGGGTACGTTCCGAGCCTCTCGGTGGAGACGTATAGTGAGCTGATGATGATGATATGTCACGGAATCTGCTAACAAACAAAAAAAACTTGGGCAAAGTTTGCGGCAATTATTGTCCTATTTAATACTCAGAAACATGTCTCGAAAGAATCTACACTAAATGGCTCCTTTAGTTGACTCTGAGTGCTGCAATTAATGTGTGGGATTTCCGCATTATAATACTTCATATATACATAGATAATGAATCGTAAGTTTTACCTGTACTCCTCACAAAACCGGTAGTCCAGTGCCATATTCAGTATATTGCACAACCAACATGCATCAAGATGTATTAAAACACTGATTTCTTGAGTCGATGTGGCAACACTAGCTGACTACGTGACCGTGTTTTTTGATTTAATAACAATATGATTTATTATCTGGCAAATGTTGTAGTTATTTATATACGGGTCGGCAGAATAATTTTACTTCTTACTAATATTATAAATGCGTATATTTGGATGTTTGTTTGAAGGTATCTCCAGGACGGCTGCATGTATCTCTCTGAAATTTGACATAGATGTAGGATATAGTCTAAAAGAACAAATAAGCTATTAATATTTTTTATAGGCTTTAAAACTATAAAATTGTGTATTTTATCCAATCTAGATTATGTTATTTTGGGGATTTTTGTTGATACATATGGATTATCAAATATAACCCGAACAAAATTATAGGCAGTAATATCTATATCGTTCACTCAAGATTTACAGTTTTAGTGGCTCTTACTAACATATCGTTTTAGCAGATTTTCTATTAGTAGTTTGTACTGTATATTGTTTACGTTTTAATCAGTTCAAAGCTGACGTTAGCGAAGATAGTAAGCCTTCATTAGCGGCGGCGCGTGCGTTGTTTCTTGCGGCCAGTGATTTATAACTCTTTATCAGAAGCTGCGGTTAATTGGTAGAGATACACTGTGCTTGTGCGTGCTTTGTCTCGCAGACATGCACTTTTCATATACAACTTTTTACAATTGTGATTAAAAAAATATTTATGGAAGTTCCTATCAAATTTTTCAATAAAACTATTTAAATTTCAAATAGATGTAGCCTTCGACTCCGTCCGCGTGGAATTAATAAGTAGTCTATGTGTTCCGTTGAGTCATTCCGGAGAAACCCTCAAACAAACATCCATCCATACATTCATCTAAACTTTCGCATTTTTAATATTAGCAGATAAGAGTTCGACAATGACAATTGTTTAACCGATACTTGAACAGATACTTACTGTATATCACATAGTAAATCTAAACTTATAAGCGTCTTTGAGTTTACTAAACCCTTAACAAGCCAGTCAAATTAAGTAAAAGCAAGTCGAGTTTATTTGGACGTTATGTTTACGTAACTTGTACTTAAGTTTTTTGTACTTAAGTAAATGACATTTTATTATATAAAATTCCTTGTTATTTTGCAGACCACCAAGGCTGTACTAAATTTAAAATAATGTGGTCAAATTCTATTACAGTTGTTTAAATCGATTATTTATCATTTTCCGGAATTTAAATTTGTTGATTTATTTACATTGGCTTTTGTTGCAATACTCTGCTTACTATTCTGAGTAACAGCCATATTTTAATTTGAATACTAGCTCTCGCCCGCGACTCCGTCTGCTCGGAAATAAAAACCTATAACCCTATGAGTTCTTCCAGATTGTGTTCGACATCTATGCCAAATTACAGCGAGTTCCATGCAGCCATTCTCTAGATACCTTCCAACAAACATCCATCCATCCAAACATTCCATTTATAATATTAGTAACATTGATTTCTTTATTCAACTGTTTTCGAAGCTACTAAAAGTTAATTCTTCAAACGCATCCTTCAACAAGTATATTTGATTTGTTTAGCCTCAGTCGAGTGTTCAGTGAAACTAATTTTAACTTCTCAAAACTTCCATAAGTGGTTTCTTATTGAAATTGTTTTAATCAAGCACTTCACTTATGCTCCAAGAGTTCCTTTGTTAGAAATCAGTTAGCGGATAGTAAAATAACAATCGTGAAACAATCGTAAGTGGTCGATGTTATGCCAAAGTTAATATGTATTATAATAATGTAATTTAATTTATTGATTCTTTATTAAAAACATTTATGTATGAGTAATATTATAAATGCGAATGTTTAAATGGATAGATGTCTGTTGGAAGATATCTCCAGAACGACTGCATGGATCTCGTTGAAAGGCATAGATGTAGATCATAATCTGGAAAAACACATAGGCTATTAAGTTTTTTTTATTCCGCGCGAACGTAGTCGCGGGCGACAATTAGTATTATGAAATAATAACAAATATTTATATATGAAAATTACACTCTTAGTGGTGATTAGTCTTGTATAAATAAAATTCATAAAACCAATTGACCAATTGTAGTAATTATTATTTCATAATTCGGCTATTATTTTTATGCTTACTGTCCTGTCTACCCTGAATGTTATTATAGCGTATCACTTGTACAAGCTATTTGCTTGTATATGTATGATTGGTGGGTTTCCATTCGACCACATGTTCAGTTGCTCAGATTCCTAGTAACATTGAAACAAGAAGCTAATGGAAACGTGCCGATTTCTCTCACGGACGACAAAAACGTGATCGTACCTTTATGTTCTTTTTTTAAAGCTGGCATCCACGTATCCGCGTTTTACTTAAACGCAATAAGTTTCAGTTAAAGTTTACTTATAAAGTCAGGACTGGATTCCTTTATTTACTTCGATTGCGTTCTTTAAACAATTTAAATCTTGGATACATTAAACGCTCATTAACTTGACTAGCGTTGATACATCTTACTAATATTATAAATGCGAATGTTTAGATGCATAGATGGATGGATGTTTGTTTGAAGGTATCTTCGGAACGGCTTGACCAATCTCTCTGGAATAGATGTAGAATATAGTCTGGAATAACACATAGGCTACTTAATTTTTTTTTTAATTCCGCAGTCGCTGTCCCGTGCAACAGTTAGTAAAATTATAAAATTACGTTCACAATTATAGCAAAAGTTTTTAACCTAATATTAAAGAAATACCGTTTTCGTCTCTTTTGCCAGCGACTTCGTCCGCGGGGATATTAAAAAAAAAACTTAAAGGGTGTCAAACTATCCTACCCAACTATGTTCTACATCTGTGCCAAATTTCAACGAGATCCTTTGAGCCCTTCTGGAGGTACTTACCTCCTATCCACACATAATATCCATACATGCATCCATCCATCCATCTTTAAGTTATAGTTCTTCGGAATGTCGTAAATTTAATCGAGCTTATGGGAATTTTTAAGTAGTTGCAATAATGCATATTATATTCAGTTAAAGTTGTTAACTGTTAATAACAGTATTGGTTTCATATTTCAACACTTTGCGTGCTCAGACCTTTATGGTGTTATTTATATCGTGTTTTTTCTCAATTGTTACGTGTTGGCGTGTTCACGCCTGCCTCGGTAATATACCCTTTTCACTAATAAGAGTGACATTTTTGTATCTGTGACTCTCATTTTAACTGAAATTGACGTATTAAAGGTGGTAAGAGAACGAGAATATAAGAGATTGGGAACGTTGATTAAAGGCAGACAACGCATCTGCGATTGCTGATGTCTATGGGCAGCATTCGCGGACGAATTCCGGTGGCCTTCATTCCGGTGATATTCGCAAAAATGCTTTGGATAATATAATATTAAAATGTTTATTATAACTACAAGTTTGAACATCAACTTATCACAAATATATCAACTTTAAATTTATAACACTTTGCAAAAAATCTCAATTACAACATATTATTTGTCGATCTTCATATTATTACGTCATTTGTAGTTGCTACAAACGTTTAAATTGTATAAAATCCTATCGTACTAATATTATAAATGCGAATGTTTGGATGGATGGTATCTCCAGAATGCCTGAACGGATCTTGATGAAATTCGGCATAAATGTAAAACAATTGAAAAAACACATCGTCTACTAGTTAAGTTTTTATTAATTCCGCGCGGACAGAGTCGCGAGCGACAGCTAGTATGTGATAAATGAAAATCTCAATGCGTACAACAAACATGAAATGTCAACCCTATGATTGATAAGTACAGGAAGGTGAGGAAACATATGTCGTCAATTGAACTGGCTTCAGGTTAAATCGGTCAATCATTGTCCGACCGGCGAGTGGGAAATGCTAATCCGATAATCGTCCGCTTCCCCTGTCGATCACTGTTAGTGCAGCGCCCGAACTATTTCATCCTCATTTGGAACTATATTGAAATGACCTGAACAATAATATCTGTTGTCTATACCAATTTTAACTTAAAGCAACATCAGCCAATTTTTTTATTTAAAAATAAATAGTACCGTAGTCGAGACTATGGATTCCAAATTTCAATCAGATATGTACAGTCGTTTTGGAGTTACGTGGTTACAAAGAATTTAAAGTTGTAGAAAATTGCGACTGTTGAAAGAGAAAATCGCTTAATGGTGTACAGATTTCGTGTAAACGGTAGATTTTATGTCCATCGCGAAACTACAAAGGTAAACGTATTTTATTACGATGTTAGTTCAGAAGTCGGACAAGTCACGACATTGTTACTTTTAACCGTCGGCCCACACGCAAATATAACACTAACTGTAACCGTAATAACCTCCGATCCCGCAGAGATAATCCTCACGACGTCGTCGCTTAAATATCGACAGTTAAAGACGATAACCCCGCCGGAGTTAACCATACCCGCTGTTCATTATTTCACGATCGAAGTTGCAGTTGTCTGTACCTAAAAATGACTTATTGTGGTCATTCATTTCGTATTTCTTTTTAATTTAAAATAAAAAATACGGTTTTTATATAACGAAAACTTTTTCCAAATCGGTGATCGCAAGCCGAGATGATCAGATCGAAAGATACCAAATATACGATTACGGAACGAATGCCTTAAAAGTTTTGTTTCTTTATCAGGTGTTCCTTAAATAAGAATTCGATCGAAATGACGATAGACAGAGCAGGAAGGCCACCTGCCCCGCGGCGGACCTCCTCTACTTACAGAAGTTACGATGAACTTGGTGTGATAGACCGCGGTAGACCTCTAAGGTACAGGCATGGTGGAGTAGAAGATCTTTCCGGTATCGAACAGCCGAGACCTTACAGAACGTATGAGCCTCAGGAACTCGATAATATTACTGTTATTAGTTCAGAGGAAATACCTAAGCCCAAACGAAAGACAATGGAAGGTTTGGCAAGTGGGTTTAGAAGAACGTTTTCAGTTAGAAGCAGACGTGATGAACCCGAAGGTATACCAATGGAAACATTTAATGTGACTGGTGAGGAAACGTTTGCCACTGTCAGAGGAGCGCCATTCGGGAGACGGAGGTCTTTGTCGCGCGACCGAGGTTCATCTTTGCTCGCACGAAGTTCTTCGGAAGGTGACGTGAGGATGACACTTCCACGTGCTCCACCCAACCCAACGCCCCGCCTGCACCGCTGCCTACGCGCGCTCGGCGGCAGCTGGAAGAACCTCCTACTATGTGAGTGATCAGGGCTTCTCGTGTTAATAAAAATAACTCCATAGTGTAAAGGCTACCGACCTCTTAACAATCCAAGAACCGCTACGCTATACTTAACTCCACTAATTAAACGTGTATTAAAACGAAATGAATGCATAAACATAAGTCTTAACCTCTCGGAATCCGGTTACGGTTTTCATTATTCTCCTATTTAAAAGGCAGTTAACCGTTTACAGCTCTAGCCCTGTCCAAGTTAATTATCAGCACGACGGGTACAAATGGTCGAGAAATGCTCGGTTACTTGGGATATCTGATGAAACTGAGGTTGCACGAATTAAACGCTTTCTTATATTTAAATTAGGTAATTGTTTGTACTGGTATAAAGGAGAGTGATTGATCGGTCGAGTACACTGAAATTCTATTTCTGATTTGGATAAATTTAACCGACGCAATGAATAATGAATCGAAGCCTCGTTGCGATCCATCATGATTTATTTACCGAACTGATTCGTGGCCAAATCCTATTATTTATTGGGTAACTGCCGATTGTCTAACTACGACGTCTCCCAATATGTCAGCTCTATGGTTTACACTTTGACTTTATCATAATAATTAAACTCTATATCAAAATGTACGTAATGAAGAAGAATTTAGATTGTTTTTCTATCTTCATTAACCATACTATGTGCATCTTACGTTAAATATAATCATCGATACTGATTCACACTCTGACAAGAATCTTGGTCAAGTTACTCAACGTTTTTTTACATTTAAAGATACGTTCTATTTTGACCATAGAAACCATATTAGCGCGAACCACAATCACGTATTTAATTAGCTCGAACCATACCCTTGTTGGTCTCGGGCAAGCTTTTATCAGCGTTTTATCGCAAATACGACGCCTTCTCTTTCTGCTCCGCATTCGTGCGTGTTAAAGTTTCTGTGTACTATACCTAAAGACCATACGTGAGGATTCCTCTGATCTTAACCGGTATGCGAATCTAAATATTTTGTTATTAAAATTAGAACTTTATTGCATTAAGTTAAGGTCTAAAATAGATTTAACGTTTTGTATCAGATGTTTTCTACCGATGTGTAGGCTGGAAGCTTATGTAAGTTGCATATAAACGATTCATTTGTTGCAATAGTATTGCTTGAAGTGATAGCTCATATCACACTGTATGTTTAACCGGAATTTCACTCGTTCAGATAAACAGATTATCGAGAACATGTTCAATATCTGAAGAGTCAAGACTCTTCACTACTATCAAGATAGTTTATTGACCTCGGTTTTATTTTATTCTGTTCTTTTGTAAAATACATTTTCGTACTGCTTTCAAATTTTTATTACGCGTAGAACATTTGAACTTGAGAACAAAATCTTCAACAATGTTTAATGAAATTTAGGCTTTAGTATATTACTAGATATTGCTAATATTATCGTACTAAAGAAACTTTGTATGCGAGTGCTCTCATTTAGAAAATTACCTCTTTAATTTGCGGTAATAGCAGGCCCACGAACAATGTTCCTGTTAAAATGAAAGCGGCACTTCTTGTTGCCTTGTTGTTGACATCCTTTCGAACCTCGGATTTATAATTACGCGGTTCATAACCCACGGACTACGGAATATAGGAAACTAAGTTAAATCGGTTTAAAGTATTAATTAAAATCTAATGAATTTATCGCCAAATCCTTACTTTCTTTACTCTTTTGTTCTTTTCTGATTTCGTGTTTAAATGCAAGGCTTTTGCGCTTACTTAAAAAGATTTTTGCAATAAAAAAACAAATACAAATTCCTTAATTCATCGTCAATGTAACAGCTATTGGAAAGATCGAGGCTAAACCAATTTAAGCGAAGCTGCATAAAATCAATACTAATAGAATTCCCCGACCCCGTCTGCTCGTGGCACTTCTACTGCGTTGTGTTGTGGAAGTAATACATCTAATGGTGGGCTTCCATGGTTCATAATTCTGCGAACAGACGCAAACTTTGAACGACCAAGGATGGAGGAACGACCAGCCCAACTTTGTGAATTGCTGTCGTGAGCTACTATAGTTGAGTATAAATTCGCTTATTAGAAAAGAGGTCTATTTTAAGGACTTCCAATTAGGTAACCTGTATAGGTACTCATGGTGAATCCTTCCGATGCAACCGACACTATTCTCAGTATACGACTTGGGGCTTTGATCCGTGTTATTTCGTAGAATCGTGCACCGTGGAAATGCACCTTAATGTAAAGGGGGTTGTAGACTGTCAACGTTTGTCAGCGTTCCGAGTTCATAGCGGGCCGGTCGCTTGTCTTTTAGTGAAATTGCTTCTGTGAGTGAACGTATTAGTTACGCCGCACTTTGTCATCGGATTCAATTGAATTGTCGGGGAATCGCTTTTAGCGGCAAACTAATCAAGCATTCTTATGTTTCGTTAAACCCTTTGCTATATAGATTTGTTTTTCCGATTTCACTTTACAATTTACGCTTTATTCCTGGTTCTTAGTAAAGAAAATGTTATTTCCTCTTAGTTTAGTATAATTCCTTCTTAGGAATTCTAAGACAAATAGAATCATTATAAAATTAGAGCAGGCACAGTTAATTTTGGCTTCTTGAAAACACTTTTAATATTTTTTTTTGGCAAAATTAGAATTAAAACCAGCTTTGTGTGCAAATAAATGTATCCATTTGTGCGCAGGTCCGGGGTCATTTGGGCCACGGCACGTATTCTCAGCTTATCGCACGGCGCACGTACGACACGCGTCCGACACGATACCGTCTCGCTCGCGACACATGTACGGGTAGATGAAATGATTAGAATTATGCAAAATATTCCATCGCTTCTTTGTCAAACTGTTATAATTTTATTCTCCACATTGCTTGAATATTTATAATTCTACTAGTTGTCGCGTACGACTCCGTCTGCGCGGAATGAAAAAAATAACTTAATTAATACCCTATGCGTTCTTTCAGACTATGATCTACAATCATGCCAAATTTTATCAAGATCCGTTGAGCCTTTCCGTCGCCTTGTAACAAACATCCATCCATCAATCCAAACTTCCGCATTTACGACATTAGTATTATGTATTATAATATTAGTAAAATTAAAATTGATACACTTCTCCATTGCAATACTTTCTCGTCCGTATCAAAAACGACCCAAATTAATGAAAAGAGTTACATATCTTAATAGTCCGTGGACATATAACTATATTCGTTAGTTACCACACATCAGGCATAAAATGTAAGCCGGCGTATTGCAGGCCTCATGACTTAGGTCAGTAAGGTATCAGTCAGTTTTCACTTCGCTTGCTATAACGGTACTAATGCAACACGGTACATCACTTAGATTTTATGCTGTTTGCGTTAAGGATAAGATTAGATAGGATAAATAATTCCAAGGTTTGAAAGCTTTATACAGAAGACAAGCGTGAAGTGGAAGATACCGCGTTTCGTCTAATTAGTGTTTAGAAGAAGTATTTTAGTCCCCTTACCTTCATCTTCTCACAGTTTTAAGTAAAGGATGGGAAGTAAAATTGGCAGAGGAGAGGAAGCATAAGAAAGGTAAATATCCTCTTTCTGTGCGTCCCCTTCTCCGTCGGTATTCCGTTGACCGCTTACTCTTTTTTTTATTGTAATTTTAATCTAAATTTGAACATATTTCTAAATTCCTAAGCACGATTTAGTAATAAGTGTACAGTTACATAAGTTTTGCGATTAAATCAGTTGTACGAAATAAACCTTTGCCAGACTTAATCTACGTATATTTGCCAACTTTGACGATTTGTCAAAATAATGAAGGAAGCGGCTTACGTAGGAATTATTTCTATCTCTGGCCAAAATTAATTTTAAGCTATAACAATTAGAATGAACAATTGTTCTCCCTTGCAGACCCATTGTGTTGCTAATTCCATATTAAGCTTACTTATACGCTATTATATTAAGATTCCTTAGTTTTCCATATTTAGCCAGCCTTTAAATAATCGTTATAAATGCAAATGTTCGAATGGATGAATGTTTGTTTGAAGGTATGTCCATAACGACTGAACGTATCTCTATGAAATTTGGCATAGATATAGAACATAGTCTGGAAGAACATGTAGGCTACTTATTAACTTTTTTTTTTAATTCCCCACGAACGGAGTTACGGACGACAGCTAGTAAAGAAATGCTTCTAATTTCGAAAGTACTCGAGAGAATTTTTAGTAGTTTTTTTTAATATCATTTTATTGTTAAAACTATTTCGCGTTCCAAATATTAACATCAATTATCAAAGTACTAAAACGTATTTTTACTGTTAATTCCCTTAAATTAGTATAAAGTGGTAGGTCACGAGCTTGTTAGTGTAATAAATGCATACAACAATTTTTCAAAGACTTTCCTTTTGGAAAATAAACTCTATACGTATTTCTTTAAGAGCTATTTTACATTACATGCTCTTTACTGCATCTTAAGTTTATAAACAACATTTTTATCGACGCCTTATAGTTTATTATTATAAAATAAATTTTTCAATTATAGACATCGTATAGCTTTACTTTGTTGAAAGGTTTTATAAACCAGGACTTTACGTTTAAACGATAGGGTTGTCCAAATTAAAACTATTTATAAAAATAATACGATAAATATATTCATTTTTTAGACAACAATGCTTTTTAGTTGTAACACTAGGGTTATTGACCTTTTATTTTTTATTGTTGTTTTTTTTGCTACTGTAATAAATCGATTACTAAATCGATTGTAAATTACGTGAGTGTTTAGCCGTGTTTATATATCAGTTTAGTATAATGTCTCACGAAAGTTTGAATAATTTAAATCGATTATTATTCGTATTCATTAATGTATCTTTTTCTTAATAATAAGAGCATAAAGCTATATTAATATAGTTCATTTCATATAAAAAAAATATACATATATTAAAAATAGAGCAACACCATCTGCGGAATGCCATGACTCAAACAACTAACAGTTATTATTATTATTAGATTAACTTATATCCCTATACTATTACTTATTTGCTGTAAACAAAAAAAAAACCCACTGTTTCATTTCATAGCGTATTACCAAAATGTCTGGACATACCCGGGTTTATAGACACTTTTATTGTAAATAAATAGATAGTTTTTAAATATCTAGCAAGATTAATTTAATTTAAATATTTTTTTTCGTATTATTAGATATGTTTAATGTTAATTATGTTTACATTTCCTACTCTCTTTCGAATATATTGAGTAAGATATAACTAAATCCGAAAACGTAATGCACCGATGATGAAAATTTCTTATTGATTTGCCTTAATTAATGATACTTAATAATACGGTGAAGGAAAACATCGTGATGCAACCTGCACATATCTGAGAAGCAATTCAAAGATATGTGTGAAGACAACCAACCCGCACTTAGCCAGTGTGGTTGACTATGGTTCAGTAGTTAGTTAACAGTGGTAGAGCCCGCTTCAACAGTGGTAGAGCCCGCTTTAACATCTTCGCACGAATTGGCCCGGCTCGTCCGGTGAAATACCACGACTACACAAAAGACAGGCGTGAAGTGGAAGCAATTCCGCGTTTCGTCTGATGAGTGTGCGTCCCGGAGGCCTAATTTAGTCCTCTTTCCCTTCCCACCCTTTTTCTTATAAGGAAAGGATGGGAAGTGGAAGTGGACTTTCCGGATCCTCATCCTCTCAGGATGCATGGAAAGGGAAGATATTTTCTTTCTGTGCAACCTCTCCTCCGTCGATTAAAGGTAGGCAACGCATATGCAATTGCGTATATCTATAGGCAACGGTCACTTCGCTATTTCAGCGATTTCAGGTGGCCGCTAACTCGTTTGCCGCGTTATGATATAAAAAAAAAGTCACCTCTAACTTAGGATAGGCCCGAGCCCCTCACAGTACGTCCCCAACGTATAGTGAGCTGATGATGACTTGAAATGTTGATTTTCTATTATGATTATTCCATATTTAAACCACAATATAACATTTTACCTCTAAAATGTACAATCAAGATCTTTTATAAAAACGTCGCTGTCACCCTCTTATCTCATTCGTCATCATTTCTATCGGAGTCGCCGAAAGCAAAAAGTTGTCAACGTTTTAATAAATTCAGAATAGCTTTTGTTGTCCCAAAAATATTCCTTCCTTTTGTCAGACATTGGGCACAAAGAATTCGTGCAAACGTTTATAAAAAGGTATATAGCGTTTCGTCTGAGAAACGTTCCTGCCCCGGCCTTTTAGAATTTGCATTCGTGCGACCCACTCATGTATTATTGTTCGGGATCCCCTGATTTAGGTCCTACTTAGCATTAGTAAGATTCTTTTATAAAATAAATCTTTTTATTAAAATGGGTTTCTTTAAATTTGGGACTGTTAAATGCAAGTTTAAGATTACGTCTAGTTAGTAACATAATACATGAGATGTTATTTTTTTAATAGTTAAGTAAGATTGCTCGCAAAATAAATTACATAATTTTTGAAATAAAATATCTGTTATAAAAATTAATATAAATCGATTTCTAATTGTCCTTCAAACTCGATGTATTGAAAACTAATAGTGCAAAAAAACACGAGTCGCCACAAATTTGAATCGGACCCTACAAACTTTTATAATGCGTTCAATGTGTGGGTGTGCCCTTTACGATGCCTTCAATACTGTATTGTTCATCCACCGCCCTTTGTACTTTACCCTTCGGTATGCAGAAAGGTTGAGGTGTCTATGGTTTGAATAATAAAAACAAGATTTTTTTCTTACCAATACTATAAATGCGAATGTTTGGATGTATGAATGTTTGTATCTCTAGAACGGTTGCATGGATCCATCTGAAATTAGGCATAATGTAGAACATAGTCTGGAAGAACACATAGGCTACTAATTAAGTGTTTTTATAATTCATCGCGGACGGAGTCGCGGGCGACAGCTAGTAATGCCTAATTTTGAAACACATAGAAAAATAAAGAAGATGTATATTTTCCATTTAAATTAACTTTCTAATGTCGTTTTCAAATATACTATATACGTCTTTCTAATATACTATACATTTTAAGTTTTGAATCACACGTGTACTAACAATAGATAGATTATAATTTCTATAGAAAATGTGATCTATTGGATAAGTTTCGTTTGTCTGAAAGCCACAGAGTTCCGTTAAATTCAGTTAAATTCCCTTAAACTGGAACCAAGACCAATAATTTACAGAACTGCCATCCACACTTTCGATATTTCATTTTAAACTATGATTTATGAATGAGTTTCCAATTTATGATATTGTTTTGTTTCAGGTAAGTACGATGTTGTTCGAAGATTCTGGAACCTTCGATTCCAGTAAAAATTATGACTGGATTGAGCTAAACTTGACTACAGTTAATATTAGAAGTAAATTACATTTAGTAGTAACAACCTCTATTTATCTATCGAAGGATTGGACAGATTTTGACAGGACTTTTACTAAAAGTATGCTAGAAAAACATGATCTTTGTAGCACACGGTCGCTAGTTACAGATCATATTATATATAAAATTCTCGTGTCACAATGTTACAATACTCCTTCGACATGCTTAACCAATTTTTACGAAATTTTTGTATGAATATTCAGTAGTTCTGAGAATTAACAACTATCTAATTTTTAATCATGCGCAGAAGGAGTCGCGGGCGACAGCTAGTAATTATTATACTACTGATGGTTTATAGTGACTAATGGGCAAGTGGGTCACATGTTAAGTAACCGCCTGTAGGAAAATTTCTTTATACATTTCCTATCATTATCAAACTCTGTTCGACAATGGACTCGCGTATAACAGTGGGAGATAAGATTCAAAACACCTGTTTGTTAGTATTATGGGTTAGATTGGGCAAATATTGTGTCGAAATTATCGTATATCTTATGGGTCGATCGCCTTGCCCGTAGCGATGTGATCGTGGTAATTACTGTAAATATACATTGATATCTGCAGCATCTCGCGCCGGATACACGGCTGTTTGTGGTACTATTCACAAGCGTTAGCGATTGAAACATATTGCTCTTATTTCTTGCTCCACTCATAGTCACTAAATGGTCTCTTGGGTTATCTATGTGTTAATTATTATACGTATAAGAAATCTACACTAATCCGTAGCATGATTATTTTTCCTTTAAATTGTTTAAGTAAGTTATATACTAAGCTAAACTAGAGTTTCCGAATATCTTAATCAATTGTATTTTTTGTATTTTTTGGCAAATTGAATAGTTAGTAGAAATTGTATATTGCCGTAAACGAACATAAATTATTTCCTTGTTTTACATAAAAAAGTACAATTTTGATTTATTAGTCAATTTCTTGTGCATTAAACGTACAACAAAGAGGCTTCCTTTTCCCCCGGACGTGCCCCCGAGATGCTGTCCGTCAGATAACCAACAACACGACCTCAGGCCTGTTTGCTTTGACGTGTGCCCTACCTACGACATATCAAGTCTTATTTATAACTATCATGTAAAGTTAGGTTTTTGATTATTTTTTTTTACTTTTTTTAATGTTAATATTTTCAGCTTGTGTCATTCCTCATCTGGATATATGAATATTACTGCTACATTTATTTGTAGTTTATTTTTTTTACTTCACAGTTTAATAATCAAGTCGTCGTTGAACACCCCGGTGTTCCCGCTGCTCGTTTGCCCCTTCTGTTATTAAAAAAAAGTTTACTTATATATAAAATTCTCGTGTCACAATTTCGTTCTCATACTCCTACGAAACGGCTTGACCGATTCTCATGAAATTTTGTGAGCATATTGAGTAGGTCTGAGAATCGGCCAACATCTATTTTTTAATACTGCGCGGACAGAGTCGCAGGCTACAGGTTTGTTTCAACTTCTTCAATTCATATTTAGTTATTTAAATAAAAACTAGTTATTTTTATCGAATATTATCGAATGGAGTTATTGTCTTTAATAAGTTACCTATAACATATAATATTATTGTCTTAACCTTAGCTCTATTATTATAACGTCTAAATATTTTCGACACCACTAACCGTGGAATTCTGAGACATCATTTTTGTCACAGGGATGAATAAGTTTTATTAAAGATTTCGGTCTCAGAAACCTACGGTAAATACACCAGAAACAACAGTTATTTAATTAAAACAGAGAAATGAGAAAACATTAGTGTAACTAATTCAATATAAATCACATAATCAGCTTAAGTTATTACATGATATAAGAAACGGACAGTTTTATTAACTTCTTTGTAAAATGGTCCTAATGTCTGTAATCCCGAACAATGTCTTAGAAAAGGAAACAATTCCATTCCCCTATCATTCTTCGGAATATAGCTTAGTGTATTGCGATTCCCGGATACAAGAATATACGTAACGACTTGGAAACATTCGAGCAATGTTGGAACGATTGTGCTTTAAATGTGCAATCAAGTGTATCGTAGATTCTAGTGTCGATTTGTTTGATATATATATATATATATATATATATATATATATATATATATATATATATATATATATATATATATATATATATATATATATATATATATACTAGCGGACCCGACAGACGTTGTCCTGTCTACACGTCTTTAATTCGAATATTATTTAAAATTTGACACTGCGATGGTAGCGCCGTCTGTCGGATCCAATGTAAAACATTCCAAAATCAACAACTACTAATAAATTAAAAATTAATTAAAAAAACATTGTCCAGCGGACAAAATTGTGAATCTAAACCATTCCCCTTGAACACACACAAAAAATTTCATCAAAATCGGTCCAGTCGTTTGAGAGAAGTTCAGTGACATACACACGCACAGAAGAATTATATTAATTATTATTATATATATATATATATATATATTTCTGTATTTGTTATTTGGTATATACTAATTTTATTATCCCTATTGAATCAAGTCACATAATGTTATTACAAGTCAAACACAGAAGTAAAAATTCGTGTCATCCCCAGTCCATACGTCCCCACTGAAGGGCTCCGACACCCTAAGTCAGTGACTAAGCCATAGTGGGATGACTAGCAGAGACAATCACGCTGACCCAGTGCAGGTTGACACACATATCTTTGAATTTATTCGCAGATATATGCAGGTTGCATTACAATGTTTTCCTTTAATGTAAGAAGGCCCTATAAATGTACATAGGTAAATCGAAAACCTTAAAACGTATTGGTACATTACGGGATTCGAACCTGCCTGCGAAGCCGGGACCTGCAGATTACAAGTGCGTAATCCCTGAGCCAACGACGCTCTCCCTATGTAATTACCTTTATGTAAAAGCATCGACCTTTTAAATGCACACATATTCAAACCTAAGATATACAGTTATTAAGGTATTTTTTATGTGAATACTTATTTATCAATCAATATAACAATAAGCTGGAACTAATACAACTCTGACAGTTTTATCGAAAACATTTTTTTTTGTTTATCGGCGCCAATGTTAACCTCAATTTATTTGTGTTTTATGTGCGGTATGCATTAACATTTTGAATACGCTATTAGTTATCCGTATCTCGAATATAAAAGTCAAACTTGTCAAAGAAAGCGGCTTATAGATTTTTAGGTCATTGTTATTGTTATTGTTAAATATAAATAGATACCAGTTCTATTCGGAATAGTTTTCTGTTGTTTCGTTCGTGGTCTATGTGTTCTTCCACTTCATGTTCTACATTTTCCAAATTTCTGCCAGATCCAAACAGTCTTTCTGAAGATAATTTCAAACGTACATCCATCAAACCATCCAAAAATTTCAATTAAAAAAAAATTAGTACTTTTATTTAATTTACAGTATAAAATTTACAGCTGTATATTGCCCTAATAATATAGGACGAGCAAAGGCTCTACCGAGCTTCCGTTGCTCGTATGATGAATGTGGTACCGGAGGCCTAATTTGAGTTCTCTTTCCCTACCCTTTTCTTCTAAGGAACAGATAGGAAGTGAAAGCGCATTTTCCAGATGAATATATTCTCTTTCTGTGCACCCTGTCAATTGCGTATGTCTTTGTGCAACGGTCGCATCGTTTTGAGTGATTTTAGGTGGCTTCACGCCCGTTTGTCACCATAAAAAAAGCTAAAAACGCCAGAAACAGTTTACAACAGCAATAATTATTTTGTTTATATTATAACTGCATATTTATTTTGCATATTGCAATCGTTTCTTCTAAAAATGTACATGCATGCTTAAATCTGATCTTATAAAACTGTAATTTAGTGGAAAAAATTGATTCATATGCCTTTTGTGGCTAATGGCTTTCTTAATGCAAGTGTTGTGTGCCAGTATGTTTTGTCACGAAAAAGTTTTGTTGTGTTTAATTTTTAACACGTAATGTGTTATTGCGTTATGATATTTAAAAGCATTTCTTTGCTATAAATTAATTAATAAACTAATCGTTTAAAAGGTAGCATATCGTTGTTTTTTATATATGTATTTTTATTTCATAATTTGCAACAGATAAAGTAACATCCCACGTAATAACGTGGGTCGATGTTAAAATTTGCTTTTTGGGAATTGTGTTTTTACATGTATGGAATAAGGTTTTTGATATGGTATGCAATTGTAATAATAATTAAAACAAAAGCTCGTGTGTTTAAGTTAGTAATAAATAGTGGATCTTTTAGCTATTATTTAGTAAGAGCACAAAAAAGGTTACTGTTTAAACCGACCTTCTTGATAAAATCGTAAGACGATAACATATAACAAATTATATTTTAATAGAAAAGCGTATTTAGAGCGTAACTATAAGAAATTGGATATTATTTTAATAATATTCCTAAGATTATTTTGTGTCGTGTAAGTTATACAAATAATAAATACTACAAATTTTGGAAAATTCACGTTTTTCACTCCGAATATGGGAAACACAACAATATTGAAATTACCTATTAATTTACCGTGAAATTGTAAACTAAATGCCTAACCAATTGAATTACTTTGTACAAGTAAAGTAAATAAAATTAACCATACGAGAGACATTCTTCAAAATTTGCGTATGTGATTCGCTTCAAACACAATTTTCTCTCAACGTACACATTAAAATAGGCAAATATTGATAAAAGGTAAACCCGATCAAGTCGGCAGATGTCGCTTGAATCTCCAAACTCACCCTCCATAATTTAATGTCGAAGGGGAGACACAATAGCTATCGATTCCTTTGTGCCCGAGGGAAATCGGTACTTCATAACGCTTCTTGCATTCTGACTGCTAAACAAGTTCTTATATTTTACTTGCAAAGGTGCACTTGATTCATGTCAAAAAGCAATCGATGTTACACCTTAACCCTTTAATCGTCCCCATTTGAATAAGTGCTGATTTATCTCTTGCCCGCAACTCCGTGAGGAATTAAAAAAAAAAACAATTTCTTCCAGACTATGCTGAATCTGATGCCATATCTGTGCCAAATTTCATCAAGATCCGATGAGCCGTTCTCGAGATATTCCAACAAACATCCATCCATCCATCTAAACTTTCGCATTTACAATATTAGTAAGATTCATATTTTATATGAAAGGTAATGTTGGGTCAAAATTAATTAACCCTTTAACCCAAAAGCTGGCGCGATTGTTTCACGAACATGATAATTGTAATTCTGTTACGGTCTGAACCCTGATTCCTGTGGACTTGATGTTGAATAATTAATAGGACAGAGGGTAACCGTGGTGACTGATGTTGGAATGTAGTCGATTTTCGCAGACGGGCCGTTTGTCGACGAATCTTGTTATCGTCTAATTCAATCAACCACACCTCGTAAGGCAGACTATTTTATTTCCGTCTTAATTCCAATGATTTCTATTTGATTTGACTTAATCTTAATAGTAGATAATTCATTGACGTTTATTAAAAAGTTACTTTTTCGATCGTTAATACATCGATTTATTCTTTCGATTGGAGTTTCTTAATTAGTAGCCTATATGTTCCAGACTATGGTCTACATCCATGGCCATTTTTATCGAGATCCGTTATGCCGTCCTGCAGACATCTTCTAACAAACATCCATCCGTCCATCTATCTAAACATTCGCATTTATAATAGTAAGAAATAAGATGTTATGAAGTATATTATTTCTTTCAAAAATAACAGATTGTTTTCGCCCACGAAGACGTAACAATACAGAAAAAGGAAACGATAATTATTTTCCTTCCTAAAAAAATTCTCAAATACCCGAAGGGGAAATAAGATCGGACAAAAAAATGTCTTAATTTTTCATTCAGCTCAGTGGGGCAAGAAATCCTTCGGGTTTACTTTTACTTAGCGGAACCTTATTTAAAGTAAACAGGTCGGTGAGAGACCGACGTGTCTAAAATTTTGAACGCACCACTGCTTTTATTTTCATTCAGAATTTCAAAACGTTTGAAGGCGTTTAAAAACTCAACATTTCTTATTCCTCCGTTGACGTTGAATGGGCGGAATAATTAAAATATGCATCTTAACACCAACTTCGTTTATTATAACGACTTTCTAAATATCTAGAGAAAAGCGCTTTTTCATTGGATTTATTTGAATACGTAATACGAAGTGAAGCAGTTTGGAACGAAATAAAAACGTCTTATCCTTTATTTTGTTGAGTTAATTAATTCTACGACAAAAACATGAAACAATGAAACGAAACAATCTTTATAGTTTTCAGTAGGAAAAGAAAGTTCCAATCTCACTAATATTATAAATGCGAATGTTTAGATGGATGGATGTTTGTTTGAAGGTATATTCAGGACGGTTGCATGGATCTCGCTGAAATTTCGCTTAAATGTAGAACATAGTCAGAAAGAACATATAAGCTATTTATTAAGTTTGATTTTATTTCCCCGCGCACGGAGTCGCAGGCGACAGCTGGTTTTTATAATAACTATTCCTGTCTGTTTCGAGTATTTTAGCTGATGACGCAAAACCTTTAAAGTTTGACTTATTTGTAATATTTATCTATAAATAGGTACACATTTTAAATAACATCGCCAAAACATTTCTGTTGCCTTTTTAATGTCGCAACAATTCGCCCACGCCGATAAAACCTTTTGGATTTTCGGACTACGTGACCAGTACTTTTTGATCCTCGATATAAAACAATTTTTCCTTTTATTCATCGTTAAATATTTATTTACGTAGATCAATTTATATCTGTCGGTTAACAATGAAATTGGTATTGAGAATTGTTGGGAGATATAAAAGCCGCCTACAATCAAATTCACAAAACACATATTTTATTAAAATTTCATTGAGAAAATCTTATGTTTTCGATGCACTTTGCGATTGTGTATATGCTGTGAATGTCGACGCCTAATTAGATATTATTAAATAATATCGTTCGCCCACGACTCCGTCCGCGCGGAATTTATAAAAACATAATAAGTAGCCTACGTGTTCTTTCAGACTATGTTCTACATCTATGCCAAATTTCAGCGAGATCCGTTAAGCCGTTCTGGAGATATCTTCAAACAAACATCCATCCAAACATTCGCATTTATAATATTAGTAAGAAGTAAAATCAATTTTAATGCTATTTGTTAGTTTATTAGTTTGCTGTGCAAAATATTGTTATCAGTTTATTTTATCGCTGGAATCATGAGTTAAATGAAAGTGTTTATCTTTCTAATGAAGTCATGGTCAAACGTGAACATTGTCGCATAATTTTATACGTCATAGCATTATCTGAGATAAGATAAATTTCAAATTAAGACACACTATAATTCTTTATTTGATCTTTCTTCCTTATATACGACTTGGGTTACTTAGGTGAGTTCTGATTATGAAACTATCAATTGTTATTCCATTTAATTCAATTAATAGTCCTTGTTTTAATACTTAAGTACAAAGATTGTTAGGTGCGGAATCTACAAGGGAAGGGTGGATGACATTTGTCGGGTCTGCCCACGGCGGCGACAGAGCGACGCCGCGCCGGCAGGTTGTATCGACTTGTTTTGATTTACAACCTCGCCGAATACTTGGTGCATTGCGTAAATTATTAGCTAAATATCTGCGGCGTCACGTGTACAAGGTCTTAATAGTTTCGTTTACATAACTATAATACTTCTATGGATTCAGTTTGTTCCTTGAAATTTAAGGACAAAGTAAGGCAGAACATGACTAACTGATGATCAAGCGATCATTGCTCATAGGCTGCAATAAGAGGTGGCAAATGTCTCTATCTTTCGTGGATAAATTAATGGATATTAAGAAAAGGAACACCTTGCCTATACAATTTTCCTTTCGTAAATAACGCGTATGACATATCTTTACGTAAGTTAATTTTATTGGCCCGGCTCGCCCGGTGAAATACCACGACCACACAGAAGACAGGCGTCAAGTGGAAGCAATTCCGCGTTTCGTCTGATGAGTGTGCGTCTCGGAGGCCTTATCTAATCCTCTCTCCTTTTTCTCTAATAAGGAAAGGATGGAAAGTGGAAATGGACATTCCGGATGAGAGGATGCATGGAAAGGGAAACCGTTTTCTTTCTGTGCATCCTCTCCTCCGTCGATTAAAGGTAGGCAACGCATATGCTATTGCGTATGTGTCTATGGGCAACTTTCACTTCGCTATTTCAGCGATTTCAGGTGGCCGCTCGCCCGTTTGCCACTTTATGATATAAAACAAAAGGTGTTCGTTTAAAAACAGATCGTAAAAAAGTAGTAATCTTAA
Source organism: Papilio xuthus (assembly GCF_000836235.2). Classification (NCBI taxonomy): domain Eukaryota; kingdom Metazoa; phylum Arthropoda; class Insecta; order Lepidoptera; family Papilionidae; genus Papilio; species Papilio xuthus. The sequence continues at coordinate 205,890 of NW_013531107.1, read as the reverse complement.
TCAATCTATCCGTCGCTTATATTAACTATAAAAGGTAAAATCTAATTAACTTATTAAATACTTAACCGAATGCTTTATTGCAGACATCACAACTTAGACATGTAAATATGCCTTGAAGACTTCCTGCATGTGAGGCGCCTTAAGACCATATCAATCATAACATGCCGTTCCATTAGTTTAAAGCTATACATTTGACAGGACTAAGAAATTCCTCCATTGTTGCGTTTTACATCAAATCTACTCCATTATACTGTTAACTTGACTTTAGCGACCTCTGAATTGAATGAACAATTTAATGTGTTAAATGTGCCGTTTCGTCTTTCGTAGTAGCTTCGAAAGTATCAGAAATTAGCAGTTTTATTGCGTAATTCATTTGTGTTATGTATTTGGCGAGAAATTCAAAGATATGTGTGAAGTCAACCAACCAGCACTTGGCCAGCGTGGTTAACTATGGTAAGCTCCGAGCCCCTCGGTGGGGATGATAATTTGGCGAGTTTGATAAATAATGTTATCTCTGTGTATATAATAATACAATATATAAGTATCTGTCACTCACGACTCCGTCCGAGCGGTATTAAAAACTTAATAAGTATCCTATGTGTTCATCCAGTCTGTTCTACATCTGTGCTAAATTTCATCAAGATCCGTTATACCGTAACGGAGATACATTCAAACAAACTTCCATTTATTCATCTTAACTTTATAATATTAGTAATATTTATTTAAAACAACTTTATCTTGCTAATCACAAATGCGAGTGTTCGGCTGGATGGATTGATTTTTGTTTGAATGTATCTCCAGAACGGCTGCATGGATCTCGCTGTAATTTGGCATAGAGAAAGAACATAGTCTAGAAGAACACATAGGCTACCAATTAAGTTTTCCATTTACTCCGCGCGGACGAAGTCGCGGACGTCAGTTAGTATTTTATACATACCTACGACTTATAACCTCGGTTGTTAATTCAGCTTCCTTTTGTCAAGTCACGGTCACTTAAATGACAAAAGACATATCTGTGTAGGAGCAACTGTAAAATTGAATAACTCATTAATATTTATATAATTTTATATGCAATATGAATTTATAATAACAATGTCATTGATAAATCTAAAATGGTGATTTCTATCGTAATATGTACGATATTTTTGAATATATTTTTAAGACAATATTTATGAACTAAATATCCGTTAGTAGTTTTTATACATACAGGGTGTCCCAAAAGGTTACGTACATAGGAAGGGGGATGATAGGTGTGGTCACAAGGGTCACCAGAAAAATAAAATAAAAATTCCCCTCTGGGTATTAAAAAAAATAAATGACATTTTTTAAAAACTTAAAAATTCTACACCTGCGGCAATTTCAATTTTCTTTAAAATCTTTGTTAGTTGTATTGTTTTTTTTTTTATTTCATATTGATAAAGGGTTATTGACGATAACATAATAGCTTTTTTTTAAATGTACCAATATTTGTAGGTCATTAGGTTACAAAATTGACCAAGAAGGTGTAAAATTTTTAAGTTTTAAAAAAATGCCCTTTATTTTTTTAATACCCAGAGGGGAATTTTTATTTTGTTTTTCTGGTGACCCTTGTGACCACCCCTATAATCCCCCTTCCTATTTAAGTAACCTTTTGGGACATCCTGTATAATGAAAAACCATTTAGATTTATATAAATATATCTACAAAGAGAGTCATAGACATTGTAGAGATGGACACTTTCATTCACAAAGATTATATTAGTGTCTTTTGGGTGATAATTTTATTCTTAACTAATGCGAATGTTTTTATGGATGGATGTTTGTTCGAAGGTATCTCCGGAACTGTTGAAAAGATCTCGCTGAAATTTAGCATATATATAGAGCATAGTCTGTAAGAACACATAGGCCACTTACTAAGTTTTTTTGTAATTCCGCGGTGATGGAGTCACAGTCGACAGCTAGTTGTTTAATATATCTTATAGTTATAAAGTCTGAAATAGAATTTACATGACACTACATCATTCTTTTGAATTGTTATAATTATTATTATCCGTAAATGTACGTCAATATGGTGACCATAGTCTCTGGCGCCTAGTACGTCGATAGCCGCCGGTAATTGTGAACCGGAGCCTTTTAATTGGCGCCTTTTTATTTAATAAACACGACCACTTTATAAAACAAGCCATTCACCGCGCTAACTTCTAGTTAAAACACTAATGTATACGATAGTGCGTTGAAATACTGATTTTTTCTTATTAATTTCTAATTTGTGTTACCGGATAGGATATTGTGACCTTTTTGGAACGACCTGTGAGTTTTTTCTTCAGATAGTACGTTTTATTAATTTTTAAATTTAACTGAATATAGTGAATAGTTAATAATTTAATAATTTGTGGTTATTGCCTTCTTTTGTTTTTTTGAAGTTAAGAATTATTTCGTAATTTTTATTCCAATATTAGATATAAAACATTGCTTTAAAGTCTTCGCAGATTACTCTCCTTGATCTGTTATAAAACTATTTTTGAAAAATAAGCTTCAATTTTACTCAGTCATCTATAAATCAAGTCGTAAATTGAAGTATTTAAAGGTGAGTTTCCACATGAAAACATATTATCATCTCTCTCATCCTTGTAGTAAAGACAGGGATAGATAGATGTTATTTTACACATTTCGCAGTGGCTACGGACGGTATGATGCGGCGAAAAGAGCCCTAGCACAGCCACATGAAGAGGTCCCACCCACATGAAAAAAGTTCCATTTAATAGCCCTTTATCCTTGGACACAACGAGTCATTCCAAAGTAATAAAACTTCTTGCCGACGACCAGCGACACTGTCTTTGAAGCTTTCCTTTGTTATTTAACAGCGTGCGGCCTCGTATACCATTTTTATACGAAAAACTAGGATTATTCGTGTTTAGTAACGTCTCTAGAACGTTAATAAGAGGATTATGACTATAACAACGGCTCTTTATCTCGTCAAATTATTATTTTTGGTTACCATCAATGTGGTATTTAGAAATACTTTCCAAAGAACTTTAAAAGGACTGTATTTCACAACTAGCTGACGTTGCGCGGAAATAAAAAAAACGTAATTCGTAGCCTATGTGTTATTTTAGACTATGTTCTACATCTATGCCAAATTTTAGCAAGATCCGTGCCGCCGTTTTGGAGATACCTTCAAACAAACATCTATCCATCTATACATTCGCATTAATAGTATTAGTAAGATTTTGAATGTTACAAAAGTAATATGACGCTGTTTGTCTACAATGTTTACACTACAGTGAAACCTATGCACAAACATATTGCCGTCTCAGTTTTTTCAGATAGTATGAAAAGGATAGCAATTGTTTTTATGTGAATATATCGGTAGTGGAAACCCTATGTTATTTTGTGCAACAGTTGGAACAATGCTGGCGAGTGAAGTTAAATAAATGCCGATCAGTAGGGCCATTTATCCATCATTATGTTAAACTGAACGTCGACATTCGCAACTACCCGGTTCCCTTTGTTGCGTTACGTAATTGAAACACGCTCCAGCAACTCAGTATTGAAACTATCTTATAGTACTAAGTACATTGTATTTCATAGTTTCGAACTAATCTGATTGAAAAGTCAAAGGTAAACGATATATTTAAGAGCCATCATGTTAAAGCAATATAAGCAAAGGAGACTTTTCCGTTAACTTCAACAAAGTTTAAACCTTAATTCTAGTTCAGATTTATTTCATTGTATACTTTTGGTTTAAATCATACTGGTCAAAAGGTGACTTAAAATAAGAACTAGACACCTTTTTACCGTGAGTTTCTAAGTTCCACCAAAATCATTGTTCAAAACATTTGTCAAAGATAGGGAATGACTTTATACAGAGATTTAGGTCTCAGAAATCAACAGTTTTAGTTTTTTTTATTTATATAAATAGTGCGAAAGTTAATACAATATATAACAAGGCCATTGCAATTTGCAGAACAGAAACATCGTGAAGTAATAGACAATCTGACAGTTCCAAATAGATAATACGCATCGTGCACGACCATAAATCCAACATGGCCGGCACAATGCGTGAATTTAAGTGCGTTTTTATTTTACGACCACCACTAAAATTGGGGCCCTACAGTAAAATTGTCTGGCGTTTACGATACCTGAACGAGAAACATGCCAGTCCACCAAGTGATTCTCTTTCAATACGCAGTAATTCTTAAACCTGTATCTCTTTTAAATCGGGTCACCATCTGTTCTGATAATTTAAGTGTAAAGTTACTACGCAAAGTAATTATACGTCAACTAAAAAAACAATAGACAACAGCCACATAGAAGACGGACGTTATTTTTAAATATTATAATTTTGTCATAAGAAAATTTTATGCCACAACGCCTGGAATCGGCAAAATGTGCAAATAAATAAATTCTTTTTGTCTTGGGGAAGAGAATTGAAATAAGGCATTTGCATACACACTCGTCATACAAACCGCGTAATTAGCCATGGAATTAGTCCACTTCACGCCTGTCTTCTTTGTATATCGCCAGTCGATCCAGCCCATTCGTGCTTTTGCACTTGCTTGTTTTTTTTTAATTTACAAAATAGTTTTTATTATCTGAGTGGCTTAAGAATAAAATATATTGTTGTTTAAACAAACCATTAACCTATAAAACTGAAATATCGATAGAATCTATTTAAATTTTAACCTCAATCTGAATTGAAACGGATGTCTAAAAGATTGATTTCACAAAAAAAAAGTATTCCATTATTCCGTCGATACCAAAATGTAGATTTTACGTTCGGCCTTCGTGATTTAAAAAAAATGTAAAAAGGATATCCGGTTTTAAAGCGGATATTGCTTCTGTTCTAATTTCAAATGTTTTAAAACACGGAGCGACCAATGAAATTTACAGCTTTGTTTTTTTCTTCTCGAATGTTACGCAAGTTTTAATTGATAAATTAACTATATATACGGTGTTATTTATACTTTCTGTGTAATTTGGATTATGCAATTTAACAAAAATGTTTGCTTAATGATGCTTAAAAATATACTTCAATTCTCCTATATTTTGGACCTTAACGTTGTTTACAAAAATAAATTGTATCTCTTGAAGGTTTCAAAATCATAATTAAACACTGATATCGGCAACTTTTTTCAACCATTTGGAATTATAAAACAATAGAGTTAATAAGGGAGATAAACATTAACAAAAATATTACTTCTAAGACTTACCAACCAAACGTATGACGTAAATGACACGTGTAAACACTTACATCGGCCATCGTTCTAAAAAGATGACTTACATTTGGACCCATTAAAAAATACACATCTCACTGCCCCAAACAATTGAATACATAGACAAACATCGATACAATCGGACTGATAAAATATGGTTTACAACCGTTATAAAGTCGGTCTGACTTTACGAGATAGGTAACAACGCACAGTGACAATGCTCAAAGATTGATGCCCAGTCGGTCGCGTAGGACGCGCATACCGCGCTGTGTGGGCCCGGTGACATTCCAATATGCAGTGTCGAAATACTATGTGCTACTTCCTAGAATAGGTAATTCAATTGGCATGTTAATAACACATAAACAAACAACGCATGCGCAAGCAGATCTTTACTAAACTAGCAACACTGAACTTTACTGATGATATATGATTTGTTTTCAAACTTTAGTTCCTTATAAGTAAGAAAAAAATATTGTCTCATAAAAAATAACATTTTTATAGGTTTACTAGCTGACGTACGCGACTTCGTCCGTGCGAGATTAAGAAATAGTAACCGATTTTTAGATGTACGGTATATGCATGTAAAATTTAAAAAAATCGTTCAAGTCGTTTTGGAGGAGTACAATAACTAACTTTGTGATACGAAAATTTTATGTTAAATATTTTCAAGACCATCCAGGGATGTACCAAACAATTCCAAACGTTATTCCGCTGGATACTTTGCATTTGTTTTTAGGGTTCCGTACCTCATAGGAAAAAAACGAAACTCTTATAGAATCACTTTGTTGTCCGTCCGTCTGTCTGTCAAGACCCTATTTTTTTCTTTACCAATAGATTATCTGGCATGAAAAAGACGAACATTGTCAAATACAAACAATGAATAGACATAAAAAATCTAACGTATTAAAAAATATCTTCCAATTTGTTTTACCTTTTTTTTAATCAATGTAATAAATTGCTTTACTCCAATTCAAATGCTAATACACTTCCGTGACACAACATGAACTTCAATATCCTTATATCAACACTTAATAAAGTCATTTAACTTATATGTAGGTGTTAATGTGATAAAAACTTATACATATGTCCTACGCAAGTATCTTGAAAACCAGTTCCACGGTCATTGATAAAAAACTTAGTTGACAACACCTTCCCACTTTTTTTATTTAACTTATTTCAATCCATTATGCAAGAACGTTTTTCGAACGATGTTTCTTTTTACATTCTTGGGATTGGAAAAGAAATTAGAAATATAAAAGTGGTCACATTGTTTGGGAGCACAGGGATGAACTCAGTCGGTAATCCGTATTAGGATGGAAACCGAAAGAGGAAAATATTTTTTATTTAATTACTGATTAGTATTGACGCACGTAACAATGAATAGTAAAAAAAAAGCTAAAAATCAATTTGCATTTTTTCTTTCACTAACCATGGGTTTCTGAAACCAAAATCTCCATTTAATATGTTTTATTTCTGTTTTGTCAAACATAATGACAGGGATAACGATATGTTTTATACTGTTAGGAAGAAGTTAGGAAGAAAATCCGAAAATCCGTCAGTGTATTGACCCAACACTAGCCTTACTAATGTCGACGTTTATGTCCACTCACTATTCATTCTGACACTGGATTTTGTAACGAAAGCACGTCATTTACGCCAAACGATTCTAACTAATAATGTCTAAAAATACAGATTTTGAACCAGAAACCAACCTTAGTGTGCTCGACATTTCAAAGAAAGCGATCGTTTTAAGCAGTTCGTAGCGAGACCATGCGCCGTCGTTAATAAAAATAACACACATCCAAATTCGATTAAGCTGCCCACCTCTCCATAAATAACGTACCGGTAAAATTGATTTATTAAATTTAGATAAAAACTCAAAGCGTTCACGATTACCATACCGGAACGATTATCTTGTATGTCGTTCAGGCGACCTTTACAGTAACCTTGGCTGCGTTACAGCTTGTCATATAATGCAAACGCAATCAACTTTCGTAATGATTTACATTTAAAAAGATAACTCACCAATTATAATTTTCAATTAAATATATACATTGCTTTACGTGTAGCTTAATAATGTTGGACTTATTAAATTTAAAATTGATATTTTTTAGACATGATTAGTTAGAATCCTTTAGCGCGAATGGCGCTCTTCCATTACAAACTCAAGTGTCAGAATTAGTGAGGGGACATATACATCGACATTTTAGTAAGGCTAGTGTTGTGCCAGTACACCCGTAAAGTATCGGATTTTCTTCCTAACATATTAAAATAAAGTAACATTAAAATTAGTTTAATAAATTAATTTCTTAACTTAATTTTAGTATTAGTAAACTAGTTAAGTTTTAGTATAGATGTTATCGGCTTCCAATGTAATATCTCCTTCGAATATTTACGCGTAATCTTTATAACACTTAAAAGAAATAAGTAATTAATTTTGTAAGATTGATAGTAATTTTTTTCTTTTTTTTTCAGGTAAGTCACGATTCAGTACTAATGTATGCCGAGGATTTTATCGTAAGCCCATTATTTAAGATTTTTTTACGGTAATGAAATTTTTTACATTAATTTAATTTACTTCACTTTTTAAAATTTTGTTACACTGATCAAAAGGTTTTTTTTTAACTGATAGTTAAAAAATTAAAATTAATTATATTTATTCCGCTTTAGCCTGTATATTGGAACAAATATATGCAGAGCTCACGTCATATCTAATTGCGGTAGATTGCCTCAACATATCAGTTTGACCGTCTTTGCCCCGTGACGACATCTCTGGGTCATACCAGAATAACATGACCCTAACAGATTTTACTATCACTAACATTTGACGCTGGTATGTTTAGAAATATAAATCGAGCGGAGCTCTATCTTTATTTGTTTGTAATAACTGCATAAGTCAAGGTCGATTACTGACATATATTTAGTATTAAAATTGGTTAAAATTTTGTACCAAGTTCAAAATCTTTTATTACTTCAAATGTAGAGGCTAAAGCCCTTATCTTATTACAGTTATTTTTATATGATTTTGTTTTATTTGAGTAAAATTCGAAATTTGAAAAAAATAACGCCATATTTAACTTTGTTAATTAATTCGTTAAGGAATAATTTTGCCTTACTGTATCGCACATATCCACACCGTAAAGCACTAATTCAAATTAATATGTTAATGTCAAACGTTAAATGGTAGTTAAACTAACACGATTATGCACGCCATAATAACTGCTATTGTATTCAAATAAGATTCAAAATACCATCTCATTATAATATCTAAAAGCTTCGTAAAATCGTTCCCATTTACAAATTCCATACGTCGACAACCCTAATTTGTCGCCTTATATGTTTCCAGCCATAATATGCTTTTAGTATTTCGATAATGTATCTTATTACCTAATCATAAAGTTTAAATTGATATGAAGTTGTTTACTTGATTTTGCAAATGCATAACGGTGCGTATTGTACCAAATATAGGATGTTCATGAAACGATTCGTTGTACTCTTATCGTTGTTTCTTTTATCATCCTTTACTTCCTTATATATAGTTTTTATTACGCTTAGTCTCTTAAAATATACTTATATTTTCAGCAGCGACTTTTAAAGCCGAGTTAAGTTCTTTAAAATACAGGTTAAAAACATTTATTCATGTTACTAATATTATAAATGCGAATGTTTAGATGGATGGATGTTTGTTGAAAGGTATATCCGGAACGGCTCAATGAATCTCGCTGAAATTTGGCATAGATGTAGAACATAGTCTGAAAGAACACATAGGCTTACTTATTAAGTTTTTTTATGATTTCGCGCGGACGAAGTCGTGGGCAACAAACAGTATTACCAATTATTGGTTTTGTTTTAGACTAATAAATTAAACTCTTTTAAACATTTAATCAGTATTTAACATTCTACATTTTTTCGTACTTTAAAAATAAATTGCAATTGAGAAGAGAAATGGTATTAAAAATATATTTATTTCTTGGAATCAACGTTTAGTTCATAGGATAATGTGCTTTATTCAACAGGTATTAAGATGTATAATTAGTTATCAGTTATTTCATTAGTATATCAGTAGTGTTAATTAGTAATCTGTCAACAGATCTGTCGCCGCAATTTTCAGAGATGTAATTTGTAATGATAAACGACTGAACGCAACAAGTTTGTAAACGGTGTAACTGGTTAGTCTATATATTTTTTTTTTAACTCCAACTATTCGTTCACACTGATCCTTCATAAATATCTTGATCATTAAAATCCCTTATTTAAATGTCAAAAGTTAGTAAGTAATAATATTATAAATGTGAATGTTTAGATGGAGTTTGATAGACGGTATCCGACTCAACAGGTCCAATGAAATTTGACATAGATGTAGAGCATAGTCTGGAAGAACACATAGACTATTTATTATATTTTTTTTTAATCTGCGCGTTTAGTAGTAGTAGAGTTTTTTTTTATATATAATATTAGGTGTCGCCCGTAACTTCGTCTGCGCTTAATTAAAAAAAAAACAGTTGTTAGCCTATGTGTTCTTCCACACTATGTTCCGCATCCATGCCAAATTTCATCGATATCCGTTCAGCCGTTTTGGAAAGACCTTCAATCAAATATACATAAATCCGTACATTCGCTTTTATAATATTAGTAATATAATAGTTGTTTTCTCATTTGATCAATGATTGATGATAAGCAACTGCTAACATAAACTCTTCATTTACCTTTGTTTTATATGTGAGCAAAATATACGACAAACTTCGTATTAAAAACTGATAATTTGAATATCGAATAACCTCACTTGCTTAATAAATGATGGCATCTAATTTTGAGTAAGCAATAACAATATTTAGAGTTTAAAGGATATCAAATGATAGAGGGCAGCACGGCGTGAGGTCCGCCCCTGTGCGGGTACTTGGTGTACAATTACGAAGATCCAGTTTTGCTTTTGAATGGATTTTGTTTTTTTATTCATGGAATTTTATATCGCTTATTCATACACACAGCTGGATATTTTAATAATTGTAGATATAAAGAAATTGTTTTAAATGCGATCATAAAAATTAATATCTTAATAATATTATAAATACGAATGTTTAGTTGTATGTACGGATGGATGGAACGGATATCTTTGAAGTTTGTCACAGATCAAGAACATAGACTGGAAGAACACATAGGCTACTTATTAAGGTTTTTTAACCTCCGCGCGGACGAAGTAGCGGGCGATAACTAGTGAATAATAATGACAAGCAAAATATACAAAAGTCTTTGTAGTTTTATATATTGCCAAATTGTGTCTCAAATTTAAGTATTTCGTCAGAATTCTATATTGTTAGAACTAAAAAGTTTTTATTTATTAATGATTCATGTGTATCAGCTCGGCTTTGGTCATTAAAAACAGGATAAATTCTGTACTCCACTTATTTTCTAATCCGATAATCCAAAGGAACAGGATGTAAGAAATTATCCCGCACATTTATAAAACCTAACAACTTTTATTACTAAATTTAAACGCCGATATAACTTACTGATTCTAATTGTATTAAACGCTCCTTAAGGATAGTGGGCGATAACAAAAAGCTTAACTGAATGGGACAGAACATATTTTAGCGTGTGTTCAAGGAACATTGCAAAAAGCGCGGGAGACTTCCGAGAAACGTCATTGGATCGAGTTTCGAAGACGTAAGAAAACTGAGACGTAAGACGCAATCCTGTTTAGAATCTGTTCACTGTTTGCCATTTCTTGCATATATACATTTAAGCAATTATATTATTGACTAGCTGTCGCCTGAGACTCCGTCCGTGCGGAATTATTAAAAAAACATAATTAGTACGTTACTAGTTCTTGCAGACTATGTTCTATATGTATGTCAAATTTCATCAAGATTCGTTGAGTCGTTACGGAGATACCTTCAGACAAACATCCATCCAAGTAAACATTCGTATTTATAATATTAGTAAGATTAAATTCAACTAATTTTGCAGATTTTACTGTGCACTGTCAATAACCACGAGTAGCAAAATTCTAGTAAAGTCTGGAATTAAAAATGTTTGTTTTTCTCGAAGTATTCGTTGCTCAAAAGTGCGAATAACGTATACGGTTACTAAAATAACTACAAAACCGTATTACAACCGATCTGGAATTGTAACGTGATACGAATATGTAATTTCATCTGTAGCTATAAAAATATCTGTACCCAGATTTCCTAACGCAAATCGTCTTTATTTTACGATCTACAATCTACAATTATGAATGATAAAAGTACACATCGTAATTTCGTTAGATCGCAAACTACGTCTATATTTATAATATAATTTGCTTCGGAAATATCAACTCCTGTTTATAGAATAATCTAATCTTAGATTATTATCTATAAAAAAGTAGTTTGATTGCTGTTTTTGTGTTAACACCTACTATATCATCCGACCAATCGATTTGTTCCCAAATGCAAATTAAACGATTTAACATTTTTTGCGATGACCAACTTTAGTTTTTTATCGAACCTTTGTCCGGTTTATTTAGACCGGAACTTAGAATGTACGTTATTTAAAAATCATTTTGCTTATTAATGTGTCGATTTATGATTTTATTGATTTATTAATCACCATTGAATCCGTTTTATTGGGTATTTATGTCAAGAGTTTTAACGATGATTGGCAGATTTATAGCTTGTTTTGGAGACTAACAGTATCTTGTTATCAGGTATTTTATTGAACATAATTTAGTTGTACCTGGATGACCGAGCTTTGCTCGGTATTTTTTTTTTTATTGTGTTTTTTGGAAATTATATTTAAGTACGAATTACTAATAAAATGATGAAATATGAATAATATTTTTTGATCTTACCGATAATAAAAGTTAAGTTTATGTTTAAGTTGATTATAGATAAAACACAAATAAAATGACATTTTCTAAAAATGATTCCTAGCTAGATCGACTTATCGCCCCCGAAACCTCCTATATGCTAAATTTTATGAAAATAGTTGGAGCCGATTCCGAGATTCGAATTATATATATCCAAGAATTGCTCATTTAAAGATAGAAGATAAACTTGGAAATTTCTAATAGAATAACAATACGAAGAACTAAGGGTCTACCATAAAAATTCATGACAATGTTTTCGTAACATCATCGAAAGTTTTATTAAAATTTATGCAGCGCCCCTACCGGACGTAAAATACACTACCGGATCACATACAAATTTTTACATATTTTGTCAAGACATTACGAAGGCGCGTATCGCATATATGCATAGTCCCTCTGGATACTTAATATCACGAATAGTAAATGCCAAAAGACTTATAACTTGGAAAATTTATTCCCCAACAACAATAACTGAGGTGGACATTTATCTGACGTCATTGGCAACATTAATCTTATACAAAAGCACGTTCTGCATTCATCTTATAATACCGTAGCGTAATTTATTGCCTAGACTAGTATACAACCTAGTCTAGCTTACTAAGATAAGCTTGAGAATCAAATTGTAAACGGTTACCTAATATCTCGATATCTAATTATGGCAGCTTAAGTACATAATTTAAACTATGTATCATTTAAGTAAATAACTCGATAGCCATAGTCATTTGATTTTAAATAGCGTAGTCAATTTAAGCGAAATTAGGGAGTGACGGTGAAGGAAAACATCGTGATGTAACCTGCACTTATCTGAGAAGAAATTCAATGATATGTGTGAAGTCAACCCGCACTAGGTCAGCTTGGTTGACCATGGCCTAGTCACCCGTGACTTTGGGTAGGCTTCTAGCCTCTCAGTGGGGAAGGATAATGAGCTGATGATGATGAAGGAGTGAGATTATTATTTGCATAGAGCTGAATGTTGGTAGGAATCTATTATGGATATACAGTGCAACCTCAATATAACGAATCGGAGGGGAACAAGTAAATATTCGTTATATCGAGTAAATTGTTAAACTGAGGTTCGTTATGTTAAGGTTAGGATGGTCTAAAATTCGTTATAAAGAGGTAAAAAAATAGTTTTATTCACCTCAACATTACGTACGCATCTTGTTATAGCGAACAACTTCTACTAATAAATGATAACTCTTTTTTATCAAATTACTGTATGTGTTTTCTATTTAAAAACAATTAGGCAAGTAACAAAATTTTTTTGTAGGTACATATCTTTGTGGGTGCAAACATTATGTAGTTAATTTCAAAGATTCGTACAACAAAACTCACGAATTAAGGGTAAAGAATCAAAAATGTGGTTATACATATGTAGTAGCTTAATCTCAATTTTGTTCATTTTAACTTTATATAGAGGTTTTGGGTTGACAAAATTCGTTAAATAGAGGTATTTATACTTTTTCTCGATGGTTGAAAATTCGTTATAAAGAGGTTGTTCGCAAAAAATGTTCGCAATGTAGAGGTATATTTTATATTGACTCTTATGGACAATTCAAGGGGATTACGAAAAATTTGTTAAATCGAGGAAGTCGTTATATCGAGGTACGTTATATTGAGGTTGCACTGTATTGAAAAGTCCTCATCAATCCGGTTTTGAAAAAAATCTAGGTAAAAGCCACAGTTTTTATCGTCGTATAACTACTATTCTTATATTCCTAAGTAACGTATTTAAATCACTGTTTCACTTTACATTGAATCAATTTCACTTATTACAACGAAGATACATTATATATATATATATATATATATATATAAAACGAAATTGTTTGAAGTAATTACGGACAAATAATCGTTTAGCTGTAATGTTGTCGAGATTTCGTGTCAATTCAATACAATTGACCATTGGAAAGAATTAACAATCAAAAGAGCTCAATTAAAACGCGGCCCCGGCGGCACCCAATCGAATCGTTCCTATTAAGCAATCACGGAATGGGCGAGATAAATTCGGCTCGCTATCTTACAGTGTTGGACTTCGAAACGATTGCAGTTAATTAATATCTTCAATCGTGACGTTTATTAGCCATTGTACGAATTTACTTAGAACTACGAACATACAGGCCTTAAGGCATGCTGAAATTGCTTTCAAAATTAAATTATACATTAAGACATTAATATTGATAGAGTTTAATCATTACTTTAACGATCTAATAAATATAAAAGTTATAGAACAATTTTGTAAGCAACTATTAGATTAATTCCCGTGTGACTTTCTCTTATACGCCACAGTAATTATACTATTACTACTATATAAATTACTAGCTATGGCCCGCGACTACTACCGCGCGGAATTAAAAAAAAACTTAATTAGTAGCCTATGTGTTCTTTCAGACTATGTTCTGCAAATATGCCAGATTTCAGCTAGATCCATGCAGCCGTTCTGGAGATACCTTCTAACATACATCCATCCATCTAAACATTCGCATTTACAATAATAGAAAGATTTGCCGCTCTTTACTATAGCTGCGTAATGCTGCACTGAAAAACTTTGTTCCCTAACCTTGTCTCTTAATGCAGCTTTTGCATGTGAAATCTACACTAAGGGACTGACTAATCCATTAATCCTTAATTCGACGAAATTTTTTGTAGCAAAAAAACATTTTGTTTAATAAAGTCATACTTACGTAATTTTCTCTAGACTAGTTCAGTAGATTTTTTAATTATTTGTTCGTCGCACTGGACACTATTGAATTAAGGGTTAAAATACTCTATGCGGTATTTCAAGTAGATAAATAAATTTGAACAACTGAGTTTTAACAGTGGTAGAGCCCGCTTTAACATCTTCGCACGAATTGGCCCGGTTCGCCCGGTGAAATACCACGATCACACAGAAGACAGGCGTACAGTAGAAGCAATTCCGCGTTTCGTCTGATGAGTGTGCGTCCCGGAGGCCAAAATTAGTGCTCTTTCCCTTCCCACACTTTTTCTTATAAGAAAAAGATGGGAAGTGGAAGTGGACTTTCCGGATGAGAGGATGCATGGAAAGGGAAAATATTTTCTTTCTGTGCATCCTCTACTCCGTCTATTAAAGGTAGGCAACGCATATGCAATTGCTTATGTCTATGGGCAACGGTCACTTCGCTATTTCAACGATTTCAGGTGGCCGTTCGCTCGTTTGGCACCTTACGATATAAAAAAAAAGTTTCAGTTGACAAAAACGATCAACAAGTTTGAAATAGTTATAAGTAAATATACTCGTGGAGAGAGTGTCATTTCACTGCACGAGTTTAATGTATACAAGCAATATATATACGAATAATGGTGTTGACACCTCAAATTGGAACTCCTATGGTTCCTCCTTGTCCCCCTCCTCCTTATAATGACACCGAGGGCGCTTCATTTACATCTAAGTGTTTATTTCCTCTCCATGTCATTTAACTAAATTGGCTTACGTCTTTAACTAAATGCTTTCAATGTTAACATAAAAATGTTAACATGATGATTCTTTTTTTATATATCACCTATTTTGTTACTTATTAGTAAAAGTTTAAAATGTGTCATAAATGATATTTTAAATGACAAATCACCTCAAGATAAAACAAATCTACGAGGGTCTGTAGTCATAGAAAATATTTTTCGTTTTAAATTATTCAACTAAACGACAAAAATATTGAAGCCAACATTTCCACAAGATCTTTATTGAAGTTGTCAGTTTTACTAAATATTTTTTGCGGGTCAAAATTTGCAGTATGTCGATAAAATTACTAAAACACGTAATCGTAAAAGGCAATAATAATGTTGTAGAAAAATGCTATTTTAAATAAACACTAAAAATTCACAAAATAATAAAATAGAATTTATTTACTTTTTGTTATGACTAAAAACAATAAGAACTATTCGAACGTCCCTAACGCACGCGCCATTTTAATTTGGCGCCATTTTGTACGCCCGTTGATTTGTTCATTATTGGCGTAATAAAAATGCACTCACCAGCCGTGGCTGTAAAACGGTCGCACGTGTGGCGATACCTGATAATAGTGATTCATGTTATTGTATGTAAAGCTGTGCCACTATTTGCATAGTAATAGCTCAGCTGTAAGATTCTCTCTCGTAATAGATGGATTTACATTAAGCGATAGTTATATACGACTAGCTGTAACCCGCGTAGTATTAAAATAAAAGCTTAATAAGTAGCCTATGTATTCTTCCAGACTATGTTCTACATCCCTGTTAAATTTCATCGAGATCCGTAGACTCGTTCTGGAGATACCTTCAAACAAACATCCATCCATCTATACATTCGAATTTATAATATTAGTAAGATATACAGTAAGACTAACTATCGGCCTATACTCCGCCCGCGCGAAATTAAAAAAAAGCTTAATATGTGTTCTTCCAGACTATATTTAACATCTATACAAAATTTCATCAAGACTTTTGAGCAGTTCTGGAGATATCTTAAAACAAACGTCCAGCCATCTAAACATTTATAATATTAGTAAGATATATAGTAAGATTTGTGTCGCCTTTTGTTTGTTTAATTTAACACAAGTATTATAGTGAAGGGCTATTTAATTAGCGTAAATTGGAAAGCCTGTACTCGGACCGTTGCATTTAATGTTACAGGCAAACTGCTTGTGAATAATTATAGTGATTTTACACTATTGTGGTAATGGTTAAAGCAGAGTTAATAATGTCCATTTAAATCAGTCCAGTTCTTCTTGCTTATTCTTCTTCCAAAAAAAATATTTTGTCCCCAAGTACCTTAATTATATTATAAATGCGGATGTTTATATGGATAGATATTTATTAGAAGGTATCTCTAGAACTGCTAAACAGCAGTCTGGAAGAACATATAGGTTACTATTTATTTTATTTTTATATTCGGCACGTACGAAGTCGCGGGCGACAGCTAGTTATTTAGATAATGTAACCACTAGGTAAACTTTAAATTATAAAAAGAAAAAATTAAACTCTGTATCAGTCTTTCTCTGTCGTATAATTTGTGGTATATTTGCGAATTTTAAAATCTTTTTATTGATAAGTAATTAATTTTGTGGTTAGATTTATTTAATAAATCATACTAGCCTTTGTCTAAATGACAAAAGCTCATAAATTGTGGATAATTAAAGCACAAAAGCAGCACAGCACAAGGCATATTAAATTAAATTTGAATTAAACGATAAATAATAAACAAAATATTATATTTATGTATAACAGAATACTGGTCTTTCCAAATTAGTTACAATTATTAGGATATCGATAACTAATTATAATCGAATTCGATGAAGTCATTTCTATGATGTCGTGTAATGCCACAAATATTATTAACTGCTATTGTTCTGTTAGATAAATCTGATATCTAGATTTTAGCAAATTATTTTACCTATTAATTCTATAGAAATGTCTAAATAGTTAGCTATTTTAATGACAGAATATTTGTATATTTAATGTAATATTTGCCAATGACAAGTCTTCACTTATAACAATATTATCTTATATCTTTAAATGAGCAATTCCATGCATCCTCACATCCGGAAAGTCTAATTCCACTTTCAATCCTTTGTTTATAAGAAAAAGGTGGGAAGGGCAAGAGGAATAAATTAGGCCTCCGGGACGTACACTCATCAGACGAAACGCGGAATTGCTTCCACTTCACGCCTGTCTTCTGTGTGGACGTAGTATTTCACCAGGCGAACCCGGCCAATTCGTGCGAATATATTAAAGCGGGCTCTACCACTGTTAAACGCGGACGGAGTTTTATTTTTATAAATACATGCATTTTGATGGTATTTTACGTAATTTTAAAAGGTTTTCCTTACTTTATTTTATCATAAATTATGATATTTTAATGAACTTTGCAACGTAATTAAAATGTAAACGTTAAAATTAACGAGATTAATGTTTGTGAAGGATCTCGTTCCTCACGGGAACGTCCAATTTGGGACAGAAGCCATGATTGGCGTTCCAATTTAAACACCAATGAATACGAATATATATGTTGATGCGAACAAAATGACAATAAAAATTTGTGTTTGTGAAATTTTAATAACTTTAATTATATAATGATTTTTTAATTTTGTATAGTTTTGAATATCTATATTTATATAATAAAAGAAAGCCGTGTTAGTTACACTATTTATAACTCAAGAACGGCTTTACTGATATGACTGAAAATTGGTGAGGTAGCTTAGAGCCAGGAGACGGACATAGAATACTATTTTTTTTTTCGAATTTATGCCTTGAAGAGCTGCTTTTTATTTAACTTACTAATATTATAAATGCGAATGTTTGACGAAGAGTTGCTACTTCTAAGTTCAAGTTAAGAAAACGATCTTATTATTTTCGATAATAAAATAATAACTTTAAATAATAAATATCAAATATTAATAATTATAAATCTTAACACATAAGGAAAACATTAAAAAATCGAGGTTAAAAAGTTAAAAACATCAGAAACTTGGCACTAAAATAAGTAAGATAAAAAAGGATAAGTAAACATGATTATAAATAAAGCTTTGTACTTTAGTAGCTCTTCCTGTCAGGCGGCATTACATCAAAGAAATTAACTCAAACATTCAACAGTTCCTCGGAAGATAAGACTCATAACACAAAGTTAAGATAAGCGTTGTCTTAATTTCATAAGAAACTATTAAGCGATATCTATGCCCATAATTATCTAACTTTCTACGTTATTTAAGTCCATTTATAATCTATCATTGTCACTTTTTGACAGAAATATTGTTGACAATTTTAGGTTAGATTTTTGCAAATTTATAGAAGTTTTATTAGAAAGTTGTTTTTAGTATTTCTGCTATAAAAAATATTTTTTCGGAACTATATTTAATTCTCGTATCTTACTAATATTATAAATGAGAATGTTGAAATAAATAGATGGATGCTTGAAGAAATAATATACATAATGAAGAAATAATATATAGGATGTTTGAAGGTATCTCCAGAACGGTTCAAAGGCTCTCGCTAAAATTGTGCATAAATGTAGAACTTAGTCTGGAAGAACACATAGGTTACTTATTAAGTTTTTACTAAATACTGCGTGGACAGTTGCGGGCGACAGCTACTTTTTTTGACATCTGTTTTTAATTTTACAATGGCAACATTGAACTCTATAGAACAATTCTATAGATTCGTTTTGTTCTCGCTTGAGTTTTTACAGAGTAAACGTGAACGACCTCAGTACGGTCATGGCCGAGCAATGCTCACAGCCAACGTAAATAAGCAATGCAACCTGTATGTAAGATCGATTTATAGTACTACATATATACTGATTTTTATTTTAATATTAAATTTAGCAATGAGTAAAACACGAATACATATTCCCTTCTCGTCTTCTTAAATCCTGTAATTAAAACTTAATTTATGACACACAAAGTATGTCATTATGAGTTGATTAATCATACTAATATTATAAATGCGAAAGTTAAAAAGGATGGATGTTTGTTAGAAGGTATCTTCAAAACGGCTAAACGGATCTCGATTAAATTTGACACAGATGTAGAACATAGTCTGGAAGAACTCATAGCCTACCACTATTTTTTTTTAATTCCGTGCGGTAGGAATCACAGGCAAAAGTCAATCACAAAATCTTCTAAAATTTACTAAATTTTCATTGAACGAAATACAAATTTCTATTACTAAAGTACTAAATATTTACAGTATAAATTATGACACGCATGCAACAGACTTTTAATTAAAACGTACCAGTTGTTATCGTTTCTTAAACGCTATAAATTAGTGGCATCAGAGTTCCCCGCTTTACAATATATCACCTGAACTCAATATCCTTTCATCGGAACAATAATCGCGACACCCCACCGGTGAAGCGAAGCCCGCGATGCCATAACTCTAAGCCTTGTAGTACATAGCTGTGAAAGCGAACCTAGAGCGAAGAGAAACGATAAAAAAACACTAAGGTAAAGAAAAAAAACGTAGAGTTTTTTCCATATTAGATAAGATTCTTTCTCATATATTTACGTCTTACTTTTATGAAATAAACATTGTAATGTGATATTTTTCGCTTCGCTACCAGTGTAATACAAGCTTAATGTCCCGATAAAACAGCAGGGAGCTTTTCCTCTCAATGAATTACATTTAATTGAATTGCATCCACTTTGTAAGATATTAAATTATTAAGTGAAACAAAGTATACATTCAAAACAATTTGTAAAGATTAAATTAAATAAAAAAGCACTTAAGGCTTACCTATAGAAAAATATTACGTTTTTAATCAAATGAAATTTTAAAATATAGTAGATAAAGATATAATGACCCTTTATTCACATATACGTATCCATTGAAGAGCTCGGTGCCTTCCCTAAGTCAGTCACTAGGCCATAGTAAACCATGCTGACCCAGCTCGGATTGACTTCACATATATCTTTAAATTTCTAAGAAGATATGTGAAGTTTGCGTCACAATGTTTTCCTTTACAATATATACTTCAAATATACCTATGTTAATTGAAAAACACATTAGTACACGGTGGGATTCGTACCCCAGAACCTGCAAATTACAAGTCAAGTTAACCGCTGAGCCATCGCCACTCCCTTGTAACTGATTATCAATTACACTGAATTTATAAAAGCTGTACTTTCAAATAAATACGCAATAACTAATGCAACATATTCCACAAACTTAAAGATGACATGAAAATTTTTATTGCCAACTTCGTCTGCAGCTGCTCACGAAAAAGTTTGTAGGGAATTGCATCGTTTCGATATGAAATTATTTCACCAAATCGTATTGCGCTGCCAATATTTTGTATCGAAATATTTTATTCCGTTAAGAATTTAGACTTCAATATGCTAAGTATAACTTTTTTTTTTTATAGTCAGGAAATGCATTTACGCACGCCTACGCCGGGCGGTGCAATGGCGTAGGGAGTGTGGGACTCGCCGGCCACAGAAGGTGACCAGAATACCCACTAAAACCTGACCGCCCTCTGACGCATCGGGACGGGACCACGGGCACGCTTTCGCTCTCGTCCGCGGCCATGCTAAGCATACCCAACTTCCCTGAAACATGTATCTTGTTATGCCGAAGAATTACTACAAATTGATATAAGAAACGGCTAAACACTCACGTATATTCGTCCGGTGGCGGCACCGACTAGTTTCGAGGCCATCGGGGGCCCTTCATCAGGATGAGTTGCTCACTGAGCATGAGTTAGCACTCACGAATATACGTGAGTGTTTAGCCGTTTTTTATATCAGTTTAGTAAAATGTCTCACGAAAATTTGAATAATTTAATTACTACAAATATTAAAATAAACATATTTTTGTAAAACATAATAAAACAACCAAGCGATCGGCCACTGTCTAAAGTGACCGCTGTCAAACATCTGGTTCCTTTGGTATTGCTAATGTCCATGGGCGTCTTTGAACACCTCGGTGTTCCCGCTGCACGTTTGCCCCTTCTGTTATAAAAAAAAACAAGTAGACAGATGTTATTTCTTAATAGCTTAAAATGATAGTTGTGAAGACTGAAAAAAGAAATCTCCTTTTGCTGTTCATTCCCTTCCCCGTCGAAATCCACTTCCCTTTTCCATCCATATCATAAAAGGGTAGGACTAGAATATGCCGCTATACACTGTATACTAACAATATAAAGCGATTTCTTTTCATATAAATATTCGAAAGAAACAGCTACTTGAGTGTTCATATTACGTTTACGCTCTCAAAACGATCGTTGTTATTTCGAGGTCATATTATTTTATCACATATACAAGCATTTTATTCTTTTACAGTTTAATATTTTTACTAATGGAAGCACTCAGTAGTGTCGATATTGTTATAATTTATTGCTTGAAGATGTTTTAGCGCCGTAAAAACACGGCCAAGTAACATAAGACTCTATTTCCACTAGAACGACTGTGAAATGCATGCCACTTTGGACATGGTGACTGAAATTGATTATAGAACAAATGGTGCGCGGGTATAGTTGTGTGGTATTCGTAGTAGTGGAAATAGGGTTTAAGGTCGATAGAACTAGCTAGTAGAGAGCAATAAACAAGCGATATT
The DNA here is from genome assembly GCF_000836235.2 of Papilio xuthus. Taxonomy (NCBI): domain Eukaryota; kingdom Metazoa; phylum Arthropoda; class Insecta; order Lepidoptera; family Papilionidae; genus Papilio; species Papilio xuthus. Next base: position 183,808 of record NW_013531107.1, on the reverse strand, counting down.
AAATGGAATGCCAGAGGCTGTGGGTGGACAAGTTTGCTTTTATCACTCTTTTTGCAAGCTTCACTAATAATACGATAAAATGCATTCTATAATTATTGTGGCAAATTTTTGCCTTCGAGCGACGAATTAAGTTGGAATTGTTCGACGAATATTCGTTTTTAATAACATTCAGAGAAACAATCTTTTACAGATATTTTATTAGTGGAAAAAGTGCTTAAATGTTTATTGTTGAGAATTCTTTACTTTCGTTTACGTCGATATTTCGCTTGTAAATAAATCATGTCACCAAAAATAAAACTACAGGAGGTTTGTGCAAAATTTTATTTTTAAAAAGTTCGCTTTAAAAATATTAAAAGTCGTTCTTATTACAAAATTTAAGTATTGAACATCACTTACGTATCGTTAATTGATTACTAAGACTCCCTAAGTACCGATTTAGTGAGAGAAAACAACACTTAGGAATTGTTTAAGTGACATATAAAAGTGACTGTCATACAGGTGAATTACCCACTTATTTCAACCATTCATTATATTCGTTTAAAGGTCGATTATCCGACAGAACAAAATAAAAATGTTAAGCGCCATAAAAAATAAGTATATCGCCTGTTCTTAATACACTCGTATATTGCACTGCAATTAACATGTTAATCTTTTCTTTTTTGAAACAGCCTGTGTAGTGTGGATGAGAAAAATTATTTACAACTTTTATAGCACAACCAGTACAAAAACTTATAATTATTTCTAACTTCGTTAATTTAACTTATAATAATAATTGTGTACTTTTAATATAAATTGTTAGGGTTCCGTACCTCATAGGAAAAAACCATTATAGGATCACTTTGTTGTCCGTTTGTCTGTCTGTCAAGACCCTTTTGTTTAAGTAACTTTAAATTTGCTTTAATAGGTACGTTATCACAATGGGGTTAGTGTTAATTAGTTTTCTAAAAAGGAATTTAGTAGCATTCAGTCCCTCGTTTTTATTTTTTTAGTATTTTTGAGAATTTAAATTTTCAATTGAGAACTTAAAATTTGAAATATTTACTTCCTTCCTATAAATATAAACTAAGGCTACCTACATCTCAATAAATTTTCAAGACTTTTTACCTAAATACGTTGCGCTCTCCAGGGTCCCCCTTTAGTAAAGTTTTATCTGCAAACTAGATGCAAAGCCAAGGGTTACAAGGAATTTCTTAGTAACTCGCCTTTAGTCTTCCAAAGGCTGTAATTACAACGAAAAAACAAGACTACATCGTGTTTTGTCGTAGGAAAGAAATTAGGAAAAAAAGCTTATAAAAAGGTTACAAGTTTTAGGTTTACGAAGCAAACTATAGTGTCTAAACAAGGTGACTGTTTTAAATTTCAAACTAAGTTGCCATAAATTTATTTACCGTGGGTTTCTGAGACCAAAATCCCCGTTTAAAACATAATTATCTCTGTATTGTTAAAAATAATGACAAGGATGGCGATATGTCTAATACAGTTATTTGGGTCTTAGAAACCAACGGTTAGCTACATAATTGATGTTTTAAAATAATCATTCTGAATATCATTAAATTCAACTGACTAATATTATTTACTTAAGTAATACTAAACAGTTTATTAAAGGTAGTTGTAGTTGAAGTATCTTTAGTATCTGTTTACAGTTAAAATGTCAATTCGCACACAACAAGATTGCGTTGAATATGCAATCCGAAAGTTTACCAATAACGAAAAGCCGTGAAGTCATTGGAACGAGCAAAATGTATATCATATACTAATTGTTAATAGATTACTTCGACAGATCTTGATGTAACAGTGTTTACTAAATTATGACACCCTGTATAAAGATTGTAATCATTTAGTTAAGTGAAACAATCCAACTTAGACTAAGTTTTAGTTCTTATAAAACCTTGTACAATATCAGATAGGCAACCTTTGATTATCTTAAAGGTAAAAAGGTTCTTCTTGACAGACACACAACAAAGTGATCCTATAAGGTTTCCGTTTATTTTCCTTTTGAGGTACGGAACCCTAAAAACAGAGTTAATATTTTTTTGTACAAGAGAAAAAAAAACAAAAATAAAGAGTTCTGGTACTCCCAGTATTCCCAGGGTTAACACCAACAATATCACAAAAGGATATAGTCTAAAGAGAAGCGTCAGTAATCGTGACTTTTTCAGATCACAATCCCGGTTTAAAGATTATTGCCTTCTCTGTTTTGTCAAAGATAATGATAGGGATGATAATATGTATTTACAAAGATTTTGGTCTCAGAAATAAAATAAGGAAAACAAGTAAAAGACACATGTAGCTTATGTAATTATTTAAACAAACAAGTGTAAAAAAAGACAGGAATATAATATTAGTGAAAACAATAATGAACACTGCAAAGTACGACAAATTGCAAGGATACGAGAATCACAACGTTCCAGAAGTGAGCTAGAGTATAAAGAAAAGCAAAAGCCTTTGTACAAATGCGAGGGATACCAACAAAGTGAGGATGAGAATTCTCTGTATAAAGACAGCAAAGGAATTAGGTTGCGATACGCCGCAGTCGTACGTCACTACTACAAATGTCTTTACTCTGAAAGTACATGCTAGCTTTGTTTTATTTTTTTAAATTCAACACACTTTAGAATCCTTTTGTTTGACAAATTTGAAGGAACTAAAAAAAGAAGTTAGTTTTTTTAGTCACATTCATGTTTTTGGATATTCTTTGCCTGACTAAAAATTTAACATCGTAAAGTAGTAATTGAGAAATTTGTTTAGATTAGATCACGTTTTTTTAATTTCTGGGTTTTATTAACATTATTGAATGCATGTAATAGAGCGTCGGTGGCTCAGTGGTCAAGCACTTGACTTGCAATCTGCAGGTCCTGGGTTCGAATCCCGCCATGTACCAACGTGTTTTTCGATTTACATATGTGCATTTATCAGACTTTGTTACGGTGAAGGAAAACATCGTGATGCAACCTGCACATATCTGAGAAGAAATTCAATGATATGTGTGGAGTCAACCTGCACTGGGCCAGCGTGGTTGATGGCCTAATCACCCGTGACTTAGGGTAGGCTCCGATCTCCTCAATGAGGACGTATAATGAGCTGATGATGATTAACATTATTATCTGAATTTCTTCTGGGTTTTGATCATTGTGTCTATAAAAGATAATTTCAATACCAAACAGGCGATAATCTTACAAAACATAAACGTATCATTTAATAATAAAATATAAAGTATAAAATTTCAGAAATAGGCATTCGAAAGTCTCGATCAAATAACATCAGCAATCGTTGCATTTCGAAGCCCGTAATTTAACGATAATTTGCCCGTGCTCCGATCCAATACGCCTCGATTATGCAAATTAAGTGTATTGACTCCGCTAACGGAATCGAACGTATCATCTATAGGTGTGCTAACATTCAGTCGTAAAACTCACTTATCTTTATTACATTTATCCAACGATGACTACATAATCTGTGCAACAATTTCTTGTACCTCGAATGCATTTTAAATTTCGAATCTCTTCGTTTAAATGCATATGACGCAAACACCTATTTGTACGTATCTTCAATGAAATCATTTGTGTATATTTGATGTCCATCTATTCTTATCTACAATGGTTACATCTATATTTCATTTTTATCTTAGTGTTGATATCAAGTTTCTTACATCTTCATCGCGTTTTATGACAATTCTTTTTACAGACAACAATGTTTGGTTGGATTGGTTTGAAATCTATTATCTATGACCCTACGGAATAGAGATGCAGCGATCGTGGAGGGACTTGTGAATATCGGTAAAGTCCGTAACACTCCTCCCTCCATGACCACAGGTTTTACAACTACAAAAAGAAGGAAAATTATGTTAATTAAAAAAAATCACTATTTTAATTTAGCATAAGGAATAAATACAGTACGGACCAAAAGTCTGTGAATGTTGTTTGTATGTAAAAAAATTCTATTATCTTCTAGTACTTACATATTTCTCTGTGAGGCCGGTTCTGGTATTCGCCTTCTATATAGATAAATCTATCGTTGTATTGTTAAAATTAATACCTGTGATACCATGAATGGAACCTATCCAATGACAAATTTGCCTCCTACTAATATTATGGATGGATGGATGGATGGATGGATATGTGTCTAAAGGTATCTCCAGAACGGCTGAACAAATCTCGATTAAATTAAGCATACATATAGAATATATTCTGGAAGAACACATATGTTATTTATTATGTTTTTTTAATTCCTCGTCGTCGGAGTCGCGGTATATAACTTTTAATTAATAAATTGTTAGTTTTAGAATGTATAATTTGGGTCGTATTTATGTTTTGCATGATAATATATACTACGAAAATATAACATCTTTACAATATACTCTTGGAGACAGACGGGGTCGTTATCATCGGGCAACTAAAACTGGTTTGCAGGCGCCATCACTGTTTTATAGACCCCATGCACTTAATGACTGTATATACGCATTTGTTACAGACCTTATAAAAACATTATATAAGTGGTAATGTAATTAAATTCCTTGACAAGTTTTGCTTCCTTTCTATAAATAAATTAAAGGCAACATAATATCTAATAGATAGTATAGTAGAGATAGTATTGCTTGTACATCGAGAAATAAACTGCTTTAAAAAATACAGCCATACTCCGTGACAGTGACTAGACAAATATTAAATCCTTTAATTAAAAAAAAATAATCTAGAAATAGACAAAAATCTTAAATACAGAATATCTAACTAATAATATAAATGCGAATGTTTAGATGAATGTTTGTTAGAAGTTATCTGCAGAACTTAACAGATCTCGATGAAATTTGGTATAGATGTAGAACATAGCCTCGAAGAACACATAGGCTACTAATTATGTTTTTTATTTCTCTCCGACAGAGTTGCGAGCGATAGCTAGTATTACATACATTGCAGGAACTCTTAATAAAGATAAAGAATTCCTGCAATGAAGATCACAAGGTCATAGTAATTCCCGTATTTCATTGTTTAATGCACTCACAACTGCAAGTACGCCTGCACTTCGATGTTATTGTTCGTTCTCGCGGAATTAAAAAAAATAGTAGCTTATATTTTCCTCCAGACTATGTTCTATATGTATTCCAAATGTCATCGAGATGCGTTCAGCCGTTCTGGAGATACCTTGAAACAAACATCCATCTAAACATTCGCATTTATAACATTAGTAAGATTATATATAACATTTCTTAATCAATACGTGATGTTCCCGATTATGATTTAACTAAGTTAATCTTGAAATTATTCTTTATTTTAAAAGTTAAAAAGGTAATGTTTTAAAAATGGAACTTTAATTAAATTCCTAAACGTTTTCATAAGAAAGCTTCAAGCTGCTTCTTTGTACGTCTCGTTCCTTCGTACTTATCGGTCCGTAGTGCTTTTCCTTTAAACTTTGAAAGGGGTATTCTTAGGTAGTAAAGGATTTCGATCTAAAAAGCTTTTTGTGTCGCCGAAACTGCGACGTTCTTGGTTCGAGCTTATCGGAATATTTGCATAATACGTCGGTAAGGATGCAGCTCGGTACGACACAAATTATCCAATAATTTGAAACGACAAAACCGCATATTGCACGACGAAGCCTGAGCGAGATTTACAATCTAAATGTGTTGCACATATTTAAATTGTAAAATTCTAGCATGCAACTTTTTAATGATTCTTATCTCCAATTTAAAATATGTCGGATTATAATTTAATGACGTATTTATTTAATTGTTTTTAAGATTAACGCGTGCAACTACATTGCATAATATCATCCATTTCACTAAAACATCATTGAGTGGAAGAAAAGAGACAAAGGGTAATATAATAGGTAATACACAATTGTTAATTTACATTGAAATGCATGTTTTATTTTCCTTTCACTCAAGCCAAGCAAGAGTACGGCACGTAGTCCATTTCTAACAAATAAATATAATTTTGTCGGTCCGTTTAAAGTGGGTAATATAATAATGGTTTGAAGGGCCACCGGACCGCTCTGCTGTCCACTTGACGGCAACACGGTCTGAGTGGTCGCGAACGCTGGACCCGAGACAAAGCAGGAAGCGGGAGCAATATTTCTTTGATATAAGTGGAATTAGACATATGTAGTCCACTATATAAATATCAATATGAATCTTAAATCTACGTAGATAATATACAAAATCGAATTTGGTGACCACACCCGAATATTCTAGAAAAATACCCCATTACTTTATTTCAAAGAACATCCTTTATAAAGACAATCGGTTAAGAATATTATTGGACTTTTCAATTGTCACTACAGCTTGACTTTTAAGACCTGTGCTGATAAAGTAGCATTTGATATCTATACACACCGATATTTAATATTTAAATTGGCTACAAGTATCCCGGATATAATAAAGAGCTGATACTTGTGAGCTTTCTCAAACAAAGGCGGGTCGGCATCGATCGGTAATGTACCACTTTCACATGTCATTATTCTTCATAACGACCTAAGTCGTAGCAACTGCTCCGGTAATTCACTCCAGTTCCCACACCACTGTTGCGTAACCCGTGCGTTACCGACTTTACTAGGAACACCATATATTTGACAATTTGTGGGACTTTTACAATATGCAATAAATGAAATCGCTTCCACTTAAGATTGAATAACGTACACGAATTATCAATGACATTTCATGAATGGGTAGGAAATAATATTCGTAAATCTTTAAAATATATTCTGTTATCGAAAATATTTAAAGCACTTTTTCTGTCCTAATTTCTGTGACGTTTAAAAATTTAAATGTAAATTAATTTAATTTATGTAATTGCATTTATTTGTTTTCTTTTCTGAAATTAAAGTTTTATCTGTACTGATATATAAAGACAATATAATGACCTAGAGTGTCGTCGTAACGTTTGTGTTGGTTTCTATTCAATTTCCAATTAAGGTTTGCCCACAAAGCCAGTACTTTCTAATTTGGGATTTATCTTTGGTGCTACTACTAGTTTTTACCTAATATAGAGCTCGATAGCAAGTGACTTGAAAGTTACTTTTCTATGCTACATATCTTTTAAATTCATATTTATATTTTAACGAAAAATACATTTTTATAATCGTATCAGGACAAGTCCGACGAAACTTGTGGCCAACCTACAAATTCTAGGATAGCTTTAGAAATCCTTCGGGATTATCCAGTTTTGGGATTATATACTGAAGCGATGCCTTCGTTCAGGTTATATTCAGCTTATAACGAGTTCCAATTCGTAACAACAACGGCGTACTGTACACATAGTACAAACATCTGCAAACTGTTACTATAAGACCTCTTGTGACACATCTAAATGTTGCTATGAAAAGTTTCTACGCGATGCAAATGACATTTCATCGAAATGGGTTGGAAATAAACGTCCTCAACTACACATATCTGCCCTTTGGTTGTATAAAATCCAACGAGCAGGATTTTAGCCGCTGGCACTGGTATACATAATTCAAAGGACGCAACTGGCCCCGTATAATTACGACTTTGAATATATTGCGGGGCTAGCACGGCACATGTTAATATATAGTCCGCCATAAACATGCTCGCCTCCGACTTGTTTGACAATAGCTGCACAGCTTTACATGTGCTTGACAAATTGCACCACATACATAGAATACAGCTACATTATTTATATTTTTTAATTTAAAATGTAACATTTATGGTCTACAAAATAAAAAAGACATATTACAATGATCAGTCCTGTCAATAAAGACGTTCAAAGCATCATTAAGCCACATCTAGTAAAACAAAGATATCTTAAACCGCTGAGAGGCGCTGCTATCGCGATTGTTTCTGTCATAATATATATGAAACCTACTTAGACATAGAAAATGACATAAAAGGAAACAAATGACATGACAGCTACACTACAAAGAGAGACAAAGAGGATCTTGCGACAGTTTTTGACGTTGACATGGGGGCGCTAGTGAGCTGTCGTAATTTAGTTTGACTTATGTCCGGTATACGTTACGAACCATTAAGTTCATATGTAACTTTATGAAGCTAAAAAAATATTTAATTCACAATACCCAGTACGTATGATGAACGTATGATGAAAATGACATTGTTTGCCCATAGCGACTGATACTAGTTTTGATCTGGGTGGTCTCTGAGCCATCCTGTACTTTACTTATCCGTCTCTATCCTTCAGGACACGCTAAGCTTTCTCGGGGACATGACAGTGATCCTTGTAAAGCCTTGACACTTCGGAATTAATGTTAGAACCAGCGTAGAAGTTTTGAATAACATCTGAAAGTTATATTTCATTGTCTACATAGGAAATCTTTATTAAATGTTAAATGCAAAATATCTTACTTCTTACAGATGCGAATGTTTAGATGGATGGATGTTTGTTTGAAGGTATCACCAGTTCGACTGAACAGATCACGAGGAAATTTTGCATACATATAGAACATAGTCTAGAAGAATACATAGGCTACTAATTATGTTTTTTTAAATCCGCGCGGACGGAGTCGCGGGCGAAAACCAGTTTTTAAATAAGCTTAAAAATTAAAAGATATTAAAAATCGAAGCAACTATTTTAAACAATATAATACGGACAAATTAATTATATGAATGAACACTTTAAAAGATTAAGAAATGTCATTAGCGACGTATTTATGCTAACTACATTTCTTGTCTTCGTTTTTTCGCGAACAGCTTCTTAAAGATTGGATCTAAATAACGGTACACTCAGAAATCTTAATGCAACTACAATGTAAGCGGATTATAAGAAGTATTGACCTAATATTAAGTCGTGTGTTCACTTATTTGGTTTACGTCTAATTAAAAACAATCCGAATTTGTGAACTGTAAGGCAATCTTACTAATATTTAGATGTATGGATAGATGATTGGTAGAAACTATCTCCAGAATGGCTGCTTTGACCTCGATGATATTTGACATAGTCCAGAAGAACACATAGGCTTACTTTTTTTTTTAATCCCGCGTGGACTGAGTACTTTAAAAAATATTTTAAAGGACATCGAACAAAGATTGTTAAAGAGTAAAAAAAAATAATAATTTTCAATTATTTTTTGGTATATTAGTTGTAAATTATGGTTACCATACACGCATAACTCATAAAAATATTTAATACCTACGCTTCGCATTGCTTCCCTACAACTATAAAAATCAAAAGATTCTAAAACGTGAACACTCTATAGTTTAGAATATAATTTAATTCTATTTGTAATTTTACTGGGTATGTAGTAATTCTCAATTAAATGTTTTCACACCTCTCTCTTCCGTGCATATTATATTTAATATATTACAAATGATATTACATTGCAAACGTTTCAAGCATCTTAAATAATATAATATTACGCAATAGATAATAATACTTAAAATTTATACCATCTACACCCAAGTTTCTTATAACCATATTAATAAATGCTAGACTACGCTGCATAACTTGTGTAGGCGAGTGTACCGTGAGACTAGATCAGGCGCCAGGATTTTACAACCTTTTAACAGCATAATATAAAACCTTATTGCTAAAGACTTAAGAACTATTGTTGATTATTTCGATTGTTAAAGTTTAAATTGCTTAAAGATGATTTGTATATCAGTCAGATATCCCGCACTTTTCGCATTTGTTGCTTTGCTGAGTCCTTAACTCTATCATTCATTTTAAGATGGTCTGTTATCATTTAATTGATGGTGTAAAGCTGAATAGCCATGTTAGTGAATTATTAACCATAATAAGTTTATTATCTGTGTGTTCTCGTGTTTACAGGCTTATTATGTAGTCATCATAAATGTCCCTTTATGTTTTTTATTACTTTTATATCACATTTTTATATCGCACTCGTATTTCTAAATGTTTATCTCTTCGTGTTACAAAAACAATTGCTGTTATAAGTACGCGAGTAAACGTTAAATATGTATCCAAATAAACTGAATTAATAACCGCAGGAATATAGACTGAATGACTTAAAGTCCTATCTTTAAAGTGGTGGTAGTGGGGTGGGCAGGAATCTAGACATCAAATAAAAATATTTGCAAATCATAAAACAGTTTAATTTAGTTTAATTATATAGGCAATTAACTACTAGCCGAAAGGAGTTTGAACAGGTGAGCGAGGTTTTTCTATAAATAACAGCGTGTCCCTTCACTAACACCCACGGGGATTGAACCGGCGCCTGCTTACATTCCGACATCGACCGACACCCGTGCATCGAACTTTGCGTCAACCTGTCCGCGAATTGAATATACTATAGGGTTAGTAACGCATGTGTTAAATGATTGCTGTTATCCTTGACCCTGAACGAAAATTAGTTGCTATCTCCGTCTATTTTGTTAATAATCAGAGGAATGGAATTAATATTAAAACTTATTTTGAATACTTCTACAATAGCCTGGTAAAGCTGTTCAGTAACACTTCTATTGTGTTGACCGGAGATGTCAATTACGTAGCTTCAACAAATAATAACGTAAAATCAAATTTCAAAAACTTACCAATATTACTAAATCGTTCGACCGTGCTTCCGTGAACTAACAAAGTTTCCAGTCTATAACACTTTGGCATGAATCTTTCACAAAGTAACAGTTGGAAGATCGCCATATCTATCAGTTACACAACTTTTTCCAATTAAGATGTAGAGACGGACAACACAAACATTTGCCTGACTAGCTGGCCATCATCCAAATGCTTCTAGTTTGACTTACATTGAATTAGTGTACGTACTCTTAAATAACATATTTATTAAGTATCCTACATTTAACGACTTCGTTCCAGATTTGATTATTTTTATTTCTACAAGTAGGTAGAGTGAGGTTTACACATCTGTGCATCGGCCATTTTTTATAGAATAAGCCACTAATATCAAAACAAACTCCTACATGATATCGGTAAAATAGAGAAGATTGTGACAAGTTAGAAAGTTGCAGATGCTTAGCCTACTTTTTATGGACAAAGAAGATACAGAACAGGAGACTCCCTTTCCTATAGTCTGCATCTTTAACTTATTAGGTGTAAGAAGGGATAAAGAACAAGATGTTGGCTTCAAGGACACATCCAAATTACTCAAAATTAGGCATTCCTTACTTCCACTTCACGACTATAATATGTGTGGTCGTGTTATTAAAGCGGTGGAGCAAGACATCCCTCCAGCTAGTGCTGCGAACTCTGCGGTATATTGCACATGCGCATTTAAATATTTTAAAAAATATATAAAATCTTTGGACTATATCAAGCAAGCAATATTGTGGATGGTTTTTAATGAGATTCTGTTTAATAATTGTTTATTACGTGACATTAATTTTCTCCAAGTGTCGTAATAAAATGATAAATCAACTTCCTGTTTATTCGCACGCGACATTACTTTGTTTGGCACATGGCTTATATCACGTGAAACCTTATAATAATGGACATTAACTCGGACGTAATTTACAGGTCAGAGGTTCCGCCTACAATGGCTACGCCCAGTTACTTATAATTGTTTTCGTGTTAACTGACACGAAATTAACAAATTAACTTTAAATTAAAATGATTCTTAACACAATTACACAAATATTTTTTTCATAAAATATAGTATTGTCATTAGAACTATGGCGTGTTCCAAATTTCAGATCCATCTATAAACAAGAATTTAATGTACTTTAATTGACCCAAATAAACAGAGCAAGCGACATAAAACCCTACAAATATGATTTGCAATAACTATTTGTTTAAAGATAATATTAAAATCAAATCATTAAAATACAGATTAAATACTAACCTCAATAAATCGTGTTTGAAATGCGACTCCCTCGTGCTGTCAAATGCAAGTCTCAAAATGGCGGGGGGCTGTCAAACGCACGATTCAAGATGGCGCCCGCAGGACATTCGACTATTTACGAGCAATTAACTTTATTTCAGAGCATCGCGAGGCGCGTTTTTATGATGCCGCTTAGTTTCCAGATATTGCATTTATAAATGGATTTTCTTTTGTTACTTTTCTATTAGATAACTTTAAAGTGGCGATAATAGAATGACAAGATTAAATGAAAACATATATCAAGTCAAATAGTTTTTTCTTGATATTTACTTCTAAAAGTATAGATATAAAAGTACTATATTTTTTGTGTATAGCAACCCAACCACAGATTATAGTTAAAGTACTTTATTGACCAAATGTTACAGACTTGGAATTGATTTTAAAATTAATTTGCACCTAACTGTACTTCTTACTAAAGACTTTTATATCAATGTGAAATATTAACTAGCTACTATATATTTATATTACAGCCATATATTTCAAGAAAACTGAAGCTTATAGGAATATTTACAGTTATAGTAAAATAACTGAATAGCGGATTCGAATTTACGATCTTATGTTTAACTGACAGTGTCATAAACTAAACCATTTCGCTATTGGCTCTTTAAAATGTATCAATATTTTATACCACTTCGTAATATAGTTTACTTTCAATAATAAGGCCATAGAGTAAACTTCACATGTAGAGTGATTGTCGTAAAACATTTGCAACGTACTAATAAAATTAAAATCACAAGTCAACATCCAGGCTTAAAGGAATAATGAACAAAGATATAGAATCTATTTAACTAAAAATTATAGATTTACGAAAACATAAACACTACCTTATCCAGCAAAAATCATATACAAAATGCATATAAGGGAATAAAAATTAATGTCATTTCTTCACAATCAATTATAAGTAAACAAAAATACTGTAACTAAGTCTATTTAAGATAAGATTTCTAATGAGCAACTCGACTTCAAAGTGAGGTGTCTGCGCAAAAAATAACATTGATCTATGATAGTAGATTGCGTGATATCTTGTGCAAGAGAGTGGCGCCACCTAGTACAGTCAGGCGCCGGCACGCTGCCTCATTACCACTTATCGTACCAATGCAAATCCGGATACTTTAATTAGCCCGCCACAATTTTTCGATATACACCGGACACTAACGTGTCATAGAGTAAATTTAGACGGAGCGTAACAAAATTTTTTGGTCTTTGGTAATTTTTACTGTTAAAAAATATACGATAGGTTACATCTGTCTGGATATTTCTTTAATAAAAATTTTTGTCCGTCTGTCTGTCTGTAGGTTTGTGTCCAAAAGGCCGTGTTAGTCCGGATAATCTACGGAACCGATGGACCGATTTAAGTGGGAAGATAGCTAATGCATCCTGGAATATTACAAGATTTTTTTAATACTGTTCTGAGGATGTCGCGGGCGAGCTTTAGTTTTTAATTAAATTCTATTAAATTAAAATCATTATGTTAAACTGTTCGTGGCAATAGCCTGGTTACCAGTTTAAGATAAGTTTTAGTGTAAACAGTCCGGTTCACTTGTCGTACCGGGACGGATGCGTGGGTTGTTCACGGATTGTGACATTCAAGTTGCTTTTTCTTCAGCGTGGGTTTGTAATTATACGTGCCAGGTTAATTTATTTCATTGCGCTCCGTACTAATGGTGTCGTATTTGCAGAATGATCTGAATGCGATCTCGTATCAAAAGGCATGTCTCTTACAATCCGTTTCGCTTTATATCGCTACGAATTATCTTAAGGGATTAATATCGGTGTTGATTTGACTTGAAGTGTTGCCACCTGTTAGGAATTATATGAATTTTGTTTATCTTTTTTAAATTTGTGAGAACGCTGTCTCCGCGACTAACATGCGAATATGGTATGTTAATATGACTATATAATGAAAAAATAGTTTCCTCGCGTATCAACACTAGTCTTAAACTTAAATATTACTAACTTATGGTAATTATGTCCGAAATAAAAAAAAACAATATGGCGTCTTCATCGTTAAAATCTCACTATTATAAAGTACTGCTTTACATTTTAATATATTTATTATTCGGCCATACTTTTATGACGTACATATACATGTAAACGCCTACACTAAAGTATTATTCAAGTTTTATGTATAAGTAAAAAAAATCATTACTATTCCGTAATTTATTTTGACACCTCTGTTTATTGCTTTACTCTATGCTTTTTAATGACGAATAAGCATAAACTAGGAGCCGTTAAATTTATGTGTTAGTTTACGGTTAGTTAAAATTATAAAAATAGTACGAGGGGAAACGTTTTTATAAATCGTAAATGACCTATGAAACATTTTATATTACGGAATCAAATAAACTTTGAATAATTTATTTTAACATTATTCCAGACACTTTGTATAAAACATTTTTGTTCAAATCTTTGTACGAAACAACGATTAACAATGACTTAAAATGTTGCAAACAAAAAAATTACTATAAAATTTAATTTAATTTTTTTGGACCTAGTCACTGAGCTGACGGCCATCCACCATTAAATGGAGAAGCACCTTGAGAGAGAGAGAGAGAGAGAGAGGGCCTAGTCGTTAATTAGATTTTCTAACCGTATTTTTTTTATTATTTCAGGTAAGTACGAGATATCCTGTCACATCAAAACACCCCTTTGTCAATGGTATGTTTGAAATAACTACACACATACATATATGTGAGCGTTGGTGGATCAGGAGTTAAGCACTTGACGTTTAATCTGCAGATCTTGGTTTTGAATCCCGCCATGTACCAATGAAAGAAAGAAAAGTTTTTTTTTTATTATTATAGGTAACACAGATTACACCAAGAAACAATAACTAACATAATAAAATTGCACATAACTAAGAAATTAAATTAGACTTAAGTTACCATTTATGGTTAATTTGGATAATCTAGTGATGCACCGAATGTGTTTTTCGATTTTCGATTTACATATGTACATTTATCCGTAGTTATTACTGCAATAAATGAACAATATAACAAACGATAACAAATTAGATTTTTCTTACATTCTTTATCATAGATGTAACATGTTTTTTTTTTGACGAATATCGTTTCAAACTTATTTGATATTTAGCACGAACGAACAACTTTGACTCCGTTATCATTAAATTCGTAAAAGACCCGTGAAATTGGAACAACGTTCTAAGAAAATCTGCAATAAACTCGACTTTTAGTGTTGTTAACTATTTCTTATAACAGATTTTACAGATTGTTTGCTCAAGGTGTAGGTTTTAGTGTCTATTTTTTACTATTTCAAGCAGTTTTTTTTAACAAATTTTGGGCAAAAAAATTATTTTTAAGATTAACTTAAATGTCTATAGCACAAATTTTGTTAAATGCAAAGGATAAAGTATGAGTCAAACACTTCAGTGTATTTCGTGGAGAAAAATATCCCAAGCCATGCATTATAAAATCTGCTATCCCTTTTTAATACTGGTATTAGAGAGAGACATATTAAATGCTATAATAAAGTCGGTCCCGCGTAAAATCAACAAGAGAAGCGTAAACAGGGCGAGGCAATTTTTTTTCTACGTGTATAAATTATACAATAT
Source organism: Papilio xuthus (assembly GCF_000836235.2). Classification (NCBI taxonomy): domain Eukaryota; kingdom Metazoa; phylum Arthropoda; class Insecta; order Lepidoptera; family Papilionidae; genus Papilio; species Papilio xuthus. The sequence goes on along the minus strand of NW_013531107.1, from coordinate 168,477 downwards.
CTCCCGACCACTTGTTCGGGCGCAGATTTCATCGAAACGTTTACTCCGAACCCCTCGCAAAGATAAATTAGCTACACTTTATAAAAGAATTGTAAATATTGCTCTCGTGAGAGCTCAGGTGGTAACCAAATTTTAGATAAATGCTACTCGGTTGATTTGATGTATTCATGTGACAAATTGAATTTGTGTTTTATAGTTAAAATCCTCATACTTAAAAAACATACTACAAATATTTCTTACTATAATTATAAATGCGAATGTTTAGATTGTTGGATGGATGGATATTTATTTGAACGTATCTCCAGAACCGCTGAACGGATGTCGATGAAATTTGGCATATGCATAAAGCATAGTCTGGAAGAACACATAGGCTTATGATGCCGCTGTGTATTTTCTACCAATATTTCTAGCTAAGTCGAAAAATCTCGCAAATGCCAAACTTTGTTAAGATAAGTCTCAGTTTAGTCATGTTTATAACGGTTAGCAAACATGCGTGTTATCAAACGAGATGTTATCAGCGCGAAAAATGTTTGCCGTTCTCATGAGATAATATCTAGATTTATAAGTCGGTGAAGCTAATATGTTAACATATATAACGGACTTTTCATCGGATAACTTAAATTGATTGAATTTAAAAATTAATATTTAAGGATCAATCCTAGGAGGCAATGACGATTTACTAAAATATAATGGGTTTTCACTTCATCATCATCATCAGCTCACTATACGTCCCCACCGAGGGGCTCGGAGCCTACCCTAAGTTGAGGGTGTTTAGGCCATAGTCAACCTCGCTGGCCAAGTGCGGGTTGGTTGACTTCACACATATCTTTGGAATTTCTTCTTAGATATGTGCAGGTTGCATCACGATGTTTTTCTTCACCGTAAGAACATCGGATAAATGTACATATGTAAATCGGAAATCGAAAAACACATTGGTACATGGCGGGATTCGAACCCAGGACCTGCAGATTGCAAGTCAAGTGCTTGACCACTGAGCCACCGACGCTCCAGGGGGTTTCCACTGACGGAAGACTATTCCACTGTCTTAGAAAAGACAGATAAAAACAGTAGAAGTTCAAAGTCACGAAACTTGTGTCGAGTAAAACTGTTGAAATCTTACTAATATTATAAGTGCGAAATTTGCGTAAACTTGTGACATAAACGGTTGTATCTTTTGATTGTGTTGGTTTAGAAGTTATATTTTTTCACAGCACCAAGGTACCGAAGACCTGAGTATTTGATATAAATTCCAGCTTCATACCTTCACGCGTTACTGAGAAAAAGGGTCTTGACAGACAGAGGTACAACAAAGTGATCCTATTAGGGGTCCGTTTATTTCCTTGCGAGGTACGGAACATTAAAAATGTAAGAAAAATATTTTAATACTTCTCTAATCTACATTTCGAGCAGCAGTGCTTATTCCCAAAATGGAATGACCAATTCCTTCTGTTCTGTTCAAATATTTTATAGTTACTTTCAAATGTAATTACTCTTCCATACAGCTATGCGTGTAAATCATACAAGTGTGTGAACGATGTTAGAAAATTGTTGGCATTCTTTTAAATAACATCGGTCATACATTTTCTTTAAGTATTTGTGGTGTAAAGTTACATATGCATATTAAACGCTCATTAAGTTTTCGATGTTTTAGAAAATTTATCATCTAACTGAGATCTATGATTTATTCTTTGTTATTTGGCGCGAGTTTCTTTTTTTTTTTTATTTTTTAGGGCAACAGTTATTCTTAAAAGGGTTAATATCAAATTCACATTAAGTGTAAAGACTAAGTAAAACACAAATGTCGAATTAAAAGAAACTACATTTTTTCATAAACATTTTATAACTTAGTATCTGTCGCCCGACTCTGCGCGGAATTAAAGATACATCATTATTAGCCTATGTGTATTCGTCCAGATCCATGCTGCCGTTCTGGAGATACCTTCAAACAAACATCCATTCAAACAGTCGCATTAATAATATTAGTAAGGTTTGCAGAGACAAAATTCTGTTGAAGTGAACTCTATGAACGTTCAACGACAAAATCAATGTAATTTTTTTCAAGACGTTGAAAACACGACTTCTACGAAGAGACTTTTTACTAAAATCTTTTAATCAAGCAAAAACTCGCTCGAAGCTTTGTTAAGAAATCCTTTGTCCAATTCGCTTATAAATCTGTATTATGTTTGGAACAAAATTGTTTTTCATATTTGAATTCTACGAATTTAATATGAATTAGACTTCAACTGATCTTTAAAAACACAGGAAATTGTTATTCATTTAACATTTCTATCAATTCGATTATAAAATATCGTAAACGAGTAAAGTAATCAGTAAAAATAATAAACATAAAAGTAACCACACGCTTTTTGATACCAAAATCTCTGTATAAACCTTATCGTTATCCCTGTCTTTTATCTTTGACGAAACAGAGATAACAATATATTTTAACCCACGGTAAATGATGCAAAATTGTAATTGAATCCGAACGTATAGACTGCAAAAATGATAAGACGGAAGATAGTATTACTGAAATTTGATTGCCATGACACTATATATTTTGTCCCTCTTTTTTTCTAAAGTGAATGAGAGAGATAACACTACTTTTATACAAGTATTTTGATGAATGTAACACACAGAAACTCGAACGATGACCCGACCGCTACACGCGTTCATAAACAATTTACAGACAACAATGTTTATATAAAAATCTATTGATGTTCAGTAACACAAATGTTATTACTCATAATGAGAACAACATTATTCAGTGGCAAGTCTACGAGCCGTTACTCTTTGAAGCCACAGATTGTTTAATGAAACACTTCAAATAAAATTAAATATAAACTCCTTGTTTAATTTATCCAAAAATCGTTACTCTATGACAATTTATTTTTGAAATTTAAATATTAAATTAATTACTGCCAATTTTAGTTGTTTTGTACTGTTATGTGATACGATTACACACTTCTGTTATTCTGCCAAAAATGGAATTTCTATAACTCTATGAAATAACGTAAGCCAAAGACAATCTATGAAAATGCAACATTAAGTTTAGAAAATTGAGGCTTTATTTTTAATTTTCATGTCATAAAACAAGTATAAAGCGTTGAAAAAATAATTTACAGTCAATGTTAATCTTACAAACTACAAGAATGGCGTCAATTCGAGTTATGTTCACTTGGACGTCAGCCAGACGGGATTCGTCGACGCTAGGAAAGACATACGACTGTTTATATTAGTTTTTTCCATCTCAAAGCTTTGATATAACATGAGAAATGTTAGATGGCGGCTTGTATCAATTAGCTGCATCATATTCTATCGTTTGCTATGTGTTATGTACCTTTTGTTTTTTATAACGACTTGCTGTGCTGACTGTACTGAGTTTTAGTTTAGATTTAATTTCAAGTATATTGGCATTTATTTGTCAAGATCGGATTTTGAAAGCCTACGTATTTCAATAATTATAATTTGTAGTAATTTCTAATAAAAGTTTTGACATATTTTTAAGTTAAAATGTAATTCAATATATAAGTTTGTTTTCAACTTTAATGTTTAACTAAATTTACTAATATTTCTTTTATCATTCCAACTAAGGCTCTAGGCTTGTGCTAGGATATGGTTTACGACAATAGTCGAATGGCGAGATGCGAACCCCCGACCTCGTGATCGGAAATCCGTACCCTTAACCATTAGGCTATTGACGCTTATTTCCATGTATGTTTATGTTCTACGTGTTAAATGGAATGTATGACATTATTTATTAGACTAAAAAGAGTTGACTTTACGTATGTAATTTAAACCTGATATAATTTTATACATCGATATGACGCAGACTATAAATTTCATTCGCACGCTCCTCAGCCTACTAAATATCATTTTCCAAGGTTAAAGTCGTAAAGTGTAAAGACAAGCTCTGTTTATATATCTGTGCTGTTATATTTGGGTCGTATCTGGGATTAGATTTTTATGTCAATCATTGGTTTAATTATACTAATATTATAAATGCGAATGTTTAAATGGACGGTTTGAAGGTATCTTCGGAACGGTTGAACGGATTTCGATTAGTCTAAAAGAACACATAGGCTACTTATTGTGTTTTAATTCCGCGCGAACGGAGTCGCGGGCGACCGCTAGTAAACAAATAAAATAAAATAAGCATTTGTATTTTGCCGCAGTATTTTTAATTAATACAAAAATATGCTACTAATCTCATTTTTTTAAAAGAGAATAAGGTGAGTTTACACAAGGCAATGTAAACCCACACTAATGTTGAATTTAAATACTTGTCATGGCACAACTTGAATGTTAAACAGTGGAGCCCAAACTAATCTAAGTTCGGACGTTGTTGACTGCTAGACAATAGCTTGCAACTTAAGTTAATGTAAACTTGAAGCAGACATTGTGACTTCTAACTTGGAGTTCACTTTAATACAAGTAATATCAGACAATGTACATAATAAACAGCTTGACGGAGAAACGATAGTTATTAAGACTTAAAGAAAGAAACTTCTAGGACTATCCTGAAATAAAAAAGAACTTTACAGTGATGTATAAATATTGAAGTACTAGAGCTGCAGGCCCGAAAATCCATCCGTACGGAATTTATAATAAATAATAGCTTATTTGTTCTTCCAGACTATGTTCTACATCTATACCAATTTCAGCAAGATCCATGCAGCCATTGTAGAGATACCTTCAAACAAACATCCATCAATCCATCCAAACATTCGCATTTATGATATTAGTAAGAAGTAAGATAAAAAAAATCCAATTTTTTTTTTCGTTTATATTTTTATATTTTAAAATTATTACATGGATATTTCCTACCAGGACAAAATAATTTCCTATCACGTAAAGAAAAGTGTCACTTAGTGTAGATTTGTCATAAACCTTCAAGTAAGGGTACCTCCAACTCTGAGTGCAGAAGTTGATATCACGTGTATATCGCGTAACATTTTGACAGTAAGTCAAAGATTCACAGAATAAGTCAATGAACCCGTGGGCGAATTAGAACAGACTGAACTTATAAAACAGAATCGCGGGGGCGCAGGTCACGCCGGGTTGAAACCATAGTGTAATAAATCAATTCACACTGATAGGTTACTTTCGCACTTAATTTCAAATGTAAATTTTTCTTTAGAAAAACGAAGCAACTTTTCTTTTAAAAGAGGGATATTACATGCATATAAAATCTGCAATTGATGATTGCATTTATGATAGAAGAGTGTTTAAAAAAGTACATTAGGCAAATCTTAAACTAGCAGATTCCGATTGAATAAAAATGCAGGGATTTGACATTCATTTCGTTTTCTCATACATAATTTTTATTTTCTTATTCTGGAACAAAATATTTGCCTAATTTAGTCCTTTTTCTCTGCCCACTCTTTTTCTTATATGGAAAGGATGGGAAGTGGAAGTGGACTTTCCGGATGAGAGGATGCATGGGAAGGGAAAATATTTTCTTTCTGTGTATCCTCTCCTCCGTCGATTAAAGGTAGGCAAACGCATATGCAATTGTGTATGTCTATGGGTAACGGTCACTTCGCTATTTCAGCGATTTCAGGTGACCGCTCACTCGTTTGCCACCTTATTATATAAAAATATATATATTTATGTTTTTTATTTTTAATACAATTTGTAAAACAAAACGAAGTTAATCTAATTAATATATAATGTAATCGTTCGCATACATTTGCTAAGATTTTTTTCTCTACTTTTTCTCGCGCGACATCTGTACCCAATTAGATCAGAATCAATTTATAGACGTAAATAATTTATGAACCAACAAAAAAACCTTACAAATAAGGTCTCAGTTGCGATGCTAATGAGCAACGAATGTCTTAATGCAAACGAATCTGGTTGCATTATAAATATTTTTCTATTCCAGTACACGGACACGCTTATTTACGTAAATTAAAAAAACGCTTCATTATTTGTACCATACTTGCAAATTCGAGCGTCGGTGGCTCAGTGGTCAAGCACTTGACTTGCAATCTGCAGGTCCTGGGTTCGAATCCCGCCATGTACCAATGTGTTTTTCGATTTCCGATTTACATATGTACATTTATCCGACGTACTTACGGTGAAGGAAAACATCGTGATGCAACCTGCACATATCTGAGAAGTAATTCAAAGATATGTGTGAAGTCAACCAACCCGCACTTGGCCAGCGTGGTTGACTATGGCCTAATCACCCTTAACTTAGGGTAGGCTCCGAGCCCCTCGGTGGGGACGTATAGTGAGCTGACGATGACATGCAAATTAAATATTCTAATTAGGATTAAAGATCTGAAAAAATTACGTTAGTGTACTATACATATATATATTTACTAGCGGACCCGACAGACGTTGTCCTGTCAACACGTCTTTAATTTGAATAAATTAATATGAAGTTAATATTTGATGAAAATTGTGAATCTAAACCATTCCCAGATCCCCTTGAATACACAAAAAAAATTTCATCAAAATCGGTCCAATCATTTGAGAGAAGTTCAGTGACATACACACTCACAGAAGAATTATATATATAAAGATAAAAAAACATATAAAGCGTAAACTTTATACACTATAGTAGGAAAACATAAACATACATAGCAAGATGGAAGACAGTTAAAATTTATAAATGCATACAGCAATTCCTAATGATTAAGGGTACGGATTTCCGAACACTAGGTCGGGGGTTCGAATCCCGTTATTCGACTATTGTCGTAAACCATATACTAGTTCAAGTCTAAAGCTTAGTTGGAATGGTATAAGAAATATTAGTAAATTTACAAAAAAATCTGCTAATATTAAAAAAATAATCAAAAGAAATTCTTGGATAACACATTACTAGCTGTTGCCTGCGACTTCTCCCGCGCAGAATTAAATAAAAAAACAAAATAAGTAGCCCATATGTTATTTCAGGCTATATTCTACATCAATGCCAAATTTCATCAAGATCCGTTGAACCGTTCTAGAGATACCTACAAACTAACGTCCATCCATCTAAACATTCGTAATTATAATTTTAGTAAGATTAGTAATATGTTTGAATTTCGAACAATTGCCGACTACTAATAATTAGTAATTTATCAATGAATTAAATGTCCTTTTGATACTTAAATGTCCATTATTGTTTTCTTGTTCTAAACTGTAAAGTGGATTTTGCTTTTTGTACCCTCGTATACTCTGTGAAACAATGCCTTTAGTAGACAGAAGGCAATGGATATAAATGTTATTTATATCGACCATTTAGCTTAGTTGCAATCGTTTCGGCAGGTCGGCCAATTTATTCGATAATTTGAAATTCCAATTTTACTGGCGTATAATTAACTTGATAGTGCACAAATGACGTATATGGAGGAAATAATTAGATTTTTTCCTGAAATATAACATCTTTTAAATAGATACAAAGATTATATTGAAGTCGGTGAATGCATTACGCTAGCGTATACGATCTTTCGACCAGTTAACATCACGTGGGATCGTGATCAAGGGCTAATTTATTTGATAATATTATATATAAACAAGCTTAAATAAATGCTGGAAATAAAATAACAAAAAATCTAGGCATCATCATCATCAGCCTATATTAGTCCACTGCTGGACATAGGCCTCTCCCATGGCACGCCACTGAGCACGATCCTCGGCCACTCTCATCCAGCTATTGCCAGCTGCCCTGCGAAGATCATCGCTCCACCGAATCTGAGGACGTCCTACACTACGTTTGCCGACCCGTGGTCTCCACTCAAGAACTCGTCTACTCCAACGGTTATCGGTTCTTCGGGTTATATGGCCGGCCCATTGCCACTTCAGCGTGCTAATGCGGTGGACAAAAATCTAATTAATAGTATCTAATATAAATCTATGATATAAAATAAAATATTAAAAAACGAATAATTTACTAAAATGTATTATTAAAAGGAGTCCCTTTAGGCGAGGTCTTGAAGATACTGGCAGCGTTCCCCCTTTGGATAGCTAAACTAATTCTTTCAGCTTAAATTATGTTCTTGTTATTTAAAAAAAAGCTCGTTAAGACTATTTAAATGAAATCCTTGATGAGATTTTTTGTTTCATTGCCAAGTTTTTAAACCACATTCAAGTTCCATCATCAGATCAGCACAATGTCATCATATGCATTGTTACCCGATTTACACTTGTATGCATTTCGACTCAATCAGTAACATGGAAGTGGTTAAAATTTAATATGCAAGTTTTGATGGCAAACATCGGGACAAGTGTTATCAAATAAAAAAACTTGTATAAAGTTTTTACGGTGAATTCGGATTAGGATTGGAACGAAATACATATGTTCTGACTTAAGTACGTATCTAACATTGATGACTCAATCCTGAAACGTAAACCATGGATATGCATATCCCTGATACCTGGGAACATGCAAAATGTCTGTCGTTAAACGTGTCATAGTCGTTCTGGCATCATGTATGAAATTCTATGGCCCAGAGTATGGCACGGAGCGACTTTGACGGCTAAATTGCCATGACGCGTCTCTTCCATAACTTTATTTATATACCATTGTGTGACGATACACCAATGAGAACGAGACGTAGAACACAAATTTAAAGTATACGGCATTCATGTTGTAATTTTTATAGTCTATGCATAGATCTGCAATATGTACAGTCAGCTACATAAATATTAATACATTTATAAAGCGAGATAATTGTATAGACCATCGATTTGAAAAATACTTATGCAAGTATTCGTTAACAACATGTACTCATGAACGGAAGTATAGAGATCGATTCGTGCATACAGCTTATAAAGCTTAGTAAATGTATTCATATTTATTTATGCAGCTGACTGTACTTGTCAAATTGTTTGTTCTATGATATATGTTTGGCACAAATTCAAGACAAACAAATAAAAATCTAGATAATTAAGTAAAATTCTAGTAAGTAATGTAATAAAAATGTTTTTACTTCTGTTGTCCTTCGCCTAAAAAACATCGAGGTCAAACAGTATGTATTTATTTTAATATTGTGACATACTTTTCGCTTTATTGATCAATTTAAAACATCCTATACATATTTATATCATTTTTATGACAAATTTCTACGAAAATATGACACATTGAGGCGAAAAAATATATCAAGAACATGTTAAAATAGTGCATTACTAGTCAGTTCATAAAATTACTAAGAGCGCAATATTATTAGTCGATATCTCGGTCTTCGTACAAGGAATCCCTGCATACGGGCTAACGACTAATAAAAATAATTGGTAGATGTAAAGCAAACGCCATGCGTGAAGTTAGTTAGAGAGAACATATACGCAAAGGAAAAGAAAAGTATTGTATTGCCCAACGCATGCGGGCGCTATGAGTAGTGAAACGCATGGGTGTGATGGCATGAGAAAGAAATCTCTCGCTTCATGCATGCGGTATAACAATCGACCAATGGAACTACGCCATAATGAAAACAGTCCTTGCATGCGAGCGCTATAGCATGCATGAACAAAAAATCTCTCGCACCAAGCATGCATTAACGACAAATGTAACTGCGCCTTAATACTTAAATAATTCTATTGATTTTTATAATGGACATAGATTTAAACACTTATTAATCCGCTATTACAAAATAGGCCCTTAAGGTTATGACACTTAATAGACAAAAAAGGTATGATAAAAATCTCGACGGCAGTTTTATTTTAGGATAATTGCTAAAATAATTAGCCGTTATAGCTGTAACGAGTGGTATGCTATTAGCGTCGTTAATGGAGCGTCCACAACAGTTTAATGATTGTAGGAAGTCGCTTTACGACCGTGACAACTTTTATATGAGCTATTCCATTTTCGTTGATAGACGAACAGTTATTCTTTAGTTATTTTTTTTTAGATTTCTAACTCCGTATTGTCATAAATTTCGATTTAGAAAAGCTATTGTAAATTTATAGGACGTTATTTCGGTGAAGATTTTGTTGTGAAGGTTTATTTGTAAGGAATACAAATCAAATCGAAAATATTTAAAAGTAAAATTCGCTGTCATATCATAGTGAACATTTATCGAAAATAATAAGTAATCAAATCGATATGTAAACGGAAATCCAAAACGATTTTATCGATATTAGGTAATCTTTTGAACGTGTGTCACAACACTATATTAGGCCGTAAATTTACGACATTAAAATTTTTTAAAATTAAAAAGTAATTGAATAACTCTTACACCAACAGCCATAGATTAAATATTAAATACATTGGTATTCAATTAAACACATTCTTATTAACATATACACCGCCCACGAAATGCTATGTAAATAAAATTACTTAAAAGCCTACCGAAGACATCACGAATGTTACCTATTGTTTTACTTTTAATATTATTCTGATGTTAATTAGTTATATATAAAAAAGATCTATATTTTAAAGTAATTTATAACAAAATAACGTAAATGTATTTGTACATTTATATCCGTCAAAAAGATTTTGAAATATTAAAATTGATTTAAAATTGATTATAACGCCATCTAGTTGCTAAAGCTTTACCTGTTTATTTCTAATTAAAAAGAAACTATTTATAGTATAACATAACTGTTTACGTAATTAATTGTACATTTCCTACTTATTGAATTTAAATTTTCCCTTATTTTATTTTTATATTAAGAGCGGTCGAACATTATACTATCTTGAGATCAGAAAGGAACATCCATTTATATACTCAAAGTTAATTATCATAAATGCTATTATTTTAAACAACAATAATTTTAATCGTCTGCTGTACAATTTAAGAACATAACAAAAAATAATTTACACTGAAATAACACGTAATAATCTCTTTGTTGACTGCAAATTTATAACACGCTGCATTTCTACAACACTCACACCGCCTGTGGTCCCGTAATGGTCTGAAGTCTTTTTTATAACCCTACCAGTTTTCGATTTAATTAAAAAAACAGGTGTTGTTCGTAGTTTTTAAGATGGAACGCAATTATGTAACCGCCGAAAAGCGAAGGAATTTGCAAATTCATTGCTAACATCAATTTTATTTTATCACAAAATGAAATTTCTTATCAAGATTAAGAACGATTTCTTTAATTTAATTAAAAAACACATACACATAAATTATTTATCATACTCTTTTAATATATATTGGATGAAACGAAACGTAATTATTCGACTTATTAATATTCTACGAAGTATAAAGTAACCCACGAAATCATAAGAATCACGAATAAATTCGATACAAATGCTATTGTATGTTAATTTATTAGTTTCTTTTAGTTTTTTTTTTTATATTTTCCTGAATTATATTATAACATATATATTTTTAACTTAAATATAAAACATAGTTTATTCTTACACATTCTTAGTAGAGATATATTAGATTATTGGTTACTGAAAACCTTCTCAGTCTTATTTGAACAACATAATATTAACTATGTTATTTCAAAGAGAATCGGGAGATGAATTACTTTATTAACAACTAGCTGTTGCCCCCAACTCCGTTCTTACCGAATTAAAAAATAAAATTAGAAGCCTATGTGTTCTTCCAGGAGCATCAATGCCTCAGGAGTCATGCACTTGACTTGCAATCTGCAGGTCCTGGGTTCGAATCCCGTTATGTACCAATGTGTTTTTCGATTTCCGATTTCCATATGTACATTTATCCGACGTTCTTACGGTGAAGGAAAACATCGTGATGCAACCTGCACATATCTGAGAAGAAATTCAAAGATGTGTGTGAAGTCAACCAACCGGCACTTGGCGAGGGTTGTTGACTAGTCCATAGTGGTATAGTCACCCCTACCTTAGCTCAGAGGCCCTCGGTTGGGACATTTATTTAGCTGATAATGAATGATGTGTTCTTCCAGGCTATGGCTATGTATGCCTAATTTCAGCTAGATTCATGCAGCCTTTAAAGATACCTTCTAACAAACATCCATAGAAACATTCTTATTTATAATATTAGTGAGATAACCAAATAAGTATAGTGTAGATTAACCAGGATAGATCTGTCATGGTAGTGCCACAATCGCTTCCTACGTTACATCATCTTCTAAAAGATCGCCAACAAATTGTTTGGTTTAATTTTTTCCACAACGTTGTGTTCCACTCTGGTCTTATTAAATATCAAATTTTTTTATAGTAAAAATATGATTACAATAAAATAAATATCATATTTTATTTGCAATATATATTAACACAAGTGATATAGCAATAAATGTCAAGTCTCTCGCCGGTTTTGTCAATGGCGCTTGTGAGGTCGGGTTTTAGAATCGAGTATTGGAATTTGCATATCGTAACGCCACGCTGATTTTAATATTGGATATTTTATGAATTCAGTTCACTGTTGGCATATTTTGTAACGCATAACAACAGCATTAAATCCACGTCTTTATGGCGGCAATAATTTATAAATTACTAGCTAACGCCTGCGACTCCGTCAAACCTCAATTTTCATCAAAATCTGTTAAACCGTTGTGGAGATAGATGTTTAACAGTGGTAGAGCCCCGGCTCGCACGGTGAAATACCACGACCATCAGCTCACTCACCTTCATCATCATCAGCTCACTGTACGTCCCCACCGATGGGCTCGGAGCCTACCTTAAGTTAAGGGTGATTAGGCCATAGTCAACCACGCTGGCCAAGTGCGGGTTGATTGACAAATATCACCTTAATAAAGATAAAACCCAATATCGTCATAAGAATGTTATCGAGTTCCAAATATAAATAGCAATTGGTATTGTGTTTCAAATCGTGGGTTTCTGAGACTAAAATCTCCGTTTAAAACATATCGTTATCTCTGTTTTGTCAAAAAAATATGACAGGGATGACGATATGTATTAAAGACTTTGGTTTCGGAAACCAATTGAAAATCTTTTATCTTATTTATACAGCATCAATACTTTAAAGGTTAACAACCTTTCAGTTATGTAAAAAAAAAGAATCTTTTTGAATTTATTGCAAATATAATACGAGATAAACCCAAGTAATGTGACAGATGCTTTTTTAATTATCATTATGACACTTAAAATGAATCCTGATGTTATCAAATGCACCTTTGCTCATAATCGCGAAATTTAACTTTAAGAAATAAGAAGTTTTCGTTTTATTGATGCAATGGTCGATTAAAAGTGTTGATTTAAACATTCAATTTTAATTTTTTACCTCATTAAATCGTACTTCATACTATCTTACTAATATTATAAATGCGAATGTTTAGATGGATGGATGTTTGTTTGAATATATCTCCGGAACAGCTCAACGGATCTCACTGATATTTGGCATACATGTAGAACATAGTCTGGAAGTACACATACGCTGTTTATTAAGTTTTTTTTTAATACCGCGCGGATGGAGCCGCGGGCGTCAGCTAGTATTGCCAAAATTTAAACTATTCCAAGTTGGATGCAAATTTTAAATATTAATCGTTAAAAAACAGAGCGCTATTATTATGTTATTTGTTGCGTACTAATTACGTATACACGCATTATACGGTTTCATAATAACAAGGGTCCATTTTAAATTTCGTACGTTGCACGCTAGGGTTGCCAAATTACCTCGATTAGATTTCATTGTGTTTACAAGTATAATATTTGATAACACAACCCTGTAAATCTATATTAAAACATTCGAAACCATATAGCATCATAAATTTACACATTTTCATAAAATATAATAGTTTCTAGACTTCAATCTTATCTTACTTCTTACTAATAATATTATAAATGCGAAAGCTTTGATGGATGGGCGTTTGTTACAAGGTATCTCCGGAACGGCTCAACGAATCTCGATGAAATTTGACGCAGATGTAGATCATAGACAAGAAGAACACATAGCTTATAAAGTTTTTTATTTCCGCGCAGTCGGGGTCGCGGGTAACAGCTAGTCTTCTATAAATCTAAGCAGTTTTAATACATGCACGTATTTATGCGTATTTCAATTAATACTAACTCTATTCGTTAAAATATGTCGACTGCCAACTTGACATAAATAACAAAGTACTTATATGTATATCTATGTGTCGTAGTATTCCTTGTAATTAGAGGATAGCTTTTAGTTAAATTAACTAACATGCATATTAAATAAGTGAACCATTAATTAACTGTCAAAAAACTTGTTAGCGAATTAATTATTCTTATGTTTTACATACTTAAAGGAAGGAAGGATAAAGTTAAAAATGTGTATATTAGAGGAAGTTTGAAAGTAGCGCCAGCGATCGAGAAATTGAGGAGTAAAAGATTAGCGTGGTTTGGACATGTTATGAGGAGGGATGATGATGATATAAGCAAAAAAGTAATGAGATTGAATGTGGATGGCTACAAGGGTAGAGGAAGCCCAAAAAAAGTATGGAATGACTGTGTGAAAGAGGATATGCGTAAGAAGGGGGTAGACTCGGATATGACGGCTGATAGAGATGTAAGGAGGAGTAGTACATGCTGTGCCGACCCTCGATAGGGATAAGGGCAGGTTGATGACGATGATGTTTTACATACTTGTACGTAAACATATAATCGTACAAAATTGTAATTTCAAATCTGATGAAATTATACGATGATTGGTGAATTCGATGTACCGCGATCGAATCCGATAAGATTGAAAAGATAGGTAGACATGTCTTGTAAGTTTTGCGTATTTATAATGTTAGTATACTTTCCATAATAATAAGGAACATTGGTATAGACCTCACAGAATATTCGATGATGTTCAATAATTCATTAAAGTAAAACAAAAAAATATTATGTAAATATCTACTTGAGTCAAGGCTAAAGTTATGCCCTCTTGTACGACAGTGAATGTCAAGATGACGAACACTTAATAAATCCAAATTTAAAATGGAACTGTTTAGATGGATGGATGTTTGTTTGAAAATATCTTCAGAACGGTTGCATGGAACTTGCTGAAATTAGCAATAGATGTAAAACGTAGTCTTGAAGAACATATGCTACTAATTATTTTCAAATTCAGTGCAGACGGCATCGCGGGCTACAGCTTGTAAATAATCTAGTGGACATCACAAAATAACGGTTAGTTTTTTTTCGCCTAACATATATTGGTGTTGAAATTCAAAGCTAAATTAACTTACATCCTAATATGTTTTTCTGTGTATCATGTTACCGAAAAATATTATATTTAGTATATGCCAAGCATCAGAGGTCACAACCTGAGAAATTCCAATTCATATTCAATTCGAGTATGCAAATTCTAAAGAAAACTATTGACAAGAAACTAACAATCGTTTTACGCAGATATCTTATCCGGTTAACGTTTAGAGGACAAAAACGCACATTATTTTTTCTCAATTCTGTGCTTTGGACCTTTTAAGGGTACGTTCACATCTGGCAACTCAATAGGTTAGCCGCTTGAGTACCGCTTGCGAACTGCACGAAAGCTTTTTTCAACTAGTAACTGGCGGTGTTCCACCTTATAAGCGTTAATTAGGTGACATCTTATAATATACCTACGACTTGACAGGCTAGAAGACTTTAAATAAAATATTCAACGCTATACAGTACTCTGGGGATAGAGCAACAAACCCACATTTGTTTGTTAGTTCATTTGTTTTTTAGTTAATCAAAACATAACTAGCAAATTGTTTATTTGTAATAAGAAACGTAGACGTAGAGAGGTGCTAGGCATTGTTTCTATAACTGGAATACAGCGAACCAAAGCGACGAACATTGCGGCGAAAGCTCGCAGCTCGCAGTGCTGAGCATTCGCGGTGAATTCGTCATATGTGGACGCACCCTAAGGTTTGCAAAGATCCGTATATTTATGGGCAGGTTCATTATGTATTCAGCGTGGGCAGGCGCGTGCGACGCATGAGCACGCTTCGCATCCCTCGGGATAATATCCTCTTTTAAACCTCACGGGACAGACGGTTTTTTTTAAATTTAGAACGCCTCTATACTTTTACGACTTTATGACGTTGTCTGTTACATTTTGATGTTCTCTGTTGTTGTGGTATAAATATTTAATTTAAAAAAATACCTCAAGTTTATTTTTTAAATTTTTAAAATCATTTAAAGTTTAAAATTGGTAAGTCCAATAAATTGGTTTACAATTTCCTTTTACCAAATAAACAAAGCGTTATTTGTTATCGGTAAAAACCACTTACGTTATCCGATACAAAGAGAAATGACGTCATCAGCGTACGTGGGTTAAACGATGTTCGCATTTCATTGAAAACTCTTACTCACTGTCAGGTTTTCTAAAATGCATTCTCGGAACTCAACTGGCGATGTATTTAAAAAATAAACTCACTATTTCCTTGTATCGACTACATAAACATTTGAGGCGTTAACGCTAAAAGCCTTAATGGATACTACGTAGCTTTTTGCAATCCATACTTTGGAATACAAGGAATTGTGTTTTCTTCGAATTTAACTTAAAGTAGACTTAATCTACGTTACTACTTCACACTGGCATTTTATAAAAAAAATAGCTATCCTAATGAACCGATGTTTTCCTTAAAAAAAAACTATGATATATAAAAAGGCGTTTTAAACGTTTTAGTGCCATAAATTTTTTCGCAATATATGTGAAAAACGCCAATAATAATTACCCTCTTTTTTGTGAAATTTTCAAGTAACAAAAAATAATGTGTAACTTTTGTAAAAATGTTTCAATTTTTTTTCTTTTTTTTCTAGTTGGTTTATTTTATGAAAATATAGGCACTTTCAGATAAAACACGCAGGCGCCTTGGCACTAAGACCGTTAAGTATGACAGATTTATTCATAAGAACATTGTTGAGTTATAAATATTAAAAAAATAACATCTATTTAAATTATTATTTTAATTCTTAATAACCTAATTTACATCAAACAACTAATTCAATAAAATCTTGTAAACAAATTGAATAATTTAACATGAGCCTTTACATTTAAAGTATAATTTCGTGAGCAAGATATAAAACTTAAATCTATTTAATTTTGTATTCATTTCACATCAATGGTGGGAATACTAAAAAGACACGAAACAAACGAAACGAACTATCAAAGAAACCTTGAAAGGCCGCCAGTACTGAACCTTGAGAATTCTTAGAAGGATTCGAATCCAATCATTAGTTACATGGGATTGTGTTCAAGAAATCGTTTTAACCTTATACAAGGTGTCCCAAAATCCAATGGTCGATAACTACATGGGGAAATATACTAAAAAAAGTTCTATTTCTTTTAGTATTTTTTCCGTCTAGTTATCATCTTGGCTATACACCTAAGCGACTTATCATTGAATTTTAGGACACGCTGTATATAGTCACGAAGCTTAAGTATTAAAGTTTGGACTAAAAATAATCAATGCGCGAATGCAATTTTAGCAAGAATTTTAACCTTTATTTGAAACTAGCACAGTAAGCTATGTGATTCTTCCAGGTTATGTTCTATAACTGTGCCAAAATCAAGATCCGTTCAGCCGTTTTTAAGATACATTCGCATTTATAATATTATTATAGTTAGATAAAAATATATCATAAAACGATCAATTTAATTACAATTATGAAGCCGTAAATAAGCCGTAAATAATATTATTACTGTACATTGCTAATGTTTAGTTTATAAGTACTAAAAACTAAAATTTAGTTTTGACAAGTCTGTAATTAATTTGGCCCAAACATCTCCGCAATAACCCTTTTAGTCTTGTAAAGATTTATATAACTATCAAATTATAACAGACGATAACTTTGTTGTTGCCGAAAACGCAAAAATTTTTGACATACGACCTAAAATAGGCACCTTTCGAGGGGAACCGATAAAAGATTGGGTGAGTTAATAAAAGTTTGCAAAGGTCCGGACTCGGGACGATCCCGCCGGCGTTCGACAGCTCGATTTAGCTCCTCTGATTTGTTACGGTTCGTTACAAGCCCAACTGATTCGTTACCACCTCTTGTTTTCTTTTTTTGACACATTTTATTCAAATAACTTCGCGCTTGTGCCATATTCGGACTGTATAAATTATTTTTGAAATATGACACTATTATCAAACAGCTACATTTGCATATTTTTGTTAATAAAAACTCACTAATATTATAAATGCGAATGTTTAGATGGATGGATGTTTGTTTGAAAATATCTATGGAACAGCTTAACAGATCTCTCTGAAATTTGGCATAGATGTAGAACACAGTCTGGAAGAACTCATAGGCTAGTAATTAAGTTATTTTCTTTTTAATTTCTTTGCGGCCACAGCTAGTATGTGAAATAAAACAACAAAAAATAACCACCTACGAAGTTTTTACATTGTCAACAAATCGATTTTAATCTTTAAACGATTAACAAATAAGTATGTAACTGGCAACCCTTTGTCAAATGGCGCGCAATGGCCGCATTGCAATCAATTAGGCGGGAAAGCCATCCGCGCTCGCCGTTTTACGCGTCGCCTGCTACGATCGCTGCACTTTTGCATTATTATAACTAACCTCCTTGGTGGCCATTTTAAAATATCCATTACCTAACGGGTGTAAACGTCAACTCGATTTCCTGAAGCGATAAAACGCTGACTTCAATATAAAAGCGTTTCGTATATGTAATCCACCCAAAAGTTTGGGACGGATGTTGTCAACACAAAAAAAACATTATACATAAAAAAGTTACAAAAGAGTTCAATAAAATTGTCGAAAACTTTACAAACTGACGATATAAAGACAACATAGCAAATTCAAGACAAAAGAAAAGTTTAAAACTATTCGCATAAAAGATTCAATGCAACCATTATGTTTACGTTAGTCTGCATTGAACACGCAAAGGCATCCTTCCGCACGAAATACAAAAATGCAAGCGATATTTAGACAACGCTGTACTTAACTGCAATACTAATACTTACACACGATTCCTGAAAGCGGAAGCGAAGCTACAGAGTACATTCTGCGTTTCAATTTTGTTTCTGTCTATTTGCTGTAAGTTTTTCACTACGCTTCGCTTTTAGTTCGCTTCCATAGCTGTGTGTAACGGCGGAGTGTTGCCAGCTCGCATGCCGGAACGTCGTCACTCTGATGTGTGTTGCATGCTAATATATCAATTACGAAATTAATGCACGAATCCTATTATCATTTAGGTTTTTTTTACCCCTAGATGTCGGAACATAAAATAAATGACCAATTTATGTGTACTTAGATAATTGAAAAATTTAATATTACTTTTGTACACGTAAATTTTGTGTATTATTTTTTTTTATAAATACAGTAACTTTTTTAGCTTTAATAATGACAAAACTACTTTGATTATTTCGTCATCACATATCACATACTAGCTGTCGCCCGCGACTCCGTCCGCGCGGTATTAAAAAATAATTAGTAGCATTATGTTCTTCCAGTCTATGTTCTAGATCTTTATTTTTTCAGAGGGGAATGGTTTATGCATACTCCGTGCCCCCTTGGTCCACGATATTTTGGTGGGATTCTCATCCAGATGGGAAGCATACCCACTAAACCCCTCTGTTCCTCCTACGCATGATGGCGAGGTCACGGGCACGCCTTCGCATGTTCTACATATATGCCAAATTACAGCGAGATTCATCTAGCTGTTTTGGAGAAACCTTTAAACAAACATCCATCCACCCAAACTCCAATATTAGTAAGAAGTAAAATTGGATTGCAATATCATTAATTTACAACATTAATTAATTTCGAAGTGTTGCCAGCTCTAAATAATTATTAGCGCTATACGGTGTACCCGTTTAAGATAACAGATAACGTCTAGCAGATTACGATTGAACTAATATTAATTTGCACAGCTTTTTGACATATGTCTACTTGTAGTAATGTTAGTCACAAGTAGGCCTCACTTGATATTAGTTTTACCTTACTTGGATTACCCAAGTGTACTCGATTAGTTAGTCGATGTACTACACACCTTCAAAGTCATTAAAAAAATGTATAAATTGATTAACCGTGATTTTCTCACACCTAACTCTGCATAAAACATAACAGCATTATGTTTTAAACGAAGATTTTAAACTCAGAAATCCACGGTTAGTGAGGTAACTTAACCTTCAAACAAATAGAAGAAAATAGGTTAGAGTTAAAAACTTTTAATATTTTACTTCCCATGTGAATTCACATAAGTAATTACTTATTTTTTAAACGAAAGACATTGTAATTCACATATAAATACTAAAATTAATAAGTTATCTGCAATCAGCTCACTATAGGTCCCCATTTAGGGGCTCAGAGCCTACTAAGTTACGGATGACTAGGCCATAGTTCACGCTGGCTCAGTGCGGGTTGGTTGACTTCACACATATCTTTGAATTTCTTCACAGATATGTGCAGGCTGTATCACGATTTCCGTCACCGTAAGGACGTCGGATAAATGTACATATGTAAATCCAAAAAAAACACATTGCTTGCGCTCGAAAAATGTATTTTTCAAGCGAAGATGCACCAATTCAAAATTACTAACTGAATGAACTTAGGCTAAATACGAAACAATTGTTCGCGCGGAACCGAGTCAAAGATGCCACATTGTACTAATGAACGTTAATTAGAACGCTGTAACAAAGCCCTAAGCGCCGTATATTAATTCACAAAAGAGATAAAATTACATCACGAGAAATACAGTAGGTCACAGGAAGTTGTGTTAAGTCTATTTGCTACAGTAATCGTTGGTTTCTGAGACCAAAATCTCTGTATAAAAAGTATTGTGTACCCTGTCATTATCTTTGACAAAACTTTGCTATCAGAAAATAACTAATTCACGGCATTAGTTACCAGTATTTTAAGCGAAAGTTTAGATGGATGGATATATGTTTGTTAGAAGGTATCTCCAGAACGACTGCATGGATCTCGATGAAATATAGTTGTAGAACATTGCCTCGAAGAACACATAGGCTACTAATATAATCAAGTTTTGTTTTTAACCCGCTCGGACGGAGTATCGGTCGACAGTTAGTACATTTACAAATGTTATATTAAAGTTCAATATCATTATACAAGAGCAAATGATCTCATGTTTTTAATAAAACATGTAACTCCTTCATAGACAGACAGACGTTACTATCGGTCGTAACATAAATCTATATCTTACGACATTTAATGTACAAAAGTCATCAATTGTCACTCGTAACATAAATAACGTGAGATAAATCAGAACTTTCGCTTATATAGAACAAACAAATAATAAATCATGGATACGAAAAGCTATTACACGAACGACATGCAACTTTATAAGATTTAACTGAGAAGAAATGTGCTGTGCAGCGCCACCTACGCGAAACTTCGTAAACTAATCCTATATCAATTTTACACAAACGTATCAATGCTCAAGAAATATTAGTTTTATGCTCACATTTAAACTAATTCACTTAGCTACAATTATATAGTAAACTAGCTGTCACCCTCGACTCCGACCGCGTAGGAAAAAACCATAGTAGCCGATTCTCAGACCTACTGTATTTGCATATAACATTTCAGTAAAATCGGTTAAACCATTTTGGAGGAGTTTGATAACTAACATTGTGATACGAGAATTTGATATAAGATATTTCGTTCAATTTGTAATTAAAATGGGATCACATGGTTTTTAATAGTAGTAGTAGATATTAAATTATGGGTCATAAGTCTATAATTTAATAATACAGATAAAAAATCTTTGTTTATAAAAACCTATTTTGTACTATAGTACACAAAAAAAGTTATTAAGTAATTTAATTTCTAAATAAAAATAATCTAATATGAAAGTTTACTTCTAGGTATCTTTGGTTTACTTGATTCTACACAAGATGAAGGTCTCAAGGTTTTCCCAACAAATTATTGGTAACTGGACACCGCCATATGTTCAGTTAAGTGACGCGGTTTCGCTAACTCAAGCTTTGAATTTACAAGACCAGTTTGATAAATATGTCGCCGGCAAGTGAATTAGGGCCGGTGGAAGCGAACGGATGATAATTGTTTGCTTAGCTTGACTATAATTGGTTTAAACTAACCGTAATGTGCCTCTCTATTATATTTATGACAACTTCAGTAGTTGTGTACATTCAACTGATATTTATAGCTTACTTGTGTTGCTAAACTTTTGATATCAATTACTTATTACTACAGAATTTCCATAGATTTAAAACAGTATTTTATAATTTGTAGTGGTTTTAAATTTGTGCATATTACTTTCTATTAATAGATAGAAATTGTCTTTCTTAGCTTTAAAAGACCACATTACTTTAGTATCGGTAGTGTGTATACAGGGTGTCCGGAAATGCAGTGAACAACTTATGACGACATATTCTTGTTATTACACCCTGTATATCACTAGTAATCAAAGTAGTCTGTTCAATAGATAAAAATATCGGTATATTTCATTAGTGGTACCGTAAGTTTCGCGATTAGATAGCGTTCGCGTCTTGTCATAGGAATCCAGCGACACCCACGGTCCGAAGCCAGTCGCTGTAAATTAGCCGGGATTACCAGATAACGTGACGTCATAAATACAGACTGGAATGTTGCCATATCTAATGAATGTATCACTGACCAAATCTGATTTATTTATCTGTGATTTTTTTGGTTTACCTGTTTCCTAGCTTATGATAGATTAAAGCCTCCAATGGGTCACGAGAATTGACGAACGACGCAATCTTACTAATAAATGCGAAAGTTTGGATGGATGTTTGTTACAAGGTATTTCCGAAACGGGTCTACGGATGTTAATGAAATTTGGCACAGATGTAGAACATAGTCTGTTAGAAACCATAGTATACTTATTATGTTTTTCCTTAATTCCGCGCGAACGGAGTGGCGGGCGACAGCTAGTATAAAATAGATTTGAATAATTTGCAATATAATTTCTTGATCAACAAACAACTGTTTATTGTTTATTCTGACCTATTGTTTGTATGTTCCTGGTCTAATTCAATAGTATGAATAACCGCCACGTGTCTCAACAAAGCTATTGGATAACATTTGTTACCATTATATTGTAGACAACATGTACAATGATTACTGAGGAGGCCTAAAATGCCGCCAAACATGAGTCAGATATTTGTTATTTTTACGTAATATAATTTTGTTCTTTATCTTTCTTACACAAATAGTACTTAAATGTTGCCACATAAAATGTGACTATATGAGGTTAAATATTAAATAAATGTCCAATAAATAATAAATTATCTTTCTACTTTTTATCATGATTTATAAGCGTGGAGGTTTAAATTTAATGTTTCAATATAAGGCTTAAATGTCGAATCTTTACGACGTATTCGGAATCTTATATGGTGGTCGAATCGATTACGTGAAAGTTAATAAAGATGTTCCTTTCCTTTGTTGTTAACACGAAATAAACGAGTAATGGAATGAAAATATTTCGCGTAACAATAATGGGCTATAAACATCGATAGCGGCATTTTATTGCACCCAAAAGAAACTTCAATCGTCTTGAGTCTGTTTACGTAATTGAAATTGCATCTCCAATACCATTTCAGTTCAACGAAAACTACGTAAGACAGGGGAACGTCAAGCCAAGTCCATTCAGGTATTTCATGAAAATTGTAAAATAAGAAAGTTATTTGAAAAAAGTTTTTTTAGAGTTTGTCTGTTTAAGTTTTTGGATTGGAACTAGGTGTATAGTCTTTTCAGTACAAATAGAGGTCCAGTTAGGCGATTGTCAGATAACTTTTGACCCCCAGTTGAGTCCCGACTAACAACAGATTCCTACATAAGGCGCTTGTAATAACTTTGCCCTAGAAAGTCGCCTTTATGTCTCTCTGCTATTGGAAATGCTAATGTGACAGAACATAGCCAATTTAATTTCAATGGCAAGTTACTGTTATTCTATACAATTGTCTGAATACAATCTATTAATAGTTAAAAACAAAAAGAACTAAATCCTAAGGTTCCAAAATTTATTTAGATTTAGCAAAAAAATTTCTAAAAAATATTTCTTCGTTTACTAACTACATCATATTAAGATGAACGATTTTTTTAAGTTAACGTATAAAACTCAAAAACTACAATCTATTAAATCCACGAAGCTGGAATTGAACCCATTGGCATCTACAGTTCCTCTGGTTTTGCAGATGTCCATGGGTGTCGGATCACCTCGGTGTTCCCGCCGCTCGTTTGCCCCCTTCCCTTATAAAAAAAAATTTACTAAGCTAGTGCATACTCTACTTGTCAGTAATAAATATAAAAGCAAGCCACACCACGACTTATCATCAGGTAGGTTCGTGGATCAAGCACTAAGTATTCCTTATAAAAAGAAATCAAACTACTGTTTACTTTGATAAAATCAACCACTAAATTTTTGTAGTTCATTATTAAGAAGTACAAATATATATTGTTAGGAAGAAAATCCGAAAATGTGTCAGTGTATTGACCCAACAGCCTTACTAATGTCGACGTTTGTGTCCTTTCACTATTCATTCTGACACTGGACTTTGTAACGAAAGCACGTCATGCGCGCCAAAGTATTTTAACTAATAATGTCTAAAAGTATAGTTATAAAGCATTGCTCCTGCAAGATGTAAATACGCAAACTAAACCCGGTACCGACACAATGATACATTCATCTTTGATAAAGATCTGCCACGGACAAATCGCCACGTTTAATGTTTATTTAGGGGCCATTTTGTAATCGTATCGGCTTCACATCTATTGTTGGCAAACAAATTGCCTACTGAACACAGCGGGACCGCAACTCCTGTTAAATGATTTAAACGCTCCACTCGAGTTACATTGTCTATTGTTTGTTTTCTTAAAGATAAAATAGATTTTTGTTTCGCTAGATACAGCTTACCACCCCACCACCTTTTTGGATGCAAGCTAGGCAAAGAGATAGAGATAGATACAGTCTTACACTTTCGACAAACTTGAATAAAACGCTATTGTCATCCCTTACTTTCTCTTTCAAAAAGAGAGACAACAATCTTACTATTTTATTTCTAATGCAAATGTTTCGATGGATGGATGGATGTTTGTTTGAAGGTATCTCCGGAACGACTGAACGGATCTCATAGAAATTTTGCATACATATAGAATATAGTTTGGAAGAACACATAGGCTAGTTATTAAATTCTTTTCACTCCGCTTGGACGGCGTTACGGGCGACAGCTAGTATAATAATAAAAAAGCTATGGTTGTTGAAATTAGGAGGAAGAAATATTACAACGCACGCCTCTCTATAGAAAAGCTTTAATGCTTAATTATAATACAAAATACAGATTAAAAAATATTAAAGTCATGCTTGTAAAGGAATGGATTTTTAAAAACAATAAAACAAATCCATCCATAGTGGTTCTAAGTATACAAATAACAAAAATAATGCTTTAATTAAGTCAATTGCAAGCAATTTGAAATCATTTAAACGTTTGTATACATAATTATAGATATCCGTCTCTACCTCGACATTAGGTGTAATTTGTCACTTGTTTCGATTGCTTTAAGTGATTATCATCAGGTTTGTCAAATGTATATTTAAAATGCTATTTATGTCATGGATATGTTTGAACGACTAGCCTGTCAATTCATGCTGGCGTGATAACCTGAGTAACACTAAAATATATTCAACAGTTTATTTTGTCGTATAAATATTGTTTAAAATCTGTAGAACAAAATCATAAACATGTTTTTTGTTTATAGTAGTCAACATGCGTGTATTTATCAACGGTAAACTTATGTTTAAGTTACAAAATAAATGAAAATCTTTTTAGCCCACAAAAACAACAGAAAGAGAAATTAACTTATATTTTTATGCTATTTGATTATCCAAACCTTATATTTGTAGAATAATAATGCGAGAAATAATGACGTACCATATTTTACGCATTATAAAAATAAATTAAACTGCCTCAATCAGTTGCTTTTGCCTTTCTGTTGTTTTTTTAATCATCGTACATTGACACCAATGTGTAATGCCCACAGTCATAAGAGCGAGCTTTCACCCAAACAAATTAGTCGGCGTTTGGCGCCAAAATTCCTAACCTATAATTTAACAATCAACTAACACACGAAGAAATACTTTTACTTGTTATCATTACAATCATTTAACTCTGATAAAATAAATGCAAAATTACTCTATGTTTTAATAACTGACAGGTTACCAGTAAATGTATTGATTAATTTATAATCTGTGGCGTTTGAAAGTGCAATGTTGCCATGTTTCTTGTATGATTTTGTGTACAACACTAAAACTACTATAATTTAATATCGTCTTGACCCACTGCCGAGTCACGAATGTACGCCTCATCAAATTCACTTACATTTCTTGTTTAGATCTTATTTCTTTGTTCAACGTACATTACTCTATGAATTACAGATTACACTCGTTAACTCTGAATGCTTACGAACATGACATGACTTGAATGATATACAAATTTAATTTACAACCTCATAAAGTTGTACAAATTAATATATATTTTGTACTAATGCGACATGTGCTTATGATTTATGTCAAGATTCTCATCGTTCATCGTAAGAGCGGCGCCATACTATGTTAAGTATGCAAATACTCGTATTATTTGGACGATGGGTCAATAGTTCTTTGTCAAAGAAGCCAAATGGATTAAGTTCATAAACTATAAGATCGTGGTTTTGAATTGTAGTTTACTCAACTAAGTTTAACAAAATAGGTCCAACTTTATTTGTATAATCTGTTATTTATTGTCTTTTTTTCTTTTTCAGGTAAGTTGTTACATGCCAGCAATATGCTGTCAAATGACAATTGTAGTAAGTACAAATCGACAGCACTTCAGAATAGGACTTAAAATAGACGACATTGTATGATAAAGTAAGGTATGAAAGGCAAAAAGATATTCCTAATAATTAATCTCATCTGTTTTATCTTTATCTCCATTTCACTGTTTCACGTCAGGTGCAAAATTAAAGTTAAAATTAGATCTGCCTTACGCACACAACTTCCGCGCACGAATTCTCACAAAATGTTACACGACAAAATTAAAATTGTAATTAAAACCCGACCGAGACCTACGACCGGGTCGACCTCATTAAACGGTCAGGTAATTAGCAATTTTGTAAATGGGTATTATTCATTAATTTGTCGCAAAGAGGAGAGATGGGGGCAAATTAAAAGGAGTGTTATATTTATAAAAAAAACTAGCTGTCGTCCGCGACTCCGTCCGCGCGGTATACTATAAATAATAGATACAGGATAAAAAATACATAGTAGCCGAGTCTCAGACCTACTCAATATGCTCACAAAATTTCATGAAAATCGGTCAAGCCGTTTTGAGGAGTATTGGAACGAAAATTGTGACACTAGAATTTTGTATATAAGAAAATGCCTACCGTAAGACAGGCCTATTAGTAATAATTCGGGTTAATATATCAAGACTCTTTTGTTAAAGTAGACAAGCTTGGTAGCCATTTTAACAACACACTATCGTTATATCTAATTACTTTCCGTTGATCTAAATTTAAATTGTTTAAATCAGTACAAGATTTATAGCCTAAAATGTAGTGGGTACTTGGAAATTGCTAAGTGTAATAACAAGATACTTTGTTAACTGAATTCGCAATACTTGAATAATAAAGTTAAAAATAAATAAACTGTAATAGATTATATAAAATGGAAACGTTTATTGATTTCTTTATATTTGTAAAGAAGTTATAAAAAAGTGTTGGAAATAATAATCCATTTTCACACAATAGTTACAAAGTTTAATAAAAAGCTAGGAAGTTACGGTGTGTTGGAGTTCTAAAGAGGCTATTATGTGTTGCCAGTTCTTATATTCTTGTTGTCGATTGCAGAATGATTACAATGACTAATGAGCTGCAAACGTTTATTGAACAATTTTAATGCTGGCAATTAAATTTAAATAAAATCAACACTTCGGAATGTAGAAAAAAAAACTTATGATTTTCTGGCTTACTAATATTATAAATGTGAATGTTTGGATGTTCGGATCTTGCTGAAATTTGATATAGATGTAGAACATGGCCTTGAAGAATACAGGCTACTAAATCAGTTTTTTTTTTAATTCCGGGTGGACGGAGTCGCGGGTGACAGCTAGTTGTTTATAAATAGCATCCTCGCCTTTTAATAAATATCATTAGTAAAAAAATTAAATTAAAAAGATATATAGACACGTGTAATTTTCACGTGACCACACCTAACCTAAAAAATGATTAAGTCGTAATTAGAATTAACATGACGGCATTTAACAAATATGTTTTTTGTACCTATATCTTTTCCCTCGGGGAGAAGGGTGGGTTGTTACGTAAACAAAACCTTAACTTTCTGATAATGTTCCGCAGTTGTTTTGTTGTTTTATGTAAAGATACGCGGAAAGTTTAGTCGAGCGTTAAAAAGTGTTTACTTTTTTATTTCCAACGTGATCGGAATTTATATCGACCTCATTTTTACGAAGATAAAAATACTCATTGTTAATATCTTTGATATTATTTTAACCAATATACTTCTTGCCAGATTTTAATATTAATTTATAACAAAAGGTGGCAAAGGAGCAAACTTGAATTCGCCAAAATAGCGAAGAGCACGTTGCTCATGTTCATTTTTATTTGCAAATGAGGGATGAACTATGCATTCCATCCTCTGCTAAATCTGCCTTCCCCTCCCATCAAAAGAAATTAGACCTTCGTCACGCACATTTATCAGACGAAACGTGGAGTTACTTTCACTTCACGCACGTCTTCTGTGTTCGTGAAACTATAAAAATCTTAATTATTAGCCTATGTGTTCTTCCAGACTGTGTTCTACATCTCTGCTGCAGGATCCGTTTAGCCGGTATGGAGATACCTTCAAATCATCATATATTCATTCATCCAAACATTCGCATTTTTAATATTAGTAAGAAAAATATGGAGAAGTTAACTTTTACTTCTACGAATCAATATTTGTATGATTTTATAAATATTTGTTCCTTCAAATTCCATGAATAAACATTCATTAAACATTGAATAATGTTTTTAATGAAAATGAATTCAGTAATGTTCAACAAACATGGTCATCGTCAATGTTATTTTAAAATCAAAAATAATTTAATTACCTTTAAGCGTTTCGAAAGTAGATTTAATTATTCCTTTTAATTTTTATGATTTGATTATAATTAAGTAAAGACTATTTTATAATCAACGATCAAAAATTTCTTTACGATATTAAGTTAATTCGGTTACATCAAAACGAAAATCTTCAAAATTACTTCGCATTCACTTGTTTAATTTCACCGAACCAATTAGAGATGAAATGAAGCCCTTTGCTTTTGAAATTAACTTGTTACAATCTTATTGCTTCATATTTGGTGATATCCAGCTAAAGGAATTTATAGCTTACACCTCGGTAATAAAACCTTATTTAGCATGATGGTATTTCGCCTTACGTCTGCGTTTTCTCTATTGACGGGCAAGATTCTTAAGCCGTAATTAGAAAACCTCATTTCAATGATACTTTACCGAATCCTTATAAAATCTTGAAATATTTGCTATATTAAACATTCTTCAAATTACTATCAAAGTAAGAAATATAATGTTTTTAGAAATTTCTAAGTTTGTAAGATATTTGTGACTTCAATCATATTCTGCAATTAGGGAACGTACCCATACTACGTGACCCGTTTAAGGCCGGGGAGGGGGGGGGCGGAGTCCTAAAAATATTACGGTCTATCACAGGAGGGGGGGGGGGGGGGGTGGCTCAGGTTTTTGTCACGTAGTCGTTAGTTGTTATTTTTCATAATACATAATACACTAGTAATTTATGTATACATGCAGTCTTATGCTACATATAAAGAAGAGTATGAGCCAAATTATTGTATTTTTCAATTTTTGCGTGTGAAATGATTAAAAATCATAATCATAATAATTACTACGTAAAAACTAAGGGGGGGGGGTCTTGGCATGTACGAGTGTTCACCGAGGGGAGGGAGGGGTCGAAAAAACTAAAAAAATAGGTCAGGTAGTATGGGTATGTTCCCTTATCTCTCGCAATCGAAATTTTCTATACTTAGTAAATTATTCTCTTATGTAAATTTAGACACACTCAGAGACCTCTCGCACTAAGAAATAAACAATTTTCAATGCGATAAAGATAAAAAAGATCCATGTACGGCAGTTATTCTCTTAAGACATTTTAAGTAGATTTCTTCGCGTTTTGAATATAAATTGTATTAAGTAAGGAAAGTACAGATCTTGTGAGATATGCAAAAAACCACTTTCTTGCTTGTTAAATCACAATAGGTACACAGTTGAATTGTAACCCGCATAGCTTGTGTTAT
Organism: Papilio xuthus; assembly: GCF_000836235.2. Lineage (NCBI taxonomy): Eukaryota > Metazoa > Arthropoda > Insecta > Lepidoptera > Papilionidae > Papilio > Papilio xuthus. The sequence continues at coordinate 138,372 of NW_013531107.1, read as the reverse complement.
CATCATCAGCTCACTATACGTCCCCACTGAGAGGCTCGGAGCCTAACCTAAGCTAGAGTTGACTAGGCCATAGTCAATCACGCTGGCCCAGTGCGGGTTGGTTGACTTCACACATATCTTTGAATTTCTTTTCTGATATGTGCAGGTTGCATCACGATGTTTTTCTTCACCGTAAGAACGTCGGATAAATGTACATATGTAAATCGGAAATCGAAAAACACATTTGTACCGTAGTGAAGCAACTATTTCACTTTTTTGTTTACTCTTAACATAATACCTCAGTAGTAGGATTAGGAGATACATTTCTAGAAATATATTAAGTTTCTGTGTTTTTTTTAGTTCGTGTGTGCTGACAATTTTTTTTGTATAGAGGGTCTATTACGAACATTTCCGATATCGAATACAAATTGTGTAGATGACGTTATAAACAATAATTCATTAAATTTATGCTTTAAAGTCACAAATAGAGGGTGAAAATTTGTATTTGACTTTTAAACTTCACGCGGAAAAGCAATAAAAATCATATTAGGATATAATTAGATTCTTAAATTATAAATAGCTATACTATATTATAAAATCTAGACACTAATTGAATAGCAACAGACATAATACGACGTTGTCACAGACTACTATCGAGAGTTGACAGACAACAGAAAGCCGTATTGGTCATCTCGTTTGTGTAGCGGCGACAGACGTTGACTTGCGGTTTACTTGACTCACAACAAATCACACGTAGAACTTGAAATGAAATTGATTTAAGTTAGAAATAGAATGACGTATGAAAGTAGAAATTTAAAGAGGTTATATTATCGTTAAATTTTATAATCCGGCTCTGGCGAGAAGAATTCTTTAACTTATTTTAAGTACTAAATTGTATTTTAGAAACAACTTCAAAGATTTAAAACAATTTAAAGGTGCATTTTGCTACAAAACAAATAGTTTTGTTATAAAGATACCAAAGGTAATATTACGAAAATTTAAGGTGTTCGTGTTAAAAGAATCGACAATATTTGCAGTAATATTTCAAATTGTACGATAACTGTGTAATTTAATTTTGTACATCCTGTACTTTAACATTTTAAGAAACATAAAAGTCCAAGAGTACAGGATGTTTAAAATTCCTTATTAAGATATAAAATGGAGTTCCGTAAAATGGTTAGTTTAAGGTTCGAAAGCCGGTACTTCTGACCCATACATTATGCGATTTACGAGCGAGTTTGTTCGTAAATATGTTACATAGCGTTTTAAAACTTTATTTTAATGCTAAAACATACAAACTTCACTGATGTTTATGATTAGAATGTTATAGAATGTTATTAATGGTACAAATCCTTAAGTTTCATGACTATATGTAAAATTAAAAGTGAAATTATGAACACCCTATCACATTTCATCACTATTACCTAGTAATAGCCCACTGCTGGACCTTTCCAAATATCTTCCACAGTCCTAATACACCATAATTATTATTTATTACCATCCCTAAGAGTTATTTGGCTGTGGTCAGCCCACTTTCCGATCTTATTAAGTTAAATTAAAACAGTTGAAAATCGTCACCTCTTTACCATGTTGGTACTCTGAGTGCGGACATTATACTCTAAAAAATAAAAATGTCCGCAAAATGTCAAAATTCATGGTTACATACGGTTATCGCTATATCGTAGTTAGATAGTGGACATTGCATGCGACAATCCGTGGGCCAGTGGGCAAGGAACTATCCGTATCCGCGTCTACTAAGGAAACTACCCAGATCTTATCGTTCCCAGATCCGAAACGAAATTAATTCTATTGCTCCAATTGGAACAGAAAATCGACGATACCGGTGCAGGAAATTGAAACTTTCTTTGTCGCTTCGATAGTAAATAGAAAGTAACAATGTTTTTGTTTTTAGAATTTATTTTTTCATTATAGTAACATTTCGTAATGTTATCGAAAATTTTTACCAGTTACAAAAATAGATGTTTACCAAATGTCGTCAATAGATGGCGTTGTTAATCTTTTGATACAGAACTTAATTTTCGGACCGAATTGAAATGGCTACACAGCTCAACGGTAACTCGAGATTCGCGGAGTCTTGAGTTCGCTTCCTGCATATGGAATAGTTTTTCTAAATAATTTCCCGTTGAATCTTGGCGTCGTTTTCATATTGTAACGATGCTTACGTCAGCGGGAATAGATAAAGTTGGTGGTTGCAACAAGTGAACAAAATGTTCAACGTAACGTTCGCTTCTGTTAAGCTTTACCTACATATTTTTAATTCATAAAACGACGACAACTTTTTTTAAATATTTTAACAGATACAAAAAGTTTCTGTAAAACTTCTACTAACAAAGAGGTTTTAATTTTATTTATTAAATATAAAAACAATAAAAAGACAATACAATTTCTTATATTAAATAAAAAAAATATACGTTTTAAAGAAAAAAAATTGAAGGTTTACATTTATGATGACATTAGTAATTCTTGCAATATAATTGAACCGCAATCTAGCTAATATTACAAACGCGTAAGTTTAGATGGATGAATGTAAAAAGTACCTTTAGAACGGCTGCATACCTCTATGAAATTTAGCATAGACGTAGAACATAGACTGGAACTACACATAGGCTACTAATTATTATTTTTAATTTCGCGCTGACGGAGACTCCGGCGACAGATAGTAAGTATATAATTAACAGAGCACGCGTTACACAAAGGATTTGCGACATACAGCGTCATTATCGGGTTATAACACCTCATACATAATGCACCATGGACCACCCGGCACCGGATTTCATGTCCATTGGGATACTAGATATTTAAAATGCATCGAACTCCATGCAAGCATAAATGACCCAATTTGAAATACAAAAGAAATCTGAAGTACTGGTTAATAAGTTTGTCTTTTTTTATAAAAATAAAAAGTAAATTCTGTCAGTTCGCATAACCTAAAATATTTGTTAGAAAATTCGATGATAAATGCATTCCGACATTTAAAAATATAAAGTGTCGTCTTATAAAGACAAATCAAAGATAATATTCACTGTTGTGTATATTAACTAGCTATTTCTCTCATTTAAAATCAATGGAATAAAGTTGTAGATTTTTGGAATATTCTAGAACAATCTTTAAAGTTGATGACAAATAAAGATGTGTACCATTTCTGCCCAATCTTGTTCTTTGTGTAGTTACGCAAGAGGACTATTTGTCACTGGTTAAACCATTATCCGGCGATGTATCCCGCGTTTAATTGTTACGCCATCATTGTAACGCCTTTGTTTTTATTAACTCATCCATATAGAATACTTTCTTTTGTTAATAAATTAATTTCGTTTCATGACGTTTGTAAAATTTTATGATGATTAGCTCCATTTATTTTCTACAATTACGTGAACATAATAAATGTTTAATCTTTATTTGTAATATGATTAGTTTCCTGTTAAATAATAATAATTATGTTTATTTACCGTGGGTTTCTGAGTTCAAAATTGCCGTTTAAAATATATTGTTATCTCTGTGTTGACAAGGATGGCAATATGTTTTATACATAGCTTTTGATGTCAGAAACCCACGGTTATTCGTTAACTAATGTTGACACAGTAAATAAATTAATTCTTAACATAAATGATTTATCCTATACTGATAAGTTTTATGGTCTTTAGTTACGTACTTACGTAGTGTCAAACCGCGATTTAATCATTTACCATTATTGCATTTAAAAGTATAAAAATGCAGAAACTATCTTACACAATGATTGCATTCGACCTCATTTAAGCCAAATATTTACAATTTTTTTTACATTGCACGCAATTGTGAAAAATGTCGTCTTATTAGTAATATTAACAATAATGGTCATATTCATCAATTTAAGGCATTTATCTTGCAAAACAAATTAATTGATATTTTAATTTAAATGCCTTTTTTATTTTTAAATCAGAATATTGTTATGAAACTTAATATCTCGTTAAATCCGGTACTTAATTAACTAGTTTTGTTATTGTGAAAGTAACTTTAAGATATGGATGGATGGATGGATGGATGTTTGAAGGTATACCCAAAACGACTGCACAGATCTCTATGAAATTTGGCATAGATAGAAGTCTGGAAGAACACATAGGCTACTAATTAAGTTTTTTTTTAATTCCGCACGAACGGGGTTTGCGATCGACAGCCAGATATAAAAGCGAATCTGAACAAGCGAGAGTCGTAAGGATCGCGATATTTTTCTCGCTTATAGAGGTTTCTCTCTAACCTAAGTTTCTCGCTTATGGAGGTCGTCCGTCGGGACCGGACAATGACTCCTTATAGAGGTTTGAATACGCTTTCATAAGCCCTTGTATCGAGATAAGCATTAATTACATTATCATACAATCTTCAATACTTGTAATATTCAATCTAAAATATATCGTACTGTAATAAATTTAAGTTTTAATTTCGAATATAGAATGGTTTAAGTGATACTATTACTATGTAGTTTTATTTCTTTAATTATCATAGGTATAATATCAAAAGAGATACGTTTTTTCTACTATTAAAAACATGTTTCTTGACCATTGAAGTATTGGTTGTTCTTCCCTTTCCACTTTTTTCTTATAACGAAATAAAAAGTATGGGAATGGGGAAAGGTTTGACCGGGGAAGGGACAATTAAGAAGAGAAATATTCTCTTTCTGTAATTCCCTCTTCTATCCATTAAAGGCAGTGCACCTAACTTTTTAATTTGGTTGTTCAGAGTATGGCCGCTTACTCGTTTGCCACCATTTACTATCGTAAAAGAAAAAAAAAGAATTTAAAAGTGAAAGCACCCGTTCGTTGTGAGTATAATTGTGGACCGTCTCAATGGAGCCCGCATGATTTATTCAGCAACCTTCTCGGGTTAATCAGTCGTGATGGTTGTTAACAGTCGTTATCGCCTCGTGTGAGGTTACATTTTAATTATTCTACGCACTAATTCGATTAGAAATATGATGTTTTATTTGTAGAAAATATATTGTT